>NC_044990.1:31717852-32057973 GCF_008728515.1 Papio anubis
ATGAAACCCGGTCTGGGTCTATTATAAACATGCCCCTTTAAGGGAAGTACTCTGTAGTGATGCTGGCTTATCCAGTCTAGCCTTAATCATCTACACTCATTAAACAACAACCACTTTGAGCATGACACTGTTGTGATTTCTCAAAGTATGATGTACTCTTGTTATGACATTAAAGTATACAACTAAGCTTACAAGAATAATTGTGCCACATCATAATTTTATTTTGAAGCCTAGCTCCAAAGTAAGGCAGAATGGCTAAATGAGGTAAGCCTAATAAGCATGGTAGGGGAGATGCTGCACAGCTGAGGCAGTGAGAGAACGCTTCCCCAAAGAGCTGACCTCGGAATAAGCTCTAAAGCCTAGCTACTTGGAGAGCAGCTATGGAGGGACAGCAATGGCATGCCTTGTTTGAAATGCAGCATCTTAGACCCTACCCTAGATGTACTGAATCAGAATTAGCATTTTAACAAGATCCCCTGAGATTTGCAGGCACATCAAAGTTTGAAAAGCACTGCTTCAAAGAGCAGATAGCATTTCAGCAGCATATACAGAGGGAACAGCACTGTAGGTACAGGGAATGGCACGAGCAAAGGCACAGTGGTGGGAATGAATACAGCCCTTTGGGGGTATATCCTATCTGGTTGAGCTGTGGCACAAACTGGAATGAAAGATGGTGAGTAGTGGGAAGATAGGTAGGGTGGAATTCATGGAGGGCTTAAGAACTACATCTTGTTCTGGAGGTAATGGGAATATCAAAGTTTTTGGTCAGAAGGTGATGTAATTTTTTTGTTGACTAGACTCTTAAAATTTATAAAGTATTTAAGCTTTGTGATACGTTCAGAACTTAACCTTTGGGTAAGACGTGACTCCACATATTTCCTTTAGTCTTCAAATCACCAAACAAATCTATTATTAATAGGTATTAATTTTATGGAGGTTATTAAAAGAGAATGAAGTGAATCCTGATGGCAAAAATGAACACTTCTGAATTCTACACCAATCATGTATTTACTGTTAGGGATTTGATGATTAAACTGACCTAGGGGATTTAAAAACCCACACAGTCTTGTCCTTCATGAGTAGATAGAACAAGTAGGCAAAGTATATTGTCCCTCAGTATTTTGCATGGGTCAGGCTCCCTTTTGCTCTCTCATTCTGAGAAGTGCTCCCAAATCCCCCCAGGTTCCTTTGATGAGGAATCTGTGAGAGACAGAAGCTATTTTGTAAAGCTGTCAGCTGTCCTGAATAAGGCAGCCAGGAATAAGAGAAACAGATAAGAGGTACATTCTCAGGCATGAGGGGGAGGCTTGTCTGCCTTGGATTAAAAGAAGGGAAGAGGATTTTGGAGGGTGAGTGAGTTAACTGAATGGACAGGCTGACAGCAGCGTTACAGAAACAAAATGAGTCAACAAAGACACCCAATGATTGGTTGAGGAACAAAGACAAGGAAGGGATAAGTGCAGCTAGACACAGGATGCTTCATATCAGGAGCAGTTGCATTTCTCAGGGAGGGTGAGTTAGAGGGAAAAGGGGAAAGGTAAAAATCAAAATCTCTGTTCCTGTACTTTGGGTCTTGCTAACTAGGACATTCTTTGTTCCCACCAGTTGGTGACTTAACCAGTTCCCTTAAGGAAGCTCAAAGACTGATATAATTGCTGGGTCCTACAAGTCAGATGTTGGGAAGATTTGCATTGCCCTCAGTCAGGACTGGGCATAGCTACTCAAAATCTGACTATCTGTATGATATAGTTAACCTTCCCCAACAAATATAATGACAGATAACTGCAATTAATCTCATCCGGAAAAGGGAACCCACACATGGTGGGGTGGGCTATGCCATTATCCATAGCACATGAGAAAATCCTGTTGACCACAAGACGCAGGAACTCCTTACCCTGCCGGAGGTGTGTGTTCCTAGTGTGGCCTCCCCAGATTCTGGTCGCAACAGTGGTCTTTCTTAGCTTTTGTCCTTTGTGACCACATCTAAGCTGGTCATTAAGGACGATATTTCAGGGGCTTTGCCAATGTAACAGGCCACTTTTAATTGGGGGTTCAGCTGTCACAGTCCCTTGTTTGCCAGGTAAAAGTTTTGTGTTTATTTGCATTTGATTAACTCCACAATCAAAGCTGGAGATAATTTGAATTTACTCAGAGCCTAGCGATTTTCATCTTTGAGTAACGGATCTTGATGATTTGTTCATGCCCTTAGCCCTCAGCTTAAATGACTTCTCCCTGGGCCTCTTCAGGGCTATTCAGAACAATTTCCTGGGGTGGAGGTCACAGCTAATATGCCCCTTTTGCCCCCAGGTTGCAGCTCAGGGGATGGCGTTTTGCTGAAGGTTGACGGCCATTTTTCTTCAATCAGATATGCCAGACTTAAGGGGAGTTTGGAAGAGATGTGGGGCTCAAGACTCTGTGAGGCTTCACTCTTATCTCCTTGGTTATGTTTTCCTTTCATTTTCTTGCACTAACTTTACCCTGATGGAGAAAAGTTTGCATATTTCGTCCTTAAAACTTGCCAGGTTGTGACTTTCAGTTCTCTTGGTTTGTTGGCCTCAGTCAGAAAGGGTCTATTTTAGTGATATATTTTCTTCTCTTTCTGCTTTCTGAGGGACTATGTTCAGTAGGAGATTAAATTTTTCTTATAAATGTATATGATCTCTTTCAATTCCTGACCATTTGGTCTCTGGCTTTAACAGACACACAACCAGTCTCAAAATGTGAGCAGCGATTTACCAGCAGCTGTGCAATCACCCACGAAGAATGCAGATCAGCCTCTCAGCTTAGTATTGATAGGTCTCCTTGAAAACCTCCTCCTAGATCCTCTCAGCTAATCACTCTTGTTGGGGTCTTTTACTTACAATTTCTTTCCCAATTTGGAATTTGTTTTGATTGTTTATGGAGTCAGTGATAGAAATCCAACCACTAATTGGCTTAAACATATTGGGGGAACTTACTTCACTTAAATGAAAAATTCATTTGGAGATCAGGTATGGTTGGATCTGAAAGCCACCTCAGCTTTTCTTTGCAAAACACTGATTTTACTCTCAGGCAAGCATTCCCAACCTGGTAGTTTCACATCCCAGCCTTTATCTGCTGAACTCAGCAACTCCAGTGGGGGAAAGTATCTCTTTCATAGTAGTTGCAGCAATAATCCTGGAGGTGATCCCCAGTGGCTAAAAAGGACCTGGGTTGGTACACATGTACCTATCTGGATAAGTCACTGTAGCTAGTTGGATGGAATGCTCTAGTTTGGCTAAGCCTGGGTCATGTGGCCATCCTAACAGCAAGGGTGGGGGTCTATTGTACCCTACTTGCATGATTAATTTGGTGAAGAGATGGATTCTTAAAAGAAAACTAGATGCTGAGCAGGTAAAAACAACAAATGTCTTTCATGTCCTGATAGGTCAGTTTTGAAATTGATCCAAGAAACCAGTTTTTATACCCAAAGAAACTCTGCAGGTCAAAAAAATTAAATATAGAAAAAAATATAAAGATTCTAAAAAACCAATTTTATCACATGTGGCTGGACCAACTCTGAAATATTCAGCAAATTCCATTTATTGCTGAAGTCTCATATAACATACTAGTTCCACATACTAATCCTATGATCCTTTAGTCAATCTTCTGGTTTCGAATTCAGATGATGTTATGTGGTAAGTATTTCACTGAAATCGTATGAAATGGTAGGAACTTCACCAGTATACCACAAATACTAAGGAGCCCCCTTTATGCTGTAGGCACTGAACTGGGGACTGGGATACGAATTTGATGAAGACATGGTTCATACCCTAGAAGGACTCAGAATGGGGTAAGTCATATACTTTAAATAAATCACAGTGTATCGTGAAATGCCTATAACAAAGGACACAGTTGTCTTCTAAAGTCCCACAAATTGCTAGGCACTGGGCTTTTTTCTCCTCCCACATTTTTTTCCTTAAATTTCAAAGCAACTCCTCAAGGTAGGCAGTATTCCCTGAAGACATTGAGGTTTGGAGAGATGAAGTCTTTTTGGTTAACCAGCTAGTGAGTAGCAGGAAGTTCTGGGAATTCTATTTGGAAATACTTTATTTCTCAGTATTTGGGAATACTACAAAAGCATGACCATTCTTTTAGCCATCCACAAGCTTTGGGACCATTTATTTGTTTCATCTCCACCTTGTAGAGCTTATCTGTCATGAAGTCCTACCAATTATTCCTAAGTAATATTTCTCAGGTCTCACCCTATACTTCCTCCTACTCATGGGTCAGGCTTTCAACATCCTGTACCTAGATTGCAGAGACACTTTAAATGAGCTTCCTTTTACTTTCAGTCTCTCTTTAATTCATTCAGCTACTAAGTGGGTTTTTGAGGTTGGTAGAAGTTATACACCATACAATACTGCCTTGATCATTTATTTAATAAATATGCATTACAAGGAAGTCATTGTGCTGGATGCTGCTTTAAAGCTTCACATAAAGTACAATCATTTTTAAGGATTTCATCAATGTTTAGAAAGGCAATCATCCATATTATCCTAATAAAACACATATCAACAATCCTTTGCTCCACAAACCTCAATGGTTTCTCACTGCTGCCTTAAAAGTGTTGAAAATGTTTAGCTTAGCATCAAGGTCTTCCTTAGCTATGCCATCCATTCATACTTGTTCTACATATTGTTCTTGACCCATGTACCGCAACCAACTGGCCTACTCAGTCCCTGTAGCGTCTGTGCCTGCCCTTCTCCACATCTTGTTCACATCATTCCTAGGTTCTCTCCATTACTGGAAATTCTGGCTGATTGTGATCTTTTTCATTTTTTTTTTTTTTTTGAAGATGAGTCTCCCTCTGTTACCCAGGCTGAAGTGCAGTGGCATGATCTCAGCTCACTGCAACCTCCACCTCCTGGGTTCAAGCGATTCTCTTGCCTCAGCCTCCTGAGTAGCTGGGACTACAGGTGGGCACCACCACCCCCAGCTAATTTTTGTATTTTTAGTAGAGATGGGATTTCACCATGTTGCTGAGGCTGGTCTTGAATTCCTGGCCTCAAGTGATCTGCCTACCTCCCAAAATGCTGGGATTACAGGTGTGAGCCACGGTGTGTGGCCTGATGGTAATCTTATTTGTAAACTCTGAGATGGTTTCTCATTTGTACTTCCTATAACTTGGTCTGCGTCATTGGCATTTGTGACCTTCTCTAAACTATGATGAGTTAATTTTTTTAATGTGTAAGTATTTTCTTCTAACAAGGATGTTTTGCTTCATTGCATCACCAATATGTGATTAAACATCTGTTGATAAAGGGTTTGAAAGTGTTCTAATTACTGGTGGACATGAGCTTTTGTGCAGAGTAGGAATAGAGGGACTCAGCTAAGAGGAAAAGAGATGAGAACAAAATAAGGCACAGATGAAAAATTGCTTCTCAGTCTTTATTTTTAATTTTCATTCTTTTTTAGAGACAGAGTCTCACTCTGTTGCCCAGACTGGAGTGCAGTGGCATGATCATAGCTCTCTGCAGCCTTGAACTCCTGGGCTCAAGAGATTCTCCCCCTCAGCTTCCTAAGTAACTGGGACTGGGACTACAAGTGCACACCACCATATCTGGCTTTTTTTTTTTTTTTTTTTTAACTTTTTGTAGAAAGGGGGTCTTGCTATGTTGCCCAGGCTGGTTTTAAACTCCTGGCTTTAAGTAATCCTCCTGCCTTGCCCTCTCAAAGTGCTGGGATTACAGACATAAGCCACTGCACCTGGCCCCTCAGTCTTTAAGTTTTATTCTTCATCTTGCTTTGATACATTCTCTGGTGAAGGAGAAAGTCTCTTGCCTGCAGGGTGGGAAGGACACAAAGTATGAACCAGTATGAACTGAAAGTCAAGTACCAAAGTCAGTTTCACTAACTCACTTTGGATTAGTGAGCCAAAATGGTAAAATTTTTTTTTGTTTTGTTTTTTTGACAGAGTCTTGCTCTGTTACCCAGGCTGGAGTGCAGCAGCGCAATCTTGGCTCACTGCAACCTCTGCCTCCTGGGTTCAAGCGATTCTCCTGCCTCAGCCTTCTGAGTAGCTGGGATTACAGGTGTGTGCCACCATGCCCAGCTAATTTTTGTATTTTTAATAGAGCTAGGGTTTCATCATGTTGGTCAAGCTGGTCTCCAACTCCTGACCTTGTGATCCACCTGCCCTAACCTCCCAAAGTGCTGGAATTACACGCATGAGCCACCGTGCCCAACCAGTAAAATATTTTTTATTATTCATTGATTTAATTTCCTTCATGCAGAGATTTTAATAATACCAGTAGTTTAAGAAGTAATTTTATGTAGGATTTAAGATTACACAGTTTTGATAATATCTTTATTAACATAATGATCTTTACAGGAAACTTTTTTTCTAAATGAAGACTACATCGTTTAAATCCTTATTTTATGTTAAGGGGAGCTTGTGATTAGTGTTGATATTTTATAGAGGTTTTCTGTGATTTTCTCTGGGTTAAAGCACTTAAGTAGTGAATAAAATATCATTTGTTTCTATGCTTGTCTTGTAGAGGGTGTTTTGGCTGACTTCAAGGCTGAATTATTTTCTCTGAAATAATTTTACAGGAAAAAGACCAGCAATTTGCTGATAACTTTTGTTACAAATAACCACATAGTCAAGACCTAATAACAAATTGATTATACAATGGGGTAACAAGAATGTGAGATAATGATACTTGTTATAAAATAACTTTTTCTCTCTGCTTTGGAGACTCATACTGCTGAAGACTGACTTCAGTTTTTTCAAGAAATGATTTAAAAAAAGAAAATAAAAAAAAAGCTGTTAGGTTGATTTGTTTTCTTTCAAACAGTCTTTTTTTTTTTTTTTTTTTTTTTTTTTTGAGACGGAGTCTCGCTCTGTCTTAATAGCTTCAATTTCTGGAACTTACTTCTTGAAGACAGTAACATTGCACTTGATAATATTTTGCTCATTCATCTCCAGAATGTTTGTTCAGTTGAGAAATGAAAATGGGTCTCAGTATAGTACATAGAGTGATTTCTTCTAAATGGCACTAAACTGTTTCTGGCCTAGGGAATTATTAGTTCAGGGTCCTGTATAAGTTGATGCTTACTCTGACACATGGATGCAATAATCCAGCCGAATTTGCAAATTAGAAACTTTCTTATGGTTTAATTTTTCCCCAAATGTATGTTGTTGGTTTTCTGTGACAGGAAATGGGAAATATGCAAAGGCACAAACACTATTCTGCATTAGGGGGCTAATATTTTCCCATGCTTTTGATGCAAGTTGCTTTTCTTTACATACAGTGTGCTCTAGTGTGCGGATACATTGGTATTATGTGTTCAATAACACAGAAAATCTTTTATTTAAATGATTAGAATATAAATCCTGTTTTTCAGATCTGATTTCTTGACGTTTGGGGGGAACACTAGCATGTCTGTTGCTTTTATTTTAGGAATAAAAGTAAACTCCGTAGGGAGTTCACCAAAATCCTCACCCTTTACAAACTAAGAGGAACAAATTGTTGCTTCATTCACATTTTGGTCTTCCTGTGGTATGGTATCTCCCTTCAGTCTACTGTTTGTGTTGCTTTATCTTTGACTCCAACAGAGATCAAAATACATTTTTTTTGGAATTATAGTTTGGCAATATGCTGGCAAATGCGAAAACACATAAAGCAAATTTTTTTCCACAATGCTTTTAATATTGAGACAGATTTTTATCTAACAGAGCCTACAGAATGTAACATGAGTGCACCAGCAGCCCAGAGCTGTAAACACAGCTTCCTGATGACATATCCCTAGGGGGACAGATCATACAGTTTCTATATTATTCAGCTTGTTATTCTACTGGCACAGAACTGATTTTTGCTTCAGAAAAATGTTTCTTTTCTGAAACTCCAGCTGTCCCTCATTCATAAAGCGGTGTTTTAATAAGGTGGTTGTTTAGTATGAAACAATGATAGCGCTAATAATGAATCACTAACAATACAGCACACTTCTTATCATGGATGGTCTACTTTATGCCAAACAGCTGGAGGAAACGTGGGGGAAAATGCAATCAAGCATTTAAATATCATAGCTGGATGTTTCCAAACATAAGTATCCAGATGCTTAGCTTTGTGGAGGTAATATGTTTGATTGCCTGCTTTTAAAAATATTTTATCTGGATCTTTTGATGTTCTGTAGGTGCAGTCATGTACTGTTCTTCATTTTCAGTATGCTGAATGATTTTTCTGATCATGGATAATCAGAAAAACAGTAATGCTGAAGACTAGCTGAGACTAGGCTTGGCAGGAATTGTGTGAGCTGAAGGAGAAGAGGATGACATGAGACTTGGACTGTGGTTAAATGGTTCCCTCTCCTGGCTAATGCATATGGAAGCAGGCGCCTTTTAAAGACATCAGCTGAAGCAGATTCAGTTTTCAGTTAAGGGATATATAACAATTATGTCTGGTGGAAGAACCAGATTCTCTTGTCTGCCCTGAGACTCAGAGGCTGAATAACCAGGAACTTCCAGAGATATTCGGTTCTCAGAAAGAAAGCAAGCTCTCCAATATGCCATTGAGGATACTGGCTTAAAAGAAGTCTGTTCTTACCAGGCCAAAGTAGAGCTCTTCTCTTCCTCAGACAGATGCCTCATTAGGCAAAATTAAAAATCTAGGAAAATAGAGTACTTTTTCTTTTTAGGATCTCAGAGTACCCCGCTCAAATGAACTCATGCTTCCCAGTACACTTCTCCAATACCGGTTACTGGTACTTACAATGAGAGTCATTGCCAAATGCTTCACTAAATGAAAACCCCTGAAAATTAATTATCTCATCAAAGATGGCTCACTTTCAGAACCGGATTCATACATCCTGGCACTAAAATAAATGCCAACTCCCTCCTAAGAATGAAAGGAAAAATAGTCACTTACTGACATGTCCCTGCGGGAATCAATAACATTACAGATAATAGAGGAGACAAGAATAGCCTGGGCATATTAATAACTCGGCCGACTCACTGATTTGAGATGACTAGTTAAATAGCATTCTGCACTGATGAGGACTCCATGGCACGAGGAACAATGTCATCATTAACATGTGAGACTGTTTAGCATTTTGAACACTTCACTCATAAAGAGAACTTAACACAGGCCTATTTATTGGACTTTAGACAGATGGTTTAATGTTTTTTTAGCCTTCAGCCTATCAGACCACCCGTGGTTTCCTTCAGCCAAGGGCTTTTAAAAAATAATTGGTCCATAGCAATTTTCTAACAACTCTGACTGCAATATATTTTTCTAAACCTTTTTTTTACCCTTAACTATCCCTTACAGTGGTTTGTGGTTGACAGACTTCTCTGTCTGACACTGATTCCTCACATATAAGTAATTACTGACATAAAAGATGAAGGGGCTGAAATTTCATCATTAATGGTTTCTTTGCTATAGAAAAAGCTATTTAGAAATGATTATTTTGGAAAACAGTTCTTCCCTAATTAGACATTGCCTGACACTCTAGAATATATTTCCCAAAAATCTTTCAATACAGGAAATGACAACCCAACATAGATGGGTAACTGTGGGTGGCAGAGGATGCATTGCTCTAAGCATGTATGTGTTCATCTTAAAATGGTAAAGAGGGTCAAATGTGCCTCTGTGTGGGGAATATGTGAGTGTGCTTAGGAAGGAATAAAGTGGCTGTGGATCCCTGCTCTTACTGTCAAAGTGAGAGACCAGTACAATGGAAAAGCAAGCAGAACGTGTTTTTATAGTGCAGAGATCTTAATAACCACCTGCACCACCCTGGCCACTGGTCAGCTCTTCAGGTCCTTCTATGGGTCCTTTTAGTGAAACAGCATGGCCCAGGGGCCCAGAGACTGTGGACTGGCCCAAATGGATGCTTATTTGCATATTCTTCTGTATGTAGCTTCCCCGGTAGGGTTATGAAGAGGCATGCTTAGCCTTGGGGCAGAGAAAAGCAAGTATACAGCAGAGAGGACTTAGTGATAAGATGTTCTAAGGGGAAAAGAGTCTTCTGACTGCGCACTCGGGAGGGCTTGAGAAGCCTGAAAGTCTTAGTGCAGAGCTCGCGATTGGCTTTTCTCTTTAAGGAATAAATGTCTCGCAGGAGGCTCAGATTTACTGCTGACACTTCATGCAGGGTTGGATTGGAGTCCTTGCTGATTCTGTGGCTGCTGCTAGTGTCAGGATTTTGCACCGATACTGTCAATTTCTTCACCTGTGAGGAAGACACCGCTGGTACCAGCATCGGTGTTTTGTTTGATCACGTCCAGTCTAATTCCCAGCGCGAGGTGCCAAGTCAGTTTCAGCTGATTAAATAATTCGACAGCTCTCTGCTCCGGGTGCGCGAGGGCTACGGGCAGCTGACTGTCGGGGACGCTGGCCTGTACCTCCAGCGGCTGTGTGGCTAGGCCCCGCAGTGCGTGCTGGCCTTCGATATGGTCAGCTTCTTGCAGGAACAGTTCCGGCTGGTGCACGTCGAGGTGGAGGTGAGGGACGTCAACGACCACGCGCCGCGCTTCCCCCGGGTCCAGATCCCGGTGGAGATGTCCGAGGGTGCGGACGTGGGCACGCGCATCCCCTTGGAGGTGCCGGTGGACTAGAACGTGGGCGCCAGTGGGCTGCAGAGCGTGCACCTGGCCGAGCCGCACAGCCCCGTCTGCGTGGAGCTGCAGAAGCGCACGGACGGCGCTCAGTGTGTGGACCTGGTGCTGCTGCAGGAGCTGGACCGCGAAAGCCAGGCCGCCTACAGCCTGGAGCTGGTGGCCCTGGACGGCGGCCGCCCGCTGCTCTCCGCCACGGCCGTCTTCAGTGTGTGCATCCTGGGCGCCAATGACCACAGCCCAGCCTTCCCGCAGGCCACCGTGGCCGAAGTGGAGCTGGCGGAGGCGCGCTGGTGGGCTCCCTGCTTCTCGACCTGGACGCGGCTGACCTCGAAGAGGGCCTTAACGGCGAAGTGGTGTTCGCTTTTGGCGCCCGCACCCAGCCAGAGGCGCGCCGCCTCTTTCGGCTCGACCAGCGGTTGGCCCGCCTCACCCTAGCCGGGCCCGTGGATTACCAGCGTCAGGATACCTACGAGCTGCACGTACCAGCGCAGAGCCGCGCTGCCGCCTGCAAGGTCACTGTGCGCATCCGCGACGTCAATGTCAACGCACCCGACATCGCTATCACCCCGCTGGTACCCCGGGCGCGCCGGCTGCCTCGCCCTTCGCCGCTGCCGCCGCCGCCGCTGCCCTCCAGGGAGCGGACGCTAGCTCGTCGGCGGGAGCCGGGACGCCCAACGCTGGCGCCACCTCGATGGTGCCGGAGGGGGCGGCGCGCGAGAGCCTGGTGGCTCTGGTCAGCACCTCCGACAGGAATTCGGGCGCCAACCGGCGGATGCGCTGCGCCCTCTACTGGAACGTGCACTTCCGGCTGCAGCCGGCCTGGTGGTGACCGCGGCGTCGCTGGACCGCGAGCGAATCGCCGAGTACAATCTGACGCTGGTGACCGAGGACCGCGGCGCGCCCCTGCTGTGCACCAGGAGGCCCTACACGGTGCGCGTGGGCTACGAGAAAGACAACGCGCCGCTTTTCACGCGGCCGGTCTATGAGGTGTAGGCGAGTGAGAATGCCCCGCCCAGCACCTACCTGGCTACGGTGGCCGCCCGGGACCCGGACCTGGGCCGCAACGGCCAGGTCACCTACAGGCTGCTGGAGGCAGAAGTGGGCCGCGCCGGGGGCGGTATGGCCACTTAGGTCTCCGTGGACCCAAAACCAGGAACTGCGCGCTCGACGGCACTTTTGACTGCGAGGAGCTGGCGGAGATGCAGCTGCGGCTGGAGGCACTAGACGGCTGCTGTCAGGCGCTATGGGGCCTGGCCATAGTGCGGCTGCAGGCGGAGGACCAGAACTACCACGCGCCCCGCCTGGTGGCCCCACTGCTTCTCAGTAGCTCAGCCCAGCTGCCTCTGCCCGGGGATGCACTACTGGGCTACGTGCTGACCGTCTGCAGGCAAAAGACGCGGACGAGGGCGCCAACACCGAGCCGACTTACATAGTCCTCGGCAGCGACGGCGGCCCCGAGGTGCTGGCGCTGCACCCGGCTTCGGGCGCCACCCAGCGCAGAAGTGGTGCTGATGCCGCCGCCTCACGAGGGAGGGGAGCCACGCATCAGGCAGGGAATGGGAGGGCAGCTTGAACCCTCCCTGTTTTGGTCGGTGTTTTGGCCAGCGGCTGTGTCCTTCTGCTAGTGGCCATCATCACTGTGACTTGTTCCTGCCAAGGCAAGGCTAGGACGCTGGTGAAGAAGCTCCATGAGCACTCCCCAAGCAGATTTCAGGCAACGAGTGACCACGCTGGTCCACGTGTCAGAGCCATAGGGGCTGACTCTGGGGGCTTCTGCTCCGGGTTCTTCGCAGACACACGGCCAGTTTCCATTTCCGGGGCCCAGGCGCTGGAGTCTGTGGAGGATTCCTAGTCTGAGGTCAGTGAGGTGTCTTGGAGCTCCTCTTGTTGGGAGAGGAGCAGGACTGCATGGGCCCTGGTAGGGCACCGCTGCCCTTCTTAGTGTCCTCATTCACTTGGAGTAGATCTTCATGCTACTAGCCTTATGAAACTGCAGTGACTGATTTGGGACTTCAAATGGTTGATATTTCCGGGCTTGTTTATTTTTTTTATTTGAAAAGAAAAGTTATCCACAGACAAGGTTAGGGGCAGGCTTGATAGTCACATGTGCATTCATGTAGGTTCATGTCTGTTTTTGTTGTTTTTGCCTGTATTAACTTCCTTTGGGTACAATTTGGATACATTCAACCCTCAGGGTTAATGCTGTTTTTCTGAAACACTCCGGATGAGGAATGCGGCGCCTGCTCTGTCAGGTTTGATATTAGATGGTGAAATATTATTAACTGCTGCTCTCACCCCTTTGGAAAATAGGGTTCAATCTCAGTTCCTTTTCATTCCTCATCCCCTTGTGGAGAAAATAAATCTGCGGCAAGTTTAAGGTAATTTCAGAATATTTATTGTTATCTCTAAGTAATATGTTTGACATTTTATACATTTTTATGGATACCAAAGTAATTCTTTCCTTTTCACTTTCAGTACACATTCAAATATAGATGAGTTCAGTATGAAGGACAGTGGAAAAGTAGACAGTGAATTGAATGACAGCCATTTGGATATCAACAGAGAGGGTTTCAAGAAAGCATCCTTTCAAATGATTGCAAAACAAGGGGGTAAGTTCAAACCTGTGACTTTGAAGCTCTTCTTCTCAAAGCATCATAAGACTCATTCCTGACTTAATTACAATACTAAATAAGTGAGTAGGTGATTTTGTTTGGCTTTGCTTTGTTTACAGAATGCTGCACCAACACAACCTCATTCTATCCAGTCCATCTGCTGTGTCATTTGGGGGTGCGCTTTAGGCCCAATTCTGTGGAATAGTGTCTGGTTCTGGAGTGGTAGCTCCTGTGGTGAAAGGCATTGTCAATTATGAGGTATTTTCTGTTAGTGTGCATGAAAATGGGCACTAGATCTTTTCCCTCAAAGAAAATATGTTACTCAAAGAGCAGTCATAATGGTTTGTCCTACTGACTCAAATGCCTCGTCGCCATAACAGGTGTTTTTGCACAGTCTATGTTCAGTTCCTTTGACTTTTTTTTTTTTTTTTTTAAAATGAGGGGCTTCCAGAAGCATCCACCTCCTGGTTACTTTCCTCTGAATATTCTCTAGTGGTCAACATACTTTCTAAAATGGAGAACTTGAAGTTGTATACAGTGATTCAGTACCAGCCTCTCTTCTGAGGTCCAAATTCGTATACACAACTGCCTACTCAACATCTCCATTTGGATTCTGAATGGACATGCTATATGTTCAAAACTACTCTTCGTTTCTATTCTCCAAACCTGTTTTTCCTCTGGTGTTGATATCTTAGCAAAAATGACATATCTGTTCACTTAGTTGCTTGCTCTGGCTTAAATCCTTGATGTTATTTTTGATTTGTTTCTTCCTACACACAACTTTCGATCCATCAGCAAATTCTGTTGAATTTTCTTTCAAAATATATTCTCAATCAATTCACTTCTCACCACATTCATTGCTACCACTCTACCCCAGGCGCTGTCATCACTTGCCTAGCAATGGCAGTAGCCTCAAACTTGGCCCCTCTGCTTCTGCTCTGGCCCTCTTGCAGACCATTCTGCATATGAGAACTAGACTGGTCTCTTACTTCATAAATCAGGTTGCATTACTCAACTCTCCAAATACTTGTCGCTTAAATAAAATCCCAAATCCTTATCATGGTGTCTCAATTACTATTGCTGTGTAACAAGCCAGGCTAAAATGTAGTGGCGTAAAACAACCATTTTATTATGCTTGTGGATTCTGTGGTCAATTTAGACAAGGTACAGCAGGGATGGCTTATCTTTGTTTCAAAGTATCTGGGGCCTTAGCTGGGATGATATGATGGCTGGAGGCTGGAACCATCTGAAAGCTTCTTTAGCTACATGCCAGGTTTGTGGGCTGGGATGAGCCAAAGTCCAGGAGACCTGACTTGGTGAAGTGGGAAAAAGGGAGGCTTCATGTTCTCTTTACACATGGCTTGACTTCTTACAGCCTGGCAGCCTCTGCAAAGTCACATGGCAGTTCGGGCTGCAAACATGAATGATTCATCCAACAGGACAGAAGTCACATCCTCTTTTGTAACCCAGCTTCTGAAATTACATGGTCATTTCCATCATATTCTACCGTACAAGCTGTCTTAAGCTCACCCAGATTCAAGTGGAGGGGACAAAGACCCTATGCCTACCCTAGAAAATTTTCCAAGAGTTTTGAGGGCCATGTTTGTAAATCAGCCACACATGACTCATCAAGTCCTGCATTATCTGGCCCTTGGCTGTCTCTTCTACCTGATTTCTTACCCCTCTTCCCCAGGATGCTTTAGATTATCTTATTGGCCTTCTTGTGTTTTTTGAATACACAAAGCATCTCTCCATCTCAGACCTCAGGGTCTTGCTGTTCTCTCACCTGGTAAGCTTTCTCTAGATACCCATATTGCTTCCCACCTTCATTTAGGCCTTTGTTCACATGTCCATCTAATCAAAAGAGGTCTTCCAAACCTCATTTGCCTCTCCTCCCTGTCACTCTCCATCTTCTTTACTCTGCTTTATTTTCATTCCTAGCATTTATCACTCCCTGGCATTATTTGTATATTTATTTGTTTATCATTTGTCTCTTGTTCCATGTTGAATGGCCACCTTCAGATATATACTGAAACAAACAAACAAAAAACAGCAAAACAAAAATCGGCAAATTTACTGAGTGGATAAATGAAAGGTGTGGTGTAACCAGCACATACATTGAAACTTGTATGACTAGTTCTTATGATCATATTGCACTTTAGGGTAAAATTGTATTGGTATTTTTTGGAAGTTCCATTGTACTCCCTAACTTTCTGAAAAATGTTAGTGTGATCTTAAAACTTGAAGTTTCTATAGTGAATTTATGTTTCCGGATAATTTAGTGTTAAATTAGCCTTTTCAAAAGAATCAAAGGACTGGAACTCCTACTGTTTATATTTTCTATTTAGGAAATTACCAGCTTATTCTTGTCTTAACTTAGTTTCTTCTTCCTAATAACAAGCATGATAACTCAAAGTGCTGCTATGACAAACGAGAATGTGATCAAGGCAATGCATTCAACCTGAGAGAATATTTTTTTCTTAGTAATAACCGTCACAACATTGCTTCTTACCTGTATTCAACAAAAACCTTTTATTTGTTTAATAACATTTACAGAGGACTCTTTATGTACCAGAAACTGTTTTAGGTACCTTATAAATATTAAACTTACTTGAGTCATACAACAGTGCTATTAGGCAGGTGCTATCATTTGACCCCATTTCACACATGGGAAACTCAGGCACAGAGCTGTTCAAGTAATTTGGTTGAGGCCGCTCAGCTGTGAGGGGCAGAGCTTGGTCTCCAACCTGGGAAGTCTGGTTCTAGAGTTCATGCTTTTAATGTTCTGCTGTAGCATATTTTTTCTGCAGGTTTTTAAACACTTATTTTATGAGTCTTTTAAAGATTTAGGGCCAGTTTACATTCCCGAGGATGTTTCTGTCTTTGAGTTTGAATGAGATGCTCTGATTTATGGTTTGGTTTATCCTCCAACTCTCTGCTGCATTTTGTTGTAAAACTTTTAGTGGGATTATTGAAAGGATGACACATAGGTAATGGCAAGAGAATTGAATTAGATGTTGATAGAGAGGAGATAAGAAGTTTAATGAAAATATTTTAATTTTTTTGCATCTCTTAATAGTTAACAGAGAATTAATGAATCAATAAATACACTACTAGCCCTCAGAAACTTCATTTTAGATTGTTATTTCACCTATTCCTCCCACCAAACCTGTATTAAAGATTCCAGCAAATAATTTAATTGACTTGCTTGAATTTTATTTCCACTTCATTTCCTCAGTACACCAGTAGGTGGAGGTGCAAGTCATTGGCAGAAAATCCGGAGGAAGAAAAAAAAGCAAACAGCTAGAAAACCAGTCCTGGAACAACCGAATATTGTTTACATTTTTAAGTATATTTCTATGTAGCATTCAATTGTTTCTTCTTTTTTTGAATTTTAAACTATTCTTTTTTTTCCAACGTTTTTCCGGATTATTCAGGATGAAAAACATTCAAGGATCCTGAAAAATTAAAACCAGCAAAAATGGTTCACATCATGCAAATAGCTACAGGATTGAACGTTCTTCAAGTACCCTTTACCCTCACATTACCCAGATGAAAAATACAAATTTCCAACCAGAACACTCAGAACTCAATTGATGTTATTTTCAAGTCTGTGTGTCCCAAGTGAAGGGCTGCCAAGTGTCTATGACAGAGTTCAGAACTGCAGGCCAGCAATGCCACTTCCCCCTTCTTGGACAGAATGATGAATTAAATCATCCTTCAGTGGACGGATCACCTTCACATACTTCAGAAATAGCCACTTCATTCTAAAAAGCTGCAATTCATATAGACGGTCATTTCTGTCAAGTGTTTACAAGCCAGGTTACATGCATGAGCCTTCTAGTTTTGATATACATTTTCTTAAATTAGGTTGACAGTCCGTGACACAGCACAGGATGATTTTATAGAATCTAGGATATTTTACCAAGAAGTCTTAAAAGTGGTCTTTATTGCCATGAATATAATAAATGATCATGTATTTTATATTCTAGTACCTTTTATGAATATAAATAAAATATTCAGTCTGGCTACTCATTTACATTTGAATGTGTATGTGATTCTACTGCGAATGCAATTCAACTTCAGAATAACTTTAAGTTGAATTAAGAACCTGGACCCGGACCTTAATCATGAGGCCCAGTGAGGAGGAAGAGGAAGCTGTGGGCAGGCAGTATTTGAGTGGGGGTTACTCAAATTGTCGCTCTAGCCTGGCTTCTGAGAGGGTTGCTGAGTGTTTCATGGGTATAACAGTGGCAGATTTTGGCAGTGGGTGAAAATCATATGGCAGTGGCTGGTGATGTGTTTCCGGGCACTTATCCCATTCACAGCATCAGCTCAGAGGCTGGGGCTACAGGGAGCAGCATGGTGAGAGAGAGAGAGAGAGAGAGAGATCGTGAGAAGGAGTGAGTGTCTTATGGCCTCAGCCATGTGGGCTAGAATTCCTAGCAGGACTCCTTCTTAGCTATGAAAGGATGCTAGGAGAAAACTGAGGCATAAGAGCAAGGATTAAAGGAAGAGTTGGGCCCCAAATGCAGTGACTTAAAGGCTACTTGAGCAGCTGGGCTTAATCTGGGTCCAACCAGATCCAAGGGCAGCAAGGCTGGGTGATGAGATGGAAGGGTCTGATTGTGTCTTGTTTTCTGCAGGATCGGCTCAGACTGTGGGAAGAATTGAGTCTGGAAAGTGCAGGATGTTTTGTGTCTCCAACTAGAGGAGCCTGGGGTTCATTAAGATTTGATGGGCAGGAACTGTGCTGCTCAATATACTAACCACTAGCCACATGTGGCAGTTTAAGTTTAAATGAATTACAACTCAATACAATGAAAAATGCTTCAGTCTCAGTCACTATATTTTATTTTATTTTATTTTATTTATTTATTTATTTATTTATTTATTTATGTATGTATTTTTATACTTTAAGTTCTAGGGTACATGTGCATAATGTGCAGATTTGTTACATATGTATACTTGTGCCATGTTGGTGTGCTGCACCCATCTATAAAATGTTTCCATCATCACAGAACGTTCTGATGGATGGCTTTGGTCTAGAAGAAGGGGCGGGCCAGAGTTCTACCTTCACAGGCTGGGAGTTGAAGGTAGCCAATGACTCACTGTCCTTGCTCAGCACATATATGGGGAACTGTGTGTTTTTGTCTGTTTTCCACCCTTCCAAGTGTGGAGAACTAACTATTTCGTGACAGTTAGCCTTTTAATGATTCATGTATTTTAAAATGGATTGACACGTTATTTATTATATAATCTTTGAAAAATATCTCAAGGCAAGAATTCTCAGTGGTAGAAGGTTTTCTGTAGGCTGGAGAATTTCTAAAGGCTCCTCTGCTATAATTCAGTCCAATCACTTTAGAGATTTTGTAGCAATAGTCATGATAAAACCTACATGCTCTTCCTCCTAAACTCTCCCAAAAATAATTCAGCAGTTTTTAAAACCAGTAATTTATTCCTTATCCATGCTCAGGTGAGAAGCTAGGAAGAACTTCAATCCTTTGGCCACTGGTCTCCCACAGAAAATTACTGCTGTTGGAAATTAGTTTCTGAGTCCCGTGTTATCTTCGGAGAGTCAGTGTGTGTCCTCTGAAGTGTCTGCTTTCCAGATTGGGTGGTCTAGGCCCCAGAGAGACTGTGGCAAATGTGAATGTTCTTTGCTTTATCTGATACATATCTTAAAAGTAAAATGGACACCTGTCTTTTGGGTTACATCTAATATTAGAAAATTTTAGAGTAATTTTTTGTGTAAATACATTCTGTGGGAAACATTTTTAAAAGCTGGGAATCTAAAACTTTTCCTCAAATTTACAAGCATAGAATTAGATATTTTTACTTTTCTTAAAATGAGGCTCTCATGTGTTTGTGACATTAGCTTCTACCTGAATTATGATTCCTAATGCAATTTATAATTCCTGAATCTTGTCTGTTTATGATTGCATTCCTATGAATAATAATAGGCAATCTTTATCAAACACTATATGCAAGGTTCTATGCTAAATGCTTTACATGAATTATTGTTTTTACACCTTGTAACAATCCTAGGAGGTAATTATATTACTACCTCAATTTTATAGCTGAGGAAATGAGTTTAAAGAGGGTAATATGTTTGAGGTTACATAGTAAGCAAATGAACTTAGAGTTTAAAAAATTATGGTAGAGGCTGGGTGCAGTGGTTCATGCCTGTAATCCTATCATTTTGAGAGACTGAGCAGGTGGATCTCTTGAGCCCAGGAGTTCAAGACCAGCCTGGGCAACATGGTGAAACCCCATCTCTACAAAAAATATAAAAATCAGTCATGCATGGTGTTATGTGCCTGTAGTCCCAGCTCCTCAGGAGGCTGAGGTGGGAGAATCACTGAGCCTGGGGAGGTTGAAGCTGCAGTGAACTGTGATTGCACCACTGTACTCCAGCCTGGGTAACAGAGGGAGACCTTGTCTCAGAAAAAAAAAATTACAGTATAACGCTAAAGTGCACGAATTTCGAGTTTACAGCCAGATGAAGTTTTATATATACTCACTCTTGTAACTACCACCTAGATCAAAGTTTGGAATATTTCCAGATCCCTAGACGGCTCCCACATATACCTTCCTGGGCAATACCTCTTCCAGAAGTAACTACTATTTAGAATGTAAAAATTACTATAGTCATTAAGGAAAACAGTATGGAGGTTCCTTAAAAAATTAAAACTAGAACTACTGTATGATCCAGCAACCCCACTTCTAGGTGTAAACCCAAATGAAAGAAAACCAAAAGCACTATTTTGAAAAGGTATCTACACCCCCATGTTCATTGCAACATTATGTATAATAGCCAAGATACGGCATCAACCTAAGTGTCTATAGATGGATAAGTAGATAAAGAAATTGCAGTATAGATATATCTATATATATCTATATATGCAGTATATATATATGTGTATATATATACACACATACATATATATGTATGTATGATGGAATGTTATTCAGCCTGAAAAAAGAAAATCTTAACCATTTGTGACAATATGGATGAAAGTGGAAGACGTTACACTAAGTAAAATAAACCAGTCACGGACAGAAAAATACTGCATGATCTCACTTATGTGTGCAATCTAAAAAAGTCAAATTCACAGAAGCAAAGAGTGGAATGGTGGTGTGCTAGGTGAGGGGGAGGGGAAACTGGGAGATGTTGGTCAAAGGGTACAAAGTTTCAGTGAGGATAAATAAATTCTAGAGACCTAATGTTTAGCATAGTGACCATAGTTAATAATGCTGTATTTGATTCTTGAGATTTGCTAAGATAATGTGTCTTAAGTGTTCTCACCATATGGGGAAAAAACAACTATCTGAATTTTAGCTTGCATATAGTAATCAGTTCACTATGTATATGTATATAAGAATATCATGCTGTACAGTTTAAATATATAAAATTTCAATTAAAAATTTTAAAAGAGGTAACTATTATTTAAACCTTTTTCACTATTACTTTTTGCTGTATGCAAATGTCATATAAATGATACAATTTATACTCTTGGGGCCTGGTTCAAAATTATGTTTATGAACTTCACTCCATGCTGTGTATACCATGGTTTGTGCATTCTCACTGCTGTATAGTATCTCATTGTATGCATTTACCACAATTTATCCATTGTATAGTTGATGGAGCTTAGGGAAATTTTCAGTTTTTGACTTTTGTGAATAATGAATTAGTTTGCACGTTTTTTTTGGTGGACATAAACACTCATTTCTGTTGGCCATATACCCAGGAGTAGAATTGTTGTGTCAAAGAGTGATGTATCTACGGTTTGAAGCTTGAATTTTTTATTTTTTTTGAGGCTAGGTTTCACTCTGTTGCCCAGGCTGATTTTGAACTCCTAGGCTCCAGCAGTCCTCCTGTCTCATCCTCCCTAGTAGCTGGGATTACAGGTGTGCACCCCTGTACCCAAGTTGAACCTTGAGTTTTCTGACTCCACTATTATCCATTGTGTAACACTCATTACATCAATAGCAGCTAATAAAGACTGAGAGCTCTCTATGAGGTCTTTAAGCTCTCCTTTTCTAAGCAGGATATTGATTCAGTAGAGAACTTTCTATAAGCTTAACTAACAACAGCAGGGGGAGGTCTTCTATTTGTTCAACAAAGAGGAGAGTCTTTTACGTTATTATTAAATAGCTGATGTATTACAATGTATGTGGAACACTTAGTAGCTTCTTTTTGAAAAGATCATGATAATACCCATCTTTGACAGACTTGTTTTACTCATTGAAATGTATACAATAAGAGTAGAGTTAGCAATTGATCATTCATTTACTTGTATACTGTAATTAGCCAAGGAAGAAACAAATCAATTTAAAGCCAATTTCCATAGTCTACACATGCACAGGAATTGATTGCAGACTTGAATTTGCTGAATAAAAAGTGAAGCTGGCTAATCTCAATTTGTATTTCATCGAGTAAATGTCAGCTATTGATTTCTGTGGCTTACTACTGTTGAGGCAATCTGTCTGTCATTCTTTAAAGGCAGCACAGCACGATCGCTATGCCGTTTAATTAGGTGTGGTCTAGTCATTTCACTGTTTGAGGAAGATGAAATATTTAGCTGTAGTGGAAGGAAAAACCTCAGCCAGCTGCCTGCTCTATCACCCTCTTTCAGACTGGTACTCATCTTAATTTAATGCCCATTGATTCTTATTGTTAGATGTACAGAGTAGCCCTTTTGTAATGTAGTGTTGGAAGATGAAGCTAAAATGGACTTTACAGGCTAACCGAACTCTCTGAAGCTTTCTTGAACTCTTGACAATGCAGCATTGCATTCTAGGGGAATGACTTGACCTGTGTGTTATAGAATAGGTTTCCACAGTGTGCCTGGTTTTCTTAGAGAGTAATCCATGTTGCCATTGTCATACAGGATTTGTATAGTCTCTGACAAGTTGTAATGCCTTTTTCCCTGGCACAAGACAGAAGATGTAATAGTTTAACTATACCTGAACACTACTGCTTTTGTGAAAAACGGCCTGAAATAACAGTGAAATAATGTCTTCTTTCTTAAAAGAAATATCACAATCCCTTTATCTGTTTGTTTTTGGTTTCCTCACCTGTAAAGTGGAGGAATAGTAGCTACTTTGTTGCTATTTTATGTTAGCTAAATGAGACAGTATGTATAAAATGCATACAGCAATGCCTTTCACCTACTAATAACTTAATAAATATTTATTATTATTAACGTCAGATTTTTAAAGAATGGAGTCTCGCTCTGTTGCCCAGGCTGCAGTACAGTGATGCAATCTCAGCTCATTGCGACCTGTGGCTCCTGGGTTCAAGTGATTCTCCTGCCTCAGCCTCCCAAGTAGCTGGAATTACAGGTGCTCACCACTATGCCAAGCTAATTTTTGTATTCTTAGTAGGGATGACGTTTCATCATGTTGCCCAGGTTGGTCTCTAACTCCTGACCTCAGGTGATCTGCCTGCCTCGGCCTACTAAAGTGCTGGGATTACAGGCATGAGTCACCGTGCCTGGCCAAAAATGTTTTTAATGTTATTAACATTTTTCATTTTTCTCTTCCTTTGTTTAAATTGGCATCGTATTCTAAATATTCCTATGTTTTTCTCTATTTCTTTCTGCTTGGTGCAACTAATACTTTCCATCCTTTTTGGTTGGTTACCATTATTATTTTTTAAACTAACTTTTCAAATAGGTGACCAAAAATGGTTTAAATCCCTGGGGACCATAATATTTTTGACAGCAGTATGAGACTGATTTTAAAAATATTTCTTAGTAGAAACTTTTTTTTTTTTTTTACAATAGTTCTTATGAAGTTAGATCAGTGGGTCATTTTGTCTACAGCTATATTTCAAGCCAGTGGCAATCTTGACAGACGTATGAGGGTATTTAAATGTTAAGGTTCAGTAATAATAAATATACTGATTCTTTAAGGATTATACAATAATCTCACAAAAGTAGGTATCCCCCTTTTACTTGCTTT
Organism: Papio anubis; assembly: GCF_008728515.1. Classification (NCBI taxonomy): domain Eukaryota; kingdom Metazoa; phylum Chordata; class Mammalia; order Primates; family Cercopithecidae; genus Papio; species Papio anubis. The sequence continues at coordinate 31,741,016 of NC_044990.1, forward strand.
GACGCGTGTTAATGTGCCATTTAATTGAACCTGTAGGACACCTGCTCTGTATCCCAAATACTCCCATCAGGGTGTAGTTGTAATACCCTGCAAGAGGCATTAAGTAATAAAAGGGTGAATGATCAGCTTCTAGCTCAGGCCACTGTAACTGGGAGATCATTGATAGTGAGGCATTGCGACATAATGAGAGTCTTCCAGGAAGGACTCAATCTAAAAGGTATTTGTCTTCCATCTAAAACCAGGAAAACCTATAGAACATCTCCTACATAACCCAGAAGACATTCACAGACATTTGTAGACATTTTTGCAGGCATGTTTATAAAAGGCGTACTGGTCCTTGCTGGTTTTCAGCTTCATCTCTCGTCACCTTCTTGCTTGCACTTCCTAAGTGTCACCGTAGAAAGGGCAGCCACAGAGATAATAAGTCAAGCTCTTATCCCAGGAGCCAGGCCCACTTCTCAGCCCTGAGACCAGAATCCACTCAAGAGTCTTTAGAGAAATAGGTGCCTGAAATGCATGGATAACTGGTTTATTTGAGTCCATGTCCCTGAGCAACCTTCCTCCTTCTGCCTGTGACTTAGTGTTCTGTGTAGGTACGTCTGTAGGGAGAGAATGTGCTGGACATGTAAGAGCATGAATTGTGTTCTTGTGCAAATTAGAATTTTCATTGTATATTAAATTGTGTTTTGGTTGTATACATTAGTTCCATGAGGTTGAGTTGATGTGATTCTGCTATTCAGAGAAGGATCTCATTCATATTGCTGAATAACCAGGGTTCTGAGTCTGCATATCTGAAAGCTGGATCCTGTATTATGTCTAATTGACAAAGACAATAAATGCAAGTCCCTAAGGCTTCCTAGGGGACAGCCCACAGGTCCTTCCTTAGGCAGTGTTCTACTCTGACAGCCCACAGGTCCTTCCTTAGGCAGAGTGTGGAATATCCTATCTTAATTAATCATGTCTATCAGGCATGATGATGGAGTAATAACTAATATCAGTACAGCTCCTCCTGTGTACAGTGCTAGAACAATCCTGTGAAGCAGGTACCATGATTATCTTTCTCCTCCATGTAAGAAAATTGAGGTTAAATCACTTAACAAGTCACAGAACCAGAGTGTGGTGAAGCTTCAATGCCAGGGCATGTCTTCTGGGTTCAGCGCATATTCCACACTGCCTTCCTGCCTTTCCTTTAGCTTATTAGTTCTCCATTTCATTATGTGTATAGGCTTGGAAATCAAAGTATCAAAAACCCCATTTTGGTAGTTTCTTTGCTCAAATCACCAGGAGCAAATGAACAGTCTAAATGCACATTCAACCACTTGAAGCTGTGATCGGGTCCCTGGTTGAGCGCCGCTCATCCATCATGCATGCTCCTGATAGACATGACAGGTCTTGCACAAAGAGGAGCTTTTTTCCCTCTCTCGGTGGTGCTTCCTTTGAGGCATGCTACTGTTCAGTGCCCTGTTGAGATTTTGATTAAGAAAGACAGATATTGTGCAACTTCCATTAATGTTCTATTTCTCCTGTAGCAAAATGTAGGCTCTTGGAACTTTCTCAAGGGAATTTAATTTTCCATGTCTCTTGGCAAATATAATTTTGAGTTTTACATAAAACACTAGAAAACAGTTAGTGGCCTGGTCAGGGGTTTATACTTGTAATTCAATGATTCTTTTAGGTGATTTTAACCTGTTTGCAACCTGTTTTGTTGTTGTTCTGTAATTCACAAACCACTAACTTTCTAAAATAAAATAAAACTACTTTTTAAAACTACACTTTAAAAGAAAACTGCTTTTTAGAATAATAAATACTTTTTCTAAAGTATTTAACTTTCTTTTGTCCTCCTCTATCTGGTTGTGGTAATGTCATCTGACTTATTTTTATATTGCTCCCTAAAGGGGAAGAAAACCCTAAGCTAAGAAACTATGAAAATCCATTTTGAAAGTGCTCAGTGCACAATAACTAATGTTAAGACAGCACATTATACACCTGAACAGCTCTATAACGCCTCCAATGATACTGTGCCCTTGTTTATATAGATATAAATCAGTGCCCCAATCTTCACCTAGCTCCATGTATATATAATTTTCATTAATTAATTCTGAGACTTATGTCAGCTTTGCCAATAACCTGAATATTTTCCTTCTCTCTCCTCTATGGCTTTAGTTTTTTTACCTCCTGGATACTGTTTATTTTTTTCCTACTCATTAGTGTTTTTCTAGTGTTAGAGCTAAAATAGAAGAGTGAGGAAAGTCAAACATATATATTTGACTTTTTGTGATTTGGCCCATCAAGTGTTTTAGGAAAGTGATCAAATAAATCAAGCAACCAGTGCGAAGTTTAGAGCTTCAGTTTCTACTATTATTTTTCTAGATACATGGAATAAATTGGAGTAGGGAGTAGATATGAATACTAGCTTTCTGCAACTGTTATCAACTTCATCCCATAAGGGTATTTTTTTTTTTTCTGGCATCCCACACAGTCATACTTACAATTCCATGCAATTGATTGCCCACATTCCTCAGAAAGACTAAGCTAAAACTTGGAGAATAATTGAATTAGATGTCCAAGTTCTTGTTTTAAAAAAGATTCAAGATTATTGATTACAAGAGTCACATTTATAGACTTCACTTAACCATAAATATATAGAAAAGTGAAAGAATCCGGTTTTATGCAATGATAATTTTTTAAACAGTTGCCATAGCTGAAACCCATGCTTTCTAAAGCAAACCAAAGAAAAGATTCAATGAAAAAACATTTTTTTCAGGACTGAAGGTTAGTAATTTTAGTTACTTAGATGACCTTATGAGAAAAAGGTCATACATGCATGTCCTATCAGCTTTAGAGGTGGTCCACATTCAGCTGGACTTGTGAGCCTCTTTTATAGAGTTTTCCTTCTTGCTAAGCACCTGCTCTGCCCAGAGGGGAAGGAGACAGCTGAGCTTGGGGACAGACTGGGGCCCAGCTGTCTGGAAGGAGGGTTCTTTTCTATAGCCATCTGCTCCTTGCTTAGTGAGCTCCCCATCAAACACCCAAGTTCACAGCAGCCTGGAAAGATGATGGATTTATTGCTGTCCCTGATGGTTGAGATGGTTGTCCCTGATGATTCAGGTAACCTCCCATCTTCAGTTTTGTAGAAGCTGGGCTGGGATGTTTTGGGAAATGGAAAATATATACTACAGTCTTATTTCATTCATTATTCTCTCCCCATTTTCTCTTTATGCTTAAGATCTAATCAAGTTAGAAGTATTAAAAGTCTGATCTCTATGCAGCCAGTACAGAGTGACAGCAGATAAGCTTTTGCCTTCTCCCTGTATAGTGTTGTTACGGACTGAATATTTGTGTGCCACCAAAATTTATATGTCAAAACCCTAACTCCAAATATGATGGTATTAGGATGTGGAACCTTTGGGAGATAATAGGGTCATGAGAGTGGAGTCCTCATGAAAGGGATTAGTGCCCAAATAAAGAGGCCCTAGAGATCTTTTTCAACCTCTTTCTGCTATCTGAGGATGCGATGAGAAGCCAGTATAGTTTTCAGTCTGGAAGAGGGCCCTAGCCAGGACCTAGTGATGCTGGCATCCTGATCTTGAACTTCCAGGCCCTGGAATTGGGAGAAATAAATATCTGTGGCTTATAAGCCATTCCGTTTATGGTATTCTGTTATAGCAAGCCTGAAATGGCTAAGATAAAGGCCTTAGTGATTATCTTGTTTGACATCAGTAGACTTTCAGGAAATACTTGTTAAATAATGAGATGATAAAGCCAAGAAAAGTGTTAGGTAAATAAAAATTTCATTTAAATAGAATTAGCACACTTTTATATCCATATTTTATTTTGAACTCCATATGAACATGTTGAAGGCATGTTTCTTTCTTTTTTAGCCCTGGATGAAATAGAGTCAAGCTTTACCACTTCTTTAGTAAAGGATGAATGAAAATCTATATGGCATTATATGTAGTTCAGCCACTCTGAGTGTCAGCATATTTTAAGTCTATTGTTTGTGTTGCAAAAACTTAGGCATCAGTTCATCTCCTTGCAGAAGACCTTGTTCTGAAGACCTATAGAGTTTGTGTTGGGAAATGATTAGATATGCTTGAAATTGGGTTGCATGAATGTGACTTGGTAGCCTGGAGATCTTCCACAAGGAGAAATGACTTTAGGCTGTGAATGTCAGTATGTGTGCCAGGCAAAGGACTGAGGCTTTCTATCCTGTATCTGTAACCTTTGCAGACCACTGAAAGGTAGATATTATCACCCCCATTTTAAGATAAGGAAACCAGACTCAGAGAAGTTAAGTGACTTACCTAAGGGCACAAGTTATAAAATTGTCAAGCTGAAATTTTAATTACGTATGTCTGATTTGAGAGTTCAAATATTCTTTTACTATATTTTGCTGGCTTTTTTGGTAAACCTGGTAGTTACATTCTTTGGTTCTGCTCATGTTTCAGACATTCATATATCAATAAACACAGTGGCAAATGTATCATGCACCATTAAACAAAGTGTTTCACACATGTCACTAAACACAGTTAAATGGAGACTGTAAGCCACTGAGCACAGTTTTTCACACATATATTACTAAATATAATATTCCCCCAGTGACTATTATAACAGTTCTTATCTTGAATCATAGCCAGTTGTGTTTTTAGTGGTTAGATGTCAAAAAACAAACAAACAAAATCTTGTATATCAATAATCTCCCTGGGAAGCATATGATTCATTTTAATATATACATTTTTCCTTTCAGGGGATTATCTGATGGATATGCAGCCCATGCATTCTTTTAGATACCCTAAAATGTACCTATAGATCAAGGCAAGCCTTTTTTGATCTATATATCTGGAATGAATCACTCTGCCCTCCCAAAGACTTGTTTTTACTAAACTTGACTTTGGATGTGAGCCAGAGGGCCAACTTGGGGGCAACAGTGTAAGAGGAAGAGTTACGAAACTCACAATTGTATTTATCGTAAAGATGTTTTTGTCTATTTCCCCCATTAGTTCTTTCAGTTTTTGCTTTCTGTATTTTGAGGCTATGCTATGTAAACACAAATTTAGAATTGTTTTATTTTTCTGGTAGATTGTTGTATCTTTCTGCTAGATTGACCCTTTTGTTACTATAAAATCCCTATTTATCTCTAGTGATGCTTCTTTCTTTCCTTACAAAGTTAAAAAAAATTTAATTGCAAAAAACATGTAAAATATGGCATCCTAACCATTTTAAAGTGTATAACTGAGTAGTTTTAAGTATATTAACACTGTTGTGCTCTAGTAATTCTTATTTCCTAAAATCTACTTTAAATGATAGTATAACATATTGGTTTATCAGTTTTGTTTATTGTCTTCATGGCATTTCTGTTTTCATCTTTTTTACTTTCAACATTTGCGTGTCCACACATTAAAAGTATGTCTCTCATAAGCAGCATAGTTTTTTAAAATAAAACTATCCTGAAAATTTTATTCTGAGAACAGCTTATTTATATTTATGTAATTACTATTTCATGTACTTACATCTATTATTTTGCTGTTTGTTTTCTTTACATATTACATATTATAATCTGCATAGGTTGTTTTATTTTTCTTCTGGTGGTTAGCCTAGAGATTACAGCATGCATACTAGATTTAAGATAATCTATTATGAATTATAACTTTTTGTCACTTCCTGAAAAATGTCAGAATGAAGAACAGTTTGCATTGACCCCTCTCTTATCTTTTGTGCTTTTGTCATGTATTTTAATTTCATATATACATGATACTTCATAAGCTAATATTTGTATTGTTTTATATGGTCAATATCTGTTTAGTTTGACCCACCTATTTATTTTCTGTTATTCTTAATACATTTCTATGCTACCATCAGGGGTCATTTTCTTCTGCTTGAGGAACTCATTTTAATAATTCTTTTCCTCTGAACCTGCTGGATAAGAATTCCCTGTATTTAATTTGTCTGAAAACATTGTTCTTTCTTTTCCATTTAAAAACAAAACATCATGAAACTACAACATACATGCAGAAAAGTGCACACCTTGTAAACATACAACTCAATGAATCTTCACAAACTGAAAATCAGCGCTGTGTAAAAGCTCAAGAAAGCGAATATGGCTAGCATTCCAGGAGCTCCTCACGCTCCGTCCAGTCACTGTTGCTTCCAAAGGGTATCTATTCTTCTGACTGCTAACATCATAGATTATATTTGCCTATGTTTGAATTTTGCATACGTGGAATAATATGTTATATGCTCTTTTATGACTGACTTCTTTTATCAGTTATATTTGTGAACCTGTGACATTCACTGATATTATTGCGTGTAGTTTTATAAAGTTGGTGCTTATCTGTGTAGTAATTCATCTGTGTAGTATTCCATTATCTGATAAATAAACATACGGATATTTATTTATCCATTCACTGTTGGTACAGATTTGGGTAGTTGCCAATTTTGGTTGATTACATATAGTGCTGCTATGAGTATTTTAGGACAAAATTCATGTTCTTCTCACATGCAAAATACATTTGCCCCATTCCAGCAGCCCTCAAAGTGTTAACTCATTCCCGCATCAACTCCAAGTCCAAAGTCTCATCTAAACATCATCTAAATCAAGTATGGATAAGACTTGATGTATGATTCATCCTGAGTTAAAATTCCTCTCCAGCTGTGAACCTCTGAAATCAGATAAATTATGTGCTTCCAAAATACTATGGTGGGACTGGCATTGAACAGACGTTCTTTTTCCAAAAAGGAGACATCAGAAAGAAGAAAGGGGTGATGGGTCTCAACTAAGTTCAAAACCCAGGAGGAAAATTCCACTAGACCTTAAGGCTAGCGAACAATCCTCTTTGGCTTGATGCTCTGCTTTCTGGGCCCATTGGAGTGAATGTTTCTCCTCTGTGGTCTCAGGCAGTAGTCCTGCCCCCAAGGCTCTGGTTGGCAGCCTTGACCTTGAGGCACTGGGTGGTGGCAGCCTGGCCATTGACACCAAGGAGGAGCACACTTGCCCCTGGGGCCGGCCTGTGTCTTCTGGGCCTGTAGTGGGAGTGGCACCCCCGGTAATCTCTGAATAGCCTTCAGGATCATTTATTCTTTTTCTTGAAGGATGATGCATGTTTCTAGCCAAGTAGCTTCACTGTCCCATCCTGTGAAATCCCAGAAGTCCAACAGTCTTCCTGCATTTTGTCCATGCTGGCAGTGTTTCTAACGGTACAGACTCACCTCTATTTCTGGTTTCTGCTGACATGGCTGCTTGGACCATAGGCAATCTATTTTTGGGGTGATTGTCCAGTTGCACCCTTGGTTTTTTCTTCATAACTTGCATTATACTTTTTTATCCTGCAAAATGAACAGGCTGAGAATTTTCCAAATCTATAAGTTCATATTCCTTTTTGCTTAATAACTTTCTCCTCTCACATTTAAGTAGTAAGGCGAAACCAGGCCACAACTTTAACACTTTGAGTAAAAATCTCTTCAGCTAAATATCCAGTTTTTTTGCTGGCAAAGTTTTACCATCTACAAAACACTAGAAAACAATTCAGCCCAGTTCTTTGCCACTTTATAATAAAGATTGCCTTTTCTCTATTGTACAATAACATATTCTTTGCTTACTCCAAGACCTCACTAGGATCACCTTTAATGCCCAGATTCCCACCAACCTGTCTGAAAAACTTTTTTAGCCTGTGCTTGTTACCGAGCCCTAAAGCCACTTTGATACTTTTAAATAATTGTTTTAGCAGCACAGTATGGCACAGTACCAAAATCTGTTTTAGTCTGCTAAGGCTGCCATAATGAAATACTACAGCCTGGCCTTAAACAATGGAAATTCAATTTCTCATCATTCTAGAGGCGGAGTCCAAAATCAAGGGCCAGTAGTGTTGCTTTCTCCTGAGGCCTCTCTCTCACTCTCTCTGTCTCTCGGCATGCAGGTGGTGGCTACCTTCTCTCTGTGCCCTCATATAATCTTTTCCCTGGGCACGTGTACTCCTAGTGTCAATTTATTTTCTCATAAGGAAATCAGTCCTACTGGATTAGGTCCTCATCCTTATAATCTCATTTAACCCTAATTACCTCCTTAAGGACCCTATTTCTGAATATGATTACACTGAAGGCTGAGACTTCAACATATGAATTTTGGGAGGACAAAATTTGGTCCTTAACAGGGCTCAAGTTACATTTTATCCCTATATAGATATCCAACAGACCCAGCATCATTTAGTATGACGATAAACTTTTATGCACTGAATTGTGGTTTTGCCATTACTACTAACCAGGTGGCCATGTATGTGAGGCTCTGTTTCTTAGGTCTGTGTTCTCTTCCATAGGTCAATTTGTCTATTACTGCATCATTACCTTGCTGACCCTACAATAGGTTTTAATATATGATAGAATAATACTCCAGCTCTGTTCATCTCCTAAATTATTCTGTTTATTTTTGACTCTTTATTTTTATAAGAATAATCAGTACATTTTGTCAAAGTATTGGCTAAAATTTTATTGTGACTGCATCAAATCTATAGGTTTTAAAAAAGGTCTGTCATTAGTGTAGAGGTCTTGAGCACATTTAAGACCTCTATACTTCTTTAGATTTAATTCTAAGAACTTGATGTTCTTTGATGCTGTTGCAAAATATCTTATTACACGTTTTGTAAGATATTTTTGTAAGATATGGATTTCTAGGTTGGCAGTTGTTTTCTTTCAGCACTTAAAAATGATACTCCATTATCTTCTAGATGCTATTATTTTATTTTTGAAAAGTTACTGTCAGTCCTATTATTGCAACTTTGAAGGTAGTGTGTCATGTTTTCTTTGACTGCTTTTCAGAGTTTCCGCTTCATCTTTGTTTTTCAATGGTTTTACTATGTTAGTTAGTTTCCAACGATGTTCCTCTAATGAATTATGCCTCGTAGTATTTATGCCCTTGTGATGTGCCTCTCCTTTAATCTAGGATAGCTGTGACACTTCTGACTAGGAAAGTACACCAGCTTTGGCAATGCATTGCTTCCAAAGCCCAGGCATAAGAAGTCTTGCTGCTTGCTTGGCTTTTTGGAACACCCACTATTAGGATGCTCCTGTGGAAAACTGTTAAGAAGTGCAACTCCTCTGAGACCATTGTGCTGTGAGGAGAGTCAAGCCACGTAGAGAAGCCCTGAAAGATCCTAGAACATAAGTTTCTACTGGGAAGAGAAAGAGGGGAAGACAGGGAGAGAGAGAATGAGAGAGATTAAAAAATCTAAGATAAAAGATACAAGATTGAGCCATTTTGGAAATCTAGCCCAGTCCAGCTTTCAGACGATGGTAACCCTGGCACTACTGACTGCAGCTGCATGAGAGACCCAAGCAAGAACTGTGTAGCTGAAGTTGATTAATTCACAGAACTAGGATAGCTGTTATAATAATAATTGTTTTAAGACTCTAAGTTGTGGTGTGGTTAGTTACATTGAAATAGATAAATGGAACAGAAATAATATATAGATTATTTTCTGGGTGTGGTTGTAACTAAATCTTAAAAAATGTGGTATCCGCTTTGGGATCAGGAGCAGGAGGAGGATGGAAGATGTTCAGGGAATTGTTCATGGAAACTTGAAGAACAGTGAAGAGTCTGTAATTAGAGGCTAGAGGAAAGAAAACTCATGCTACGCAGTGTCAGAAAATTCAGGAGAACTGTTGTCTCTAATATAAGATGGACAATAGAAAATATAGCTAATGAAATAGCAAAACTACGTATGGATATTGCCACAGTAAATGTCAAAAGGAAAACTGATTATTTAGCCATGCATAATAAGGTAAAGAGGAAGAGAGAGAAGTGCTAAGGAAGAAATTTTCTAATATAAAGCAGAAATTAGAGAAGATATGAAGAACTTAGGGCTTACTAAGTGTAAAAGTGAAACCGTCTATTAGTCTTAGCCACTCTATATTGCAAAGGATGTCAACATAACACCTGATCTCAGGATAAAAATTATCTCAGATGATTATTAATGCAGTGCCACTGCATTCCAGCGTGGATGACACTGCAACTGTAAGATACGTTGTAAGATTTCAGGAAGATTTGAGAGTGTGTCTTACAGACCATTTGAATTAGACAAAAGTTTTCTAAGAGTCTTAAGAGTGTTATGTCTCAACACTCTCACCTTCAGCATAAGGCAAACTGGGGACTGTATCAGAGAGATTTCTGAGTGAAGTTTTTGTTTATTGGAGTGAACCCCACTACTATTCATAGGAAACCTATACAATCTTTAAGAGAATTGTGTATACAGAAACATCATAAGCTTGGACTAAAAGGGTCAGAGTCAGTTTGAAATGAAAAGATGCCTCTGGGTTCCTCATCTTATATCAGCAAGGATCAGGCTGATACAGTTACTTAGCTGCAAACATGAACAATTTCTGTGGCAAAGGAAGATTGGGATCAATAACCAAGAAGGAGACAACAGTACTCCTGAGGGTAGAAATAAAAGCCATGGAAAACAACTCTCAGAACCAAACCCTAATCAAGGAACTGGCAACATATGCCCAGATAGATTTCAGAAATGCTTTGGACCAGTGACTGCCATGTGACTCTTGTCCTCTTATCTCCTCCACTCCCATGCCTGGCTTTTGAATGGCATTGTCCATTGCAGTTATAATATCCTGGTACTACCACTGTTATGTTTAGTGTGTGGGGGCAGATAACTTGTGTCTTTGGTTCACAGGTCTTCAGAAGGAGAGGAACTGTACTCAAGAGGAGTCCAAGCTGCATCTGGGAAACTGCACTTCAGAAACTTTATCAATATTCAGGCCTGATGTAAATGTTGCTGTGTGCCTGGCTTCTCATTATGGAGAATTCAGAAATCAGCAAAAATTTTATGGGGAACATAATACAGAATGTTGACTCATTTCCCTACAATTCTTTTTTGTCCAGAATCTTTTTGTGGCTGATCTAATTTTTTGCATTGTACTCATTTTGTATTTGCTCTTAGTAGGAAGCTTGGTCTAATGTAAGCTACATAGTTCAAGCAATAGTCCCTCATAGTTAAACAATATAAGTTTTTATTTCGAGAGCATTGCCCCCATATGCAATGCTATTTTTTGAAGGATCCAAAAAAAAATTTCTCTCTAGTCTCAGTACCAAGAAGAGTGCTGCTTCTAACTAGCCAGTGTATTTTTATTAAAAAGATAAAATAAACTGTGTAATTGTTATGTTATCCACTTTGCATTTCTGTTTTACTTGTAACAAACAAATGGGATTTTATTAGAGATATATATATATTTTTTTTTCCTGGGGGGGGGATATTAACTTCATATATGGCTTTTTTCATGTATTTATTCACTATACTATACTTTTAGAGTCTTTTAAAAGTCTGCTTTTGAATAAGATAAAATATTGATATGGTTTGGCTGTGTCCCCACCCAAATCTCATCTTTGTAGCTCCCATAATTCCCATGTGGCGTGGGAAGGACGTGGTGGGAGGTAATTGAATAATGAGGGCAGGCCTTTCCCATGCTGTTCTTGTAATAGTGAATAAGTTTCACGAGATCTGGCCTTCCCAGCCATGTGGAACTGTGAGTCCATTAAACTTCTTTCCTTTATAAATTAACCAGTCTTGGATATGTCTTTATTAGCAGTGTGAGAACAGACTAATACAAATATAAATTAAGAAACAATGATAAATGTTCAGATTTGGAAGGTGAGAAGTTAATAGAAGTTTAGCAAGTATTACAGAGGACTTTTCTTACAGGTTAACCAATGTGTCAAAGACGATGTTTACAGGCAGGTACGGTGGCTTCACACCTACAATTCCAGCTCTTCGCAAGGCTATGGCAGGAGGATTCCTTGAGCCCTGGAGATAAAGAACAATCTGGGCAACATAGGGAGACTCTCATTTCTAAAATTAGCTGGGCTTAGTGGCACATGCCTGTTGTCCCAGTTCCATAGGAGACTGAAGTGGGAGGATTGCTTGAGCCTGAGAGGTTAAGGCTGCAGTGCTATTGCATTCCAGCCTGTCTCAAAAAAACAAAACAGAACAACAACAATAACAAAACAAAACAAAGCTGATGTTTTAATAATCATGAGAAATCTTTCAAACAAAATGAGGGTAACATTGGTCAGATCCTTTGATGAATGATCGATACTGCTCCCTAAATACAAACTGTTCATCCATGGAAGGTGAGTAAACCTGGATTTTCAGGTAATAAATGACCTCTTCCAAGACTCTAAAATTATCACTGATGACTTGGAAAATTATGCTTAAATATCAGGGCTAAACACTTAATTCGCTGACAGGAGGAGATTCATGCTATCCCTAGCACTCTACTGTTTAGGTGTTTTGACAACTAGCTCGTACTAATTCAAATATATTAAATTGCAGTATAAACAGAATGATAACAAGGTATTGTTTAATTTAGTTTATTTGTCAAAGGAATAGAGTCCTATGAATAGCTTACAAAGCATGTTAATTTTAAAATCTAATTCAAAGCATGTCTAAGGAATAGAGTTCCATGCATAGTAGCTTACAAAGCATGATAATTTCAAAATTTAATTCATGTAATCTGTATGTGATAAGTAATCTGTATGTGATAAGCTACTATGCCGGTAGCAATTCCTCTGAGCCTTCCCTTCATTTTTTCTTCTTCTCTTCATTTCCGTTACTCATAGGGTATCATTCTGATGCTTGGGCCAAATAAACAGGTCAGAAAGCACAGTATTTCTATTGTTGAATTATAGGCATGGGGCAATGATAAAATATTTGACAACTGTTTGGCATGGGTGCCAGTCAATCAGAACAGCTGCCTCATCCATCAGAACGGTGCCTAACCGACATCGTTTGGATCTGTGTCCCCACCAAATATCATGTTGAATTGTAATCCCCAATGTTGGAAGTGGGACCTGGTGGGAGGTGATTGGATCATGGGGGCAGTTCCTCATGAATGGTTTAGTACCATCCCTGTTGGTGCTGTCCTCACAATTGTGAGTGAGTTCTCATGAGATCCAGTCATTTAAAAGTATGTAGCACATCCTTCCTCTCTCTTGTGCACCTACTCCCACCATGTAAGAGACCCACTTTTCCTTTGCCTTCTGCCATGATAGAAAGCTTCCTGAGGCCTCCCCCAAAGCAGAAGCTGCTATGCTTCCTATATAGCCTGCAGAACTGTGAGCCAATTAAACCTCTCTTCTTTATAAATTATCCAGTCTCAGGTATGTCTTTATAGCAATGAGAGAACGGACTAATGCATGAGCCAATCAGAAAGCCTACTCAATCAATCAGAAAAGAAGCCAACCTTGAAAAAGAGATATGGCTGTACCTGTGCATAGTAGCCAAATACCAGCTCTCGTTACGGTTATTTTTTTTTAACAGAGGAAAAGTAGGGAAGTAGGAAGTTAAAACCCAATCCTCCTATTCCCATCATCTGTTGCCTACTAGATCATATCATTATGAAATAGATGACTTTTTATGTTTATTTTATTTTTCTGTTGCAAGATGTTTAAAGCAGAAGCTGCCATAAGTGAACATCTGTCTTAATACAATTTATTTCTTTTCAAGTTAAAAAAGAATTTAGAAAGAAAACATTTTACCGTGTCACACTCCTTGTTTTTGTTGTAGGAAGTATTCAGGGTAATGAAACAGCTGGTGAGTTTTGAGGAAGAGGAATAGGAGCAAGAAGATAATTTGGTTTTTTTTTCTTTATCATTTAAATGGAAACAAAGTGTGTGGTTGTATTAATGAAGAGAATGTGTCTCTTCAAAAAAAAAATACCCCTCGCAATGGAGAAAAATATTTTCAATTTAATGAGATAATTTGCTTGAGGAAAATGTTAGAGACTGAGTGGGGGAAAGATAAGTTAAATTATATTGTGTGTAGTGGTGAGGCTGGTTAGTTGGTGAAGGGGAGTGAAAACTGTGTAATTTGACATGGAATCAGGATTTTATGGCTGCAAGTAAAATTAGATGCCATCATACCCTGCTACCTCTCATTTCACTGGAAGAAATAAACATCTAGAGAGGTTAAATGGCTTTCTCAGGATCACATATCTAATTATTTACTGAGAAAACTAGAAAAGTAGAAGGAAAACCTAGTTCTCGAATCAATTTTTTAAGATTGTGTGTACATAGTACCAAAATGACTGATTATTCTCAATTTAAAAACAACAGCAACAACACTTGAGTGGGTGGTGCTCCTGTAGTCCCAACCACTTGGGAGGCTGAGGTGGAAGGAGTTCAAGGCTGCAGTGTACTGTAATGATTGCCTTGTGAGCAGCCACTGCACTGTAGCCTGGGCAACATGGCGAGACCCCATCTCTTAAAAAAATACACCCAGGCTGGGCGCGGTGGCTCACGCCTGTAATCCCAGCTCTTTGGGAGGCCGAGGTGGGCGGATCACGAGGTCAGGAGATCGAGGCCATCCTGGCTAACATTGTGAAATCCTGTCTCTACTAAAAAATGCAAAACAAAATTAGCCGGGCGTGGTGGCGGGTGCCTGTAGCCCCAGCTACTGGGGAGGCTGAGGCAAGAGAATGGTGTGAACCCAGGAGGCGGAGCTTGCAGTGAGCCGAGATCGCGCCACTGCACTACAACCTGGGCGACAGAGCAAGACTCCGTCTCAAAAAAAAAAAAAAAAAAAAAAAAAAAATACACCCAAACAATACTTGGGAAAATTGTGTCCCTCTTCCCTGAGGTCTTCCTACTGCTCCTGCCTCTACCCAGACTCATACTGCATGGAGTCTGAATAGTATGCCTCTCTGCTCATCAAACCTCCCCCCCTCTGTATCCAGCCATCACAATTGTCATCTGAGAGCTAACATATCTGTGGCATATTTGCCAATGATTGAAATTTCAGAAGCGGTTTTATTTCTCTCAACATTTTTTGGGGTAATTGCTTATGACAATGCACATCTACCATCTTAACTATTTTTAAGTGTACCATTCAATAGTGTTAAATACATTCACATTGTTGTGCAACCCATCTCCAGAACTCTTCACTTGCAAAACTGAAACTCTGTATCCATTAAGCAATTCCTCATTCTCCTTCCCCTACTTTGCTTCTCTGTGAATTTGAGTACGTCAGATGCCTCCTATATGAAGAATCACACAGTATTTGTCTCTTTGTGACTCATTTATTTCACTTAGCATAATGTTCTTAAGATTTACCCACCTCGTAGCATGTGGTGGAATTTCCTTGTAAAGGCTGAATAACTTTCTCTTGCATGAATATACCACGTTTTGTGTATTCATTCATCCATTGATGGACACTTGGGTTGCTTCCTCCTATTCCCTGTTTAGCCATTTTGGACGTGCACAGACAGTTTCAAAGTGTTCACAATGAAACAGTAGAATCATTAGTGTTACCTATGTGATCCTAGTGTTACGAAGGAGTAAACTGCATGCTGTTTTACAAATTTAATGCAATATGATGCTTTGTCTTCACAAACTTACACAGTTGTGGGGTGAGATGCAGCTGTGTGGTGAGAAAAGGGACTTACAACTGGTCTGGCGCATGATGTTCAAAGCCACAGACATTTCTTAACATTTATGAATTTTGGAAGTGAAAGGCACTTTAAAGGAGGTAAGGGAAGAATTGAGCATTTGAATTTTGGCATCAGGTACACCTAGGCTCAGGTGTGCAAGGCTTTATTAGCTGTGTGACCAGGAGCTGAATATTTAAATTCTGGAATACAAAATGTAGCATCTCCTTCATGGAGTTACTGAGGATTACATAAGACACTGCAACTAAAGTGGCTAACAAAGTCCTTTTACAGAGTGAGTACTCAATAAATTCTAGCTAACAGTAGCATCTTCTCACTTTACAGATAAAGAAGTTGAGCCTCAGAAAGAAATGTGACTTTCTTACGCTCACACAGACAAAACAGACAAAACCACAGAGTTGGCATTTGAATTATATCTAAAAAATAATGAGGGGGTCTATTTTCCACAATCATCTCTCTTGCATTGGAACTTTGCAAGTCATTTATGAATGCTCACAGACACTCATGCCTAGTAGAAACATGGCAAATCCTCTTTTTTTTTTTTTAATCTTGTTAATTTGTTCTGTCAATTAATCATTCAATGAATTCCTTTATTTGATAGCCATTGAGTGCCTGTCATGTGACAACCATTGTATGAGCAATGGGGACCTAACAGTCATGTGGAGGTGACAGGCGAGTATGCTAAGTGTTTCAGTGGTGATGAATCCACAGAGAGCATGACTGACAAGAGGAGAGGTGCCTAACCCACACTTGTGGGTTCAGGAAGGGTGTAGGGAACTGGAATGGGCATGTGTCCAGGCCCCAGGTTACTGTCTGTATAAAACTGAGTAAGGCTGGTGTTTGCCTTTCAATCTAGTGAGAGAATTACCCCATAAACAGCAACTGAGAACTGAATTTGAAAGTGCAGTGTGCATATCAAATGACAGGGGCACAGTAGAGGGAGTGATTGACTGCCTGAAGTGCATTTGGGAGGGATGATGATATGCCTGGAGAGAGGGCTTAACCAAAGAACTGACGAAGGAGGTAAGTCTTGCAGGATAAGGAGATTATCACTACCCAGAGAAGGAAGGGACAATTACTCTAGGAAAACACCCAAGAAGCATTGGGCACAGGGCTCCAGATACCTGGGATACAGGTTGTTCAAGAGAGGCTGGTGATAGAGTGCAGAGGGAGATGAGCCTGTCATGGGAAAATCCCAGGCCTTACTTGCTAATGAGTATAATGACGTTATGTTAACATTTAATGTCCTGATTCTGACGGTTGTTCACAAAGAAGTTCTAATCCTTCAGGGTATCCCATGCCCAAAGTCTCTCCTAGGTATTTCTGGGAACTTTCCTGTACCCCCAGAGGCATCTGTTTTGCCTAGACTCAGAATCAGCTAGTCTCAGTCGTCTGCCCTGGTGGCCTCATTGAGTTTTCTTGAGTTCACCACTGCTGACTGTGGCCTCCACCAGAATGTTTTCTGCCTAGCCCAGAGTGCTTTTGCTGGTGACCTCCTTCAACTCTCAAGGCACCAGATCTGTGACTGCAAAGGGGGACCTGGGGATAGATCAAGCTGTCTCCTCTATTCCTTCGTGTGTGTGTGTGTGTGTGTGTGTGTGTGTGTGTGCGCGCGCGCGCGTGTGTGTGTGTGTGTGTGTGTCAGAGGGGGGGAGAGAGGGAGAGAGAGAGAGAGAGAGAGAGAGAGAGAGAGAGAGAGAGAGAGAGAGAGAGTCCTGTAAGGTTGTAGTTCTCGAAATTGGAATCTTATATTCTCTCCTGAATACTCTTCAGCTTGTATCCTACACTCTTTCTCATTAGGACTTAAAGTCATCCTCCAGGTCCAAAGGGAAGACATTTACAATTCCACAGTCTTCTCTGACTTTATCTCTCCCACTAGTACACAGGCATCATTATTAATGCACCATTATCTTCCTCTTGTTTTTGTCAACAGTGACCAAAAAATCCCTGAATGCATACGAAGAAATGAAAACAGATACTTGGTCAGGGAATGTCTGCCTTGTGTCCTATCCTTCTGATTCTCAATTCTGGCCCAGCCAGTAGCTTTGCAAGGTCTCCCATTGCCTAGCTGAGCAGTTCCAGCATTCAAGAAACAATTATTGAACATTACTGACTCTTCTGTAGGAGAGGAGGCTGCTGAGGGTCGCCTCATTTGTTTGATGTCAGGTGAATTGTGTAATCAGATATTGGAGGAACCTGTGGATTTTAGAAGAGCGGTATGGCAGGATGACCAAGTAGGAGGCTTTGCGGCCATCAGGATGAGGCATGATAGATGCTTAAGTTAGGAAACTGATTGGTAGGGATGCAGTAATGGGGACAGAATTGAATAAACTATAGGGGCAGGAGAAGTTGGAGACAGATTCGATTCAGGAGAGCACAGGATAGATAGTGACTGTGAAGTTTGTCTTGAGAGAGTCGGGTGGCTGATGATGAGATGGGCATCAACTGACCCATTTTACATAGAGGTTAAGTGATTTGTCCAAGGTCAGTGAACATACTGATAGCTGCATTGTGTGTTCTTCTTGTGCTAGAAACTCCAAACCAGAACAGTTTCTACTTCATTACCCCCATGGCCTTTTCCCATTATATTAAAACTTCTACACACAGAACATACTCAAATAATTTTCTAAAATGTCATTAAAATTAAGAAGGTACTTAAAAGGATGTATGAGAAGCTACATTCAACAAGTATAGAAGTAAATTAGAGATGAGAAAATATTAAAATACCTGACCTGCGTGGGCATCTGCATAATATTTAAAATGATCTCATCCATTTAGTTCTAGTGTTTGGTGTCCTAATCTGAAATATGAAAAATGTTCTCACAGAGAGGCAGGCGAACTGAAGGAGGATATCTTAATATACAGTGAAATATAAATTAAAAAGCTCTCTAAAGCTATTAGTAAAAGAAGTGAAATACATTAACAGGTGCATAGGTTCAACTTTGGATGAATGTTCTTTGAAATCAGATTCATCACCAAAATTAATTTGAGAGGTGTCAAATCTGTGCTGGGTTAAACAGGTGACAAATGGGAAGACTTCATTGAAGTTCCAAATTGTAAAGGGATCAGAATTAATAATGCTCTGTCATGGGTAACCTGAACACACAGGAGTTTAAGGAACTCACATCTTGGAGAAGAAACCTGGAATACTGCTGTTGAAAAGAGAAGTCTGGTCGTCAGTTGGATCGATCTGTCTTATGAATAACTTCAAACTGACCACAAATAACCACAAAAATAGATTTCTTTTATGTTAGTGGGGCTTATGTATTTCAATAAACTGGTCAAACCCTTCTCTTAGAGTGGAATAAATACAGCATTTTTCTTCTCCATGAATCATTTAAACCCATACACATCCACCTTTTATTTCTACTCCTTAAAGGCTCTACCTGTTTATTTAATTCAGAGCTTCTTGGAGATGATGCATCTTAGAAGCACCAATCTTCATTCATCAGTGGCTTTCATTGTGGGCTCTTCATTCATACAGTCTCACATTATGAAAATGAGCATAAAGAGAAGAGGGAGGCAGGGAATGCCGCACACTCCAAATATCTATCTCTCTCCAAATACCTAAAATAACATGTATCTTTTTCTTATTAGAAAAACATATCCTTTGGTCAATTCACAGGCATATTTTCATGTTCTAAGTGATGAGTTCAGGGTGATCTATTAATAGGACATGTGCACATCTCTGCATCATAATCTCAAGGGTTAGACAGACAATCTTGTAGCACACTGCTTCTGGGAACAGTGGGGAGGGATATGGCTGATGTGTCTTCTGAGCTGGGTTTGCTACACTTTTCTGCAAAGAACAAAGCCAAAGCTGACATTTGAGCCTGCCAACCAACTTTGCCTCATGGATTCATAGGATGAGTAACTGCCAAAGGTTTAGCAACTGTGTAACTGACATTTCCCCCCATGAAATGGAACTTCTGAAGAACTGGAATAGTTTTAGGAAGACTCATGAGACTTGAAGTCTTCAACGAAGCACCTACCCCCTCTCCTGGTGATGCCTGTATCTATAGGAGTAATTCTGGCTTTCAGAGTGTATTCTAGAGTTACTTGGTGTACGGTTACAGAGTTTCATCCCCCACCCAAAACCCTTTCCTATAAACATGGTTAAAAATGAAGAAGAAGGGAAAAAAAAAACAGGTCAAAGGAAGTTTCCATCTCTTGCCCACCCTCCTTCCTTACTCTTTTTATGTCTTGTATCATTTATGCTCTTGAGTATCTAATAGATATTTTACCTAATGTATTTATAGAATAGAATTTTTGATTCTCATCCATTGAACCTGTCATTTCTTCCTATCTCAATAATGGAACCACCATCTTCTCAATTACTCAACCCAAAAGTCTAGATGCTATTTTTGGTTTTAATTTCAATCCCTTTGCCTGCTTGGATCTGGGAGTCTTCAGATTCTTCTAACTAAGCTTATTCTCACCTTAGCAGTTTGTGCCAGCTGTTAACTCTGCTTAGAGTAAGATTCCCCAAGAATTTTGCAAGGTTGGCATCCCTTTCTTATTCAGATATCACCGCTTTTAGAAGAACTTCCCCCACCACCAAATTTAAAATCATCTAATTGAAAGTATTCATATTGTGACTGGTTATCAAAACACTCAGTTATAATTTTGTTAGGACATAGCACTATTTGTTTTTCTGATTCTTCCTCACAAAAACCTGTGTTAAGTTCACAAGAACAGGGACCTTATCATTCTTACTCTTTGTCATAACCCTGGCACTAGACTAGAGCCTGGCATGGAGTGAATACTCATTATTATATTTATTGGATGACAAAATTAACAACTTTTAATTATAGTAAAGCTTCAGTTCTTATATGTTAGTGTTTGAGTATGATAGTATTTGTCTGTAACAAGTGTGAATAATTTGTTTTCAATTACTCTTAAATTGTGGCAGTCATAGAGATGGGACACTTGGATTACCCTTCAAGACAGAACTTGCCCTTCAGCTGCAGGGGTTGCAGTTAGCTGACAGCTTCCATTGTTACTGCCATCAAGGTTCACGTCAGCTTGAAAAAATGAGGCCAACTCTTCTGGGGCAGCCTCTGACCAAGGGGGAATACCAGGTTTAGTTCTGCCTAAGACCGATCACCACTCACAAGAAATGTCCCTCTAAAAGGAAATCCATAATCGGGAGTCTCTGTGGGCTAAGACTTTGTTAGATGGTTGGTGGAGACTTATTAGGACTGCGTAAGGGATGTAACTTACCAGATTGGCTTATTTGTGGCCACAGAACTTTTGTATGACTGTCAGCTAGGAGTCCTTTGTTTAACTGATAAAAACGAGGGTGGAAGAAAACAAGCAGTCATCGAGAACCTGCTCTGTGCCAGGCTGTTTTAAAAACTGATAGGATCTCACTCAGTAATCACACTGAATTTTTTTTTTTTTTTTTTTTTTTTTGAGATGGAGTCTGGCTGTGTCTCCCAGGCTGGAGTACAGTGGCGCGATCTCTGCTCACTGCAACCTCCACCTCCTGGGTTCAAGCGATTCTCGAGCCTCAACCTCCCGAGTAGCTTGGGACTATAGGTGCATGCCACCATGCCTGGCTAATTTTTGTATTTTTAGTAGAGACAGGGTTTCACCACATTGGCCAGGCTGGTCTCGAACTTCTGACGTCAAGTGATCCACCCACCTCGGCCTTCTAAAGTGCTGGGATTACAGGTATGAGACACTGTGCCCAGCCTAGTGATCACACTGACTTTGAAAGGTGGGTAGCAGCATGTTTGCTTTTACAGAAAGAGAAATAGAAATTTCAAAAGATTTAATAATGAACTGTTGTTTGATTATGTAAGTACTGACGCTAGGATTCAGGATTTGGCCTCTCTGATTTGAAAGCCCTTATCTTTTCAGACTCACCATGGTGCCTCCATCTGGAAGGACTCTCAATTCATGATCTTACAAGGGCAGCAAAAGGACAAGATGGGAATTAATAAGCCTACATTCTAGAGTAAAATATTTAATTTATGATCAATATTTGAGCAAACATACATAATACAGCAAATGAGATACAATCCACGGTATGACTTTCTCTTAATTCCAATTACCCATCTTTTGTATTTTTGCAGTGGTTCAGTTGAGAACACTACGCATTGTTCCATCCCCCTCCTAGAACTGCCTCTTTGTCCTTAAGATAATGGAAACCAAACACATTTCCCAGGCTCATTTGCAGCTGGGGCTCTGTACATGATGAGGTTTCACTAATCAGATGCATGCATGGGTAACTTTCATTTGGAACACATCTATTTGCTGTCATGGATCATGGCAGAGCCTACATGATTTAGGAGTAAGTTGCTCTGGGAGGAGCTTCTTTGGTGGTCAGTTCTGGGCTGTGATTCTTGAGAAGAATTCTTAAAACCTCATTCTAGAATCATCTGTTTACCTGCTTCTTCAGCCCTTTAATGATTCTGCTACACACACACACACACACACACACACTCATACACACACACCCCATATATAACATTCTACAGTATTAAATTTATTTTTCTTTAAACTTACTAGATTGCATAGTTTCAATTAAGAACTTTGATCAAGCAGTTCATAATCTTAGGCCTGTTTTATGAGGAATGAGATACTCTCTTTAAAAGTAAGAGCTAAGTTATTAAATCACAGAAAAACCTCAGTCTTATCTGTTGGTGATTGCACAAAATCTCCATCTCAATGATAAGTTTCCGTGAACCACATTGCTATAACTTGCCACTTTGCTATTCAGATTAATTATCGCACAGATTTATGAGTAATAATACTAGACCTTAGGTCATCACTTTCCTAAGGGGTGCACAATGCAAAATTCTAGTTGCAGATGTTCATTGCAAAAAAAAATGGCTTCTACTTTTCATCTTTTTTCTCTCTAGGCTGTTTCCCTAATTTGGGCCTCAGAACTGGTAGATAATTTAAAGGCTATATTTGCTTTGTCTCAAAGAGTAGTGCCTGAAAACATGCCCCTCCTTCGGGGTAGAAGTTGTAGGATGCTAATATTTCTTGTGTCTCATTGTCAACCCCTTTCCCCAACTTCCCAGCATCCTTCTTTCTTGTCTCCATAATAGCACTGTGGTTACAATTTTGTGCTTATTTTATTTGGGCCATCATGTGTATGGCCCTGTAAATCATAGTGTGTATCAGTCTGAACTCACATTATAACACATTCTGCAAGATAATGTCCATGCATGGGAAGACTTTGCAAAACTGGAAGATACTATGCTAATGTTGGTTTTTCTTTTTGGTTTAATTCCTGATGGAATTAGAGTTACAGAGTTATAGAATCTTAGAAATCATCTTGGCCAGTTGTTTTATAAAGAGTTTCATAGTGTCCCCAGACATCACAAGAATTCCTTAGAGCCTTCATGGGGGGATCAGAGCTTCTCACCTCACTTCGGCCCAAGTGGCTCTACCAATGCCTCATTTTTATTCTGCTGCTAAAAACAGTTTGAAAAATCACTGATTTCATTGCATCCTCAGCCCATGTATTAATTCCCTTTATAATCTCTGATAGGGTTTAGATGTGTGTCCCCTCCTGTTGAAATGTGATCCCCAGTGTTGGAGGTGGGCCTGGTGGGAGGTACTGAATCATGGGGGCAGATCTGTCATGAATGGCTTAGTGCCACCCCCTTGGTGATCAGTGAGTTCTTGCTCAGTCAGTTCATGCAAGATCGGGTTGTTTAAAAGAGTCTGGGGCCCCCCCATTCTCTCTCTTGCTCCCTCTTTTGCTCTGTGATATGCCTACTCCTGCTTTACCTTCTGCCATGAGTAAAGGCGAGCAGATACTGGCACCATCCTTCCTGTACAGCCTGCAGAACTGTGAGCCAATTAAACTTCTTTTCTTTATAAATTACCCAGCCCCGGGCATTTATTTATAGCAACACAAGAATGGACTAACACAACCTCTTTCATAGCTAGTTGTCCAGCCTTTGCTTGAAAATATCCAGTGACAGGGAGCTCATTACTTAATGATGCAGCTCACTATATTTGAAGACTGTTTTGTTGTTATTACTTCATAATTCTGTCTCATAGCTAGAAATTCTGACTAACTGATTTCATTGTTGGGGTCTGGTTAATTAAGGTTTTCCTTTGTAATTTTTTAAATGCACGGATAAACGTTCTAAGGCATTTTAGTAATTTACACCCTTATTTTATGCCCTTTCTGGGTAGGGATGAGGGTGGGTGTATTACCCTACCACTTTCATTTATACATCTTAATGATATATAAAACACCTATAAGGTGACAGTGAGTTGCCACAGGCAATTAAACAGATAATATTGTGGTTCATGAGATGCAGAACTGAGATGGGTAGGCAGAAAAATGAAGGGGCAGATGCATATGTCAAGGGCCTACTTTGTGCTAAACCCATCATATATTTTTTCCATATTTGACTCTTACAAAAATCAACCTTTGGTGCAATTATCTTGAAGTCCAGATGCATTAAGAAAATTGTATAAAATGTAACAGCTAGCAAGTAGTGGAGTTGGGATTTTAACCCAGATTAGATTCTGAAATCTGAGTTCTTTCTTCCACTTCAGAAGGAAATTTCCAGTCCTTCGACTGGTGACCACTGACATCATTATTATGGCATTGTTCTAATAATACATAAAATTCTGCAATCAATAGTGTCTGCTTAAAAAGTTCCTCTTCCTGCCTCTTTTTGCTCATCTGCAAAATGGACATAATAATCATAGCTATTTCACAGGGTTTTTATGAAGAGTAAAAAAGCAATGATAAGTTATGTCCTCAGTGTCTTTCTGGCACATAATTAGCCTGGGATTTCTGTTAATTTTGTATGATTATTTATGCCATGCCATGGCCCTCACTGAGTAAATGAGAAAGCACAAAATCACATATAGCTGAAAGAAGATCTAAAGAAAAAAATCCATGTGTTAAAATGTCTTAAATCTCTTTTCTGCCTAGGAACTGCACTGGATTGAATTATGATGTCGGGGCAGGGGCTGGGCATGGGGGTGGAAGGCAGTGGAATTGGAGGAGAAGACACCCTCTAGTTGCTTTTAGGCTAAGGAGGACCCTGGAGGGTGTCTCCACTCTGTAGTCTCTGTAGTTTAGCACCATGGATATGTGGATATCAGAGAAAAAGAGCCCACTTGATAGGCACACCAGGCCAGTTCAAAGACATCACCGTGGCACCAGTTTTATCCTCTTTCTATTCATGACCCTCTGATTCAGGAAACAAATCCATTAAACCAAATAGGATTAAGCTGCAAAGCCCAGCTTGTGATGCGGTTGTCAGGCAGCAGTTTCCCTGCTGGTATTAACAGGCTGTGGCGCAGAATCCTAACCTCAGGCTGTCCCACCACCCAGGCAAGCGTGAGGCTGAGGGCCAAGGTACACCACACACTTCTCTAATGTGTCACAATTACGGAGACAACTGTGCTAAGTAACTTTCCACGGATCTGCTCTGAAAACTTGCAGTGTGTTCGACAGCCCTCAAAATTTTTCATTTGGAACCTGTGGTGAGGTGGTCTGGTGGCGGTTATACTGAGCTGTGCTAGAATAAATACAGTCACCTCCAGAGATGTTTTTCGTCCCCTTTGGAGTGTATAGTTTGTAAAAGAATTTAGGTTCCTTTTCAGCATCATTTGTATCTCAATTTAGCACATTGAAGGAGAAGGAAGAGAGGTTGCAAAGATAGCACAAATGCTAGTGGCAATGTACAAGAACCGGATCTTGTACATTGCTAAGAATCAGGCATCTGCCTCGCTGGGAACAATACTTTGCATTTACAAAGCAGCAGCCTGTCCAGGCATTCTGAGAAGGCTGCTTACATGAGTTATCCCGTTAGCACTGTCGGTGGTGCTGGGCGAGGTGCCCAGTGGCAAACACAGCAGGTAATGGAGCAGGGAATGTGACTCATCTCCAGGGGCATCCTCAGTAGGACTCGAAAGTCCCTCATTTGTTGTCTCTGGTGAGTAGCGATTTAGAACACAGACTGCTACAGAGAAGCACTCATTGTTTACCCAGGATACAATTTGGAAGTTAACCCAGATCTGCAAGATGCCTCCTGTTATTAGCAGGAGCACCACTTCACAAGTCCCAGCTTTGCACTTCAGAAATAGGTGACAATGAGATCAAAGAGAGGTGGAGGCTGCAATTCATCATGTTTCCAGGGGAATGCATATCAACACTTCTCTTTCAGGTGACAGGAAAAGGGTATTAATGATGGCCTCATTCTCTCTGAGAGACCCACATTCCAGTTAATAAGGTATAGCTAGACCAAAGCCAGTGGAGAAGGCTGTAAATGAAGTGGGCTGAGCACGAATGGGCAGGTGAGGAATTATTTAACAGGAGTTCAAGAATAGGCTGAGTTTCTCTAGGTTACTGTAGGAAAAGCAAAGTTCTCTCCTATTTACTCAGGTGCCAGAAATGATTTCTTTAGTTTCAGGGCCTTCTTTGTCTTTTGGAAGGCGTCCTGGTTGGTTTATCACAGCGGGTAGAGGGAACTTCACTCAGTGGGTTGGTGTTCCCTCCAGGGGCTATAGGTTTCGGGTTGCCCTTTCTTGAGGGCAGGGATAGGAGTGTCGCTGATGTGCAAAAACTTATTCCAGACTGCTTTGGGATGGGCGTTAGACCCTCAGGAGTTAAAAGGCCACCAATGTCATCCATGTGGCCTCAGTCTTCCTTTGCAGCTTACTTTCCAGATGCTTCCTCCATTCAGTGACCTGTACTCTTGTCTCGCCATGGGTGCCGTGCTCTTCAAACACTCTGTGCTTCCTCACCTCTCCTGCCTTTGCTTGTGCGGATCTGGCTCTATCTGTCTGCAGGCAGAGGTCCCCCTCCCTTCCCTACCTAACCGTCTTTGTGAGTCTTTCCCCAGCCCACAGGCAGGCTCAGTCACGGAAACATCCCCGTGGCACTTTGAGCTTTCCTGGATTGCCCTGCCTTTCACAACGTGCGGCAATTATTTATTTTCTTCTCTATTTGTTCCATTATCTTGTTAACTCCTCTAGAGAAGAACGCACGTCTTATTTATTTTTACATCCTCAGGCCCTCGAGAGAGTAGACATTTACCGAAAGTTTCCCAAATGAAATGAATGGAGTCACATGCGCGCCGGGTGTGGGTCCTGGCAGCGGTCCCATTGTACTGTGTATCTTTAATGAAGCTATAACCTGTCTCCATTCCAGCTTCTCATCTGTTAAAAAAGAAACAGGTATGAGAATAGTTCAGATCTACCTTACGGGACCTTGTATGAATTAGCAAACTAGAGAATTACGCAAACGTCCATTTTAATGGCTGCCAAACCTGAAGATGTAGCTGAGCTATGATTGGGAACCAGGCAGGCTGCTTTAACCCACTTAAGCATAGATAATCAAATGCACAGCTTCTCTGACAGCTGCTGATCACAGACGCTATTAAAGAAAGAAATGGTCATAATACAGGTGACAAAGAGAGAGGCAAGACTTCTGAGTGGCAATTTAGTACCACTAGGAAAATGACAGAGCTTCAGAGGCCTCTCCCCAAAGCACGGCCAACTGCTGCCCTTTCCTAGAGGTGAGGGCTGTTGGAAACGAGAGGGCTTATGTAGACAATCATTTACATTTTACTAAAAATAATTGGAGTTTACAGACATTTCTTGCAAACATGCAACTGTCAGGCCTAGATGGAAAAGAAACATTTTTCTCAAATTGTGAGAAATTCTAACATCGTAGCAAAAAATCAGGAGTCTGATGATTAAATGTAGAGAGCTGTCATCTCGGCATTATATTAAAATAACTTGCCTCCAGCAAGTGCACAGTATTTCTTCTTTTAAATCTGTCACTTCTCGGGAGGCCATAGCTTCGGTTGGCTGCACCGGTGGCTTTGTAGCCATGGCAGTTTAACAGCAACAGGGACACTGGGATGCTTTCTGGGGGCAGGCTCCGGGGTGATTTGGGAGGGGTCTCACTAAGCACTATGCGGCTGCAGCAAACCATTTGCCGACCTATTTCTTTTTGACTTACTGGGGCCCTTTGGAATCTGAAACTTTAAACAGAACGCTAGCAGATAAATTATTTTCAGCAGTGCTCCTCAGACAGCGATGTCAGGCTGCGGGCAGAATGAACTGCATTTGTTTATGAAATCTGTTGCTTAATAGGACAATCAGTGTCTCATTTCAGCCTCTAGTCACGATACTTTTAATGATGTCCATACTGTGCTGCTTTTACATGCAAACCATGTGGGAGCAGAACAATGGGGAAAAAAAAACCCCTAAACTGGCAGAAGAGAGAAGAGCGATGCTGTGTCAGGCACCACGTCTCGGGCTCTGTCGAGTAGAGCAGATGTGTCTCTGCACTGTCTGTTTCCTCTTGTTTTGGCCCAAGAGGCCATTTAACCTCTTTCCCTAGTCAAATGCTTCCCAAGGATCCCAGGGTAGCCCCTCCTGTTTCTCTGCTTTCCTGATATGTGCTGTATAATAATGTAGCAATTTTTTTTTTTTTAACAATAGTAACACTTCAGTTTGCGTTACCTATTTGGCTTTTGAAGGCACATTCACATCTATATCTCACAAATTCCTAACAAAAGAGAGGCAGAGTGGACTTTACAGCAACGAAGTCTTATATTTGCCCAGTCCTTCATGGTGTGTAAGGCCTGTCTGTCCATATTGTGTAATTAGTTTGGTTGTGATTCTTATGTTGGTTATCTCCATTATACAGGTAAGCGAAGTAATGTAGAGGAGACAGCATAGCAAATTATTAAGAACAGGAAATTTTGGGATCAATTCTGTTTTGTTGTTTATTTTCATGTGATCTTGGGCCAGCTACTTAACCTGCTAGAACTTTGATTTCTTCTTTAAAATAAGGACAATAGTAACTTCCTTTGAGGTTATTATGAGGATTAAATACAATAATGTACACGTAAAACACCTTCATTCAAAAGGTGTTTAATAATTGGTAGTTATTATTAGTGGTAGTATTGCAGAAATAAAGATTATGAGCCTTGACTGAAGGCACCGTGGTAAGGGCTGGAATTACACATACCTGGTTACTGGAGAGCCAGGTCTCCTGAGTTTTCATCACATTCTGCCCTGTCCTTGCTGTCTTTCTTAATGCCTAGGGGGTGTGCAGATTTTCCACCTTTCAGCAATTCCAGATATAGCCTGCGAGGATATAAAAAGCAAGTGAAGAGCCTGCAGAAACGCAGGTGCAACTTGGGGTCTCTTTGCCAAAAGTGCAGTATTTCTTCAAAAGCCCTTAAATGTCACCTCTCCTTGCTCGGCCTGGCTGGAAACGCCCCCGCCATTGCCTTTCAGCCCAGGGGTGACATCGCCTGAGCCATATGTGTCTGAAAGAGGGATTCACCTTGACCTTCCTCTTTCCCAGAAGAAGACACAACACAAATGAGGCCATCAAAAGCATCACAGTTCCTCCCACTCAGCACCTCTCAAAGGTCTCACTCTGACCCCCCATTGATCAGCCATAAAACATAAAATCAACAGCGTTCTGCTTTTCTATTTCATGCAGAAAAATCAACATTGACCAGCATTGTCAGCCAAGCTCACAGAAATAGACAGTAAAAATGGGCGTGCCCACAGACTTCCCTCTCAGATCCTCTTAAGCTTCTCCTTTGTCCAGGTCTCGGGTGACAGCTGTGGAGCAGAGCAAAATCCTGCTGCTAAGTACTAAGTGGGAGAAGCATTCGTCTTTGTCCCCGCACAGAGGGTGCTTCCAGCGAGTTGGTGACTGACAGCTTGAATAAGCAGTTATTTCTCCAGGCTCAGGCATGAGAGACACATGTAACCCGGTGCCTGACCTTATGCAGCTGAGCTTGGCATTCTGGAGCCAGCTTGCTGCCACCATTACCTGTTAAAGTTAAAATATTGTTGAGCTGATTGATGATGAAGGTGTGATCATGCTACTCTCCTGCTGAAATAATTTTTGAGTGTGCTCCAAGTCCTACAGAATCAGGTTCAAATTCCTTACTCTGGTGTCCATGGCTTATAATGATCTGACCCCAGTCTACCTTCCTAGTTGTGTCTCTTTTTACCAGGGTTCATGAGTCCTGTGATACAGACAAGCTGAAACATTCTCTGAAACTGCCTGCACAGTTTCTCACCTTTCAGTTGACACTTAGGTTTTTCCTTCCCCTGGTATACTCTTTTCCTTGACTGTTCACGTCTGAATCCTATCTACCCTTCAAGCTCCTTTGACACACTACCTCCTCCATGAAGAGCTACCTGTTTCCTCCAGCTATGGCAAGTTTTCCCTTCTCTCAAATCCCTTAGCTCCTCATGCATACCCGTCTTAAGACAGTTATACTTTCTTCCGAGTATGATGTAGATTGAGTATTATGAGTTTTGTATACATTCTATATTTTTTAATAGACTCTGAGCTCCTTGCAGGCAGGAGCTATATCCTTTTATTTTATGAATCACTATCATTTAGCCCAGGATCCCTGATCCCCACAGAATGAACTTAGAAACAGTTTGTTAGGCCGGGCGCGGTGGCTCAAGCCTGTAATCCCAGCACTTTGGGAGGCCGAGACGGGCGGATCACGAGGTCAGGAGATCGAGACCATCCTGGCTGACACAGTGAAACCCCATCTCTACTAAAAAAATACAAAAAACTAGCCGGGCGAGGTGGCGGGCGCCTGTAGTCCCAGCTACTCGGGAGGCTGAGGCAGGAGAATGGCGTGAACCCGGGAGGCGGAGCTTGCAGTGAGCTGAGATCCGGCCACTGCACTCCAGCCTGGGCGACAGAGCGAGACTCCGTCTCAAAAAAAAAAAAAAAAAAAAAAGAAACAGTTTGTTATTAAATCAATAGATGGTCCTTTCTATTCATTTAATGAGAGCTTCACATGGATTGAGAGAGGACCCATGTTTGTGACAATGCGTTGGCACAGCCAAGGTCTGCTCTGATTGCTTCATGCCTGGTTGGCTGTTAAATATTTTAAAAATCACCCCCAAGTTGAGGGATTCACTCAGTATGATTTTCTAGACTGTTTTTAAGGAGATGACTTGTATGTCACACCTCCGTATCAGCAAGGAATCTAGTCATACACACACAGACACACACACATGCACACTCTTACATGTAAATAATTTGGCCAAATTTTCTTTAAAATAATCTGCTCCTATCTCCTTGGTACAACTGTGGCTGTTAGTGAGAAAAGAATTCATGAGCAACATTCAGAAAACATTATTAATAATTTCACATCTTCATATTGACTCTCGAATATACATTGAGACGTAATAGTGTATTGTGGGCCAAAAAGATCAGAATAAGTCATTATCCTTACAGGGGAACCTACTCGTTATAAACAGTTTTCTCAGGAATTGGCCTTTCAGAACATGAAGAGTGGCTAATGATTGTCACCTCCTCCTCCACCACCACAAACAAGAGCCAGCATGTCTTGTCCAAATGGGCTTCAATTATTAACTATTCACGGCATCCATTAAATATTCTCCTGGGCATACAGGTTGTCACTCAGAAGTCTGAGTGTCTTATATATTTTCTAATTTTTACTGCCAGTAAAGTTTTACCTCTGTGTTGTCATTTTTTAAAGTGAAATAATTCATTAGAATACAACTTCTTGTGGCAACCCATAAACATAGCTTTGTTTAAGGAATATGAACTCACTAGTCTCTAGGAAGCTGTTATTTGTGCCATGCCAGGGCTGTTCTCTATGTGCATATTTGCAGGTGAAAGAAGTTCGCCTGCATATCGAAATGATATATATTTCCACTTTGTTAATGAAACATCACCAAAGTTCAGCAGTGAGCCTGTAGGTTATGCTGACTACTGATTCCCTTACACCAAAAAGCAACTGGAGCAAAAGAGCAGCAGAGATGACCTTTAGCTAAAGAGTTGCAAGTTATATTACTCGTCATCTCTGCTTAAACACCAAGCACCAGGCACGGGGTAGAATACAGAAAAGAATCCTTTCCACCATCAAGCCACTACCACCTGAAGCACGAAGTAGAGAACAAGGAGAGATCACCTCCTAAGCGCTGGTGTTAGAACACCCGTCCTCCTCCTCCTTGCCCCAAAGCAGCGCTTTTTATTTTCATTTCCATGCTAACAAGGTAGACCTGTCCTAGCGTGTGTTCTGAAGAGGTTCTTTCATGCTCAGGGCCTGGGGAGCTTTAACATAGTTAGATGTACTCTAACAGCAGGTTGCCATCAAAAAATTCTATAATAGGATTAAAATAAAAGAGAAATGCACTTGCAGTAGGATGGCAATGATTATTTAACACACTTCAAGTGCTTGGTGGGAAGATGCAGCACAAACACAGCAGACAGACCTGCTGTGTGGGTGTGTTGCCTTCTTAACAATCAAGGTTTTGTGTTGTGATCATGGATTTTTGGAGCTCGGCTTTGGAGAATATCCAAAAGCTGCACAACAAGGTGCTGGGAGAGGACCTCCTTGCTATCCGAGATGATCATATGGATTTGTGCTCGCTGCCCAGCCACTCCGCCTAGAATGTGAGCTCCAGGAGGGCGAGGATTCTGCCTTGTTTATTTCTTAATTCCCAGCATCTAGAACTATCCCTGGTGCATACTGGATGGTCAGTGAATATGTGTTATCTGAAAAAAGTGTCCCAAGCATGGGCTTTGGAGTCAGATAGTAAAGCATACCCTCGGACAAGTTTCTTAATAATCCTAAGTGCTAGTTTTTCGTCCCTAAACTGCAGTGACTTTCTAGTGTTCTTGGGAGGGTGTCTAAAGCAACTAAAGCTATTTTTGTATCTGGCAGGCTGCGTTTCATGGACAGCTGTTTGGGCTGGATGTGTTGGTAAAAACTCAGCTTTAAGAGCTGCAGTGGTATGACGCTTCTGGAGGGCTCTGCTTCGTGTCTCACTAGAAAGCTTCAGCATCTGCGGCCTCTGGAGAGGCGGCAGGTGGTGGTGGTATCAGGAGGAAAGAGAGATCCTTAGTATATGCCCAGAGGTGGCCCTGGAATGAGCCAGCTGAACCAAGTTCCTGAAACTCACAGCATCAGTGTCATCCTGGAAGACAGGAAGGGTGATCTTACTGTAGCACTTATTTTTGGCACCTAGAGAGGGGCCACTCAGGGTCATCTAATAGATTGGTGTCATCAAAATCTACTTTGTGTTGAAATATCAGTTCTTTTAAGCCTATATGCTGCCATCTCATAGTTAGGTTCCCTAACTCCAGCAATTAGCTCCACTCATTTTTGCATCTGCAAGCTTTCCACTATTTTTCTGTTGTTTTACTTGGGTCGATGTGTTGGCAATTCTCCATTTGCCCCACCCCACCAGATCACTTTTTGTCCCTTCTCTGCCCTGCTCTGTGCTCCAGGAGATGGGGTTCCCAACAATGCATTACCTCACTCCATTGCCCTTTGGTTTCCAGCTGGGTTCTGTCAATGGGAGGCATGGGCAAGAGATCGGAAGTTAGAAGAGATAGGTTAGGATTTTTCTTTCCTACTGACTCCCTGTTTTGGCATCGTGGTCTGGCAATGGCTTTATCCCTCTGCAACCACAGCTTCTGCCTGCAGGTTTTGCTTCAAGTTATCATCTCTCATTGGGCACTGGTAACACTATTTCCTGCCATTGCCCATTCAGACCAGGGGATAATAAGGGCTTCCTACTGCCATCGGTCTCTCATGTTGTTATGGCATCAGTGCCACACCATTCCTTATGGTCCTATTAACTGTGTCCAGATCGCTATAAACCACCTCATCATCAAGTCTCTTCATATGAAATATCTGAATGAAATTCTGTTGTCAGCTGGACACTCTGCAATTGTGCCCATCTTAAAGAAACCATGAGCTACCATTGTTTCTCTCTCCTCTTCTTCACAGCGAACTTCTTAAAAGTGTCCTCTATACTTTTATGATGTCCTCCTCAATTCCACTGTATCAGTCAGGGTTCTCCAGAGGGACAGAACCAATAGGATATATAAAAGAGAGTTGATTAGGGAGAACTGGCTCACAGGATTACAAGGTGAAGTCCCACAATAGGCCATCTGCAAGCTGGGGAAGGAGAGAAGCTGGTAGTGTGACTCAGTCCAAGTCTAAAAACCTTGAAGCCAGGGAAGTCAATCGTGCAGCCTTCAGTATGAGGTCGAAGGCCTGAGAGCTCCCTGGAGAGCACTGGTGTAAGTTCCAGAGTCTCAAGGCCAAGGAACCTGGAGTCTGATGTCCCAGGGCAGGAGGAGAGGAAGCAAGAGTCTGACACAAGGAAAGAGAGAGTGCAAGCCGACTCAGCAAGTCGCTTGTCTCCTTTCTTTTGCCTGCTTTGTTCTGGCATGCTGGCAGCCTATGGGATGATACACACTCACTGAGGGTGGGTCTTCCTCTCCCGGTCCACTGATGCAAATGTCAGTCTCCTCTGGCAACACCCTCATAGACACACCCAGAAACAATACTTTACCAGCCATCCAGCCATGCTTCAATCCAGTCAAGCTGATGCCTTGGGCAATCACAGGTCCACCAAACCCTGGTTCTCCACTCTCTGAAAAATCTTACCCACCTCCAGTACATTCTGCTGTCTCCCACAGGCTTATGGTCATCAGATTCATTCATTTGTTCAACAAATATTCATTGAGCCTCTAATAGGTGCCCAGCACTGTTCTAGGCTTGGGATGTGCTGGTGAACAAAACAGTTATGGAACTCATGCTTTTATGGGATCAAATCTGTGCTATAAGCCTCTCATGGGATCTTCAGAGTTGTAATTGCAGTTGCCTGCCATACATCCCCAAAGCTCCATCAGTGCAGCATCTCTGAACCCAATTTCTTTAATACGTGAACCCAGAACTGTTCTCTTTCTCTCTGAAGGTATGGCACCATCACCCCCTAGTTTTATGTAAGTTAACCATCTTGCCCTTAACTTTCATCTCCAATATGATTTTTTTTTTTATTTTTCTTTGGACTTTTCTCCCAAATCTTTCTTTTATTCACTACTTCTAATTCTTTGTCTAAAGTTAAGGATCTCATCATTTCTCACCTGGACCATTGGAATAGCCTCTTACTGGTCTTCCCGCCCCCAGCCTGTCACTCTGATATGGTTTGGCTCTGTGTCCCCTCCCAAATCTCATCTTGTAGCTCCCATAATTACCGTGCATTGTGGGTGGGATTGGTGGGAGATAATTGAAGATTTCCCATCGTGGGGGTGGATCTTTCCTGTGCTGTTCTTGTGATAGTGAATAAGCCTCATGAGATTTGATGGTTTTAAAAATGGGAGTTTCCCTGCATAAGCTCTCTCTCTTTGCCTGCTGCCATCCATGTAAGATGTGACATGCTCCTCCTTGCCTTCTGCCATGATTGTGAGGCTTCCCCAGCCATGTGGAACTATAAGTCCAATAAACTTCTTTCTTTCGTTAACTGCCCAGTCTCTGGTATGTCTTCATCAGCAGCGTGAAAATGGACTAACACACACTCCAAGCCTTTCTCATTACTACTGCCAAAGTTAATCTCAAATATATTTTCCTGCTTGAAGAATTATGCCAGCTCCCTATTGCCACACTTTTTTGTAAGATATTTAGATTCCAGCTGAGAGGGACCACTGGTTTCTCCAGGCCTCACCCACCACATTGACTCAGGCTTCTTCTGCCTCAGCTCTCCAGACCTGCATGAGTGCCCTGGCCTCCCTGCCTTTGCACAGGTGCTTTTCTTGAGTTGTTAACACCTCCATCCCTCCCTTTTTAAAATTTAAGGCGTTTCTGATGTCACCTTCTCTGTGAGATTTTCTCTCTTTCCAGAAAAATTAGTTACTCCATCCTTTTCACTCCCATACTTCTTTGTTCTTTCCACTTGCCAAGTTGTTGTACAGTTAGTTATAAAAGTGTTGATTCTCCTTCTATCCTGAGTGCCCTTTGAATCCAGGAGACATTTTGAATCCTTGGTGTTTAGCACTGTTCGGCATAGAAGAATTGTCAGGACATACTTATGTAATAAATTAGAAGTGGACAACCCTTATTCTGAAGTCTACTTTTCAGAAAAAGCATCTTCTGACCCCCAACTCTTCTTGCCACCAGCCTAGCCCACTGTGGGTAGTTGCTGTTGTGATACCTTGTCCAAAGAACCTACTGATGCCTCCATCTTGGGTCCCTAACAGGTTACAATATCTAAATTACCTAACAGCTGAGAGCTAGAGTAGCATCCACGGTTAGCCAGTGCAAATAATCTTCCTGACCTCTACTTTATTTTTCCCTTTGAGTGGGGCTGATGATGAGATACGGAATTTTGTGAGGACACTATTTATGGCTCCAGAGATCAGAAAGCTAGGGCCATCTCATGGCGGGCACTAGCAGGCAGAAACTCAAAATCTAAGCCTCATCTATGTCAGTCAAAATCTCACCAAAGCCCTGGGGCTGCTTTTCTAGCCACAGCGTCCCCTTCTCAGCCCCTCACCCCAGTCTGCATGTGTTTTTAATCCCCTGTCAAAGCAGACCTGAAAATGGGCTATGGGGGCAGGTCACCTGCAGCCGGGGGAGAGAAAGGAGAGAGGAATTAAAACATGTAGTAGTTCCTCTGTGATCAATATCTGCCTAGAGATGGTGTTGCTAATAATACCCTGAGCAGAAGCATTACTGAAATCCTTACCTCTGATTCCCAAGTGACTTGGGAGTTCAGCCAGATCAAGCTTCTGCTGCTTGTGTTTCCAAATTTTAAAATACTGTATGGTTTGGGGCTGGCTTCAATGCAATGTTTCTTTTCCTGGGTGGTCAACTCAACTTATTTTATGTGTTTAACCCTAACCCCTTCTCCACAAACAGCAAACAAACAGTTAAAGAAGGAGAGATGAGGAGGCACCAGGGGGAGGGTTTCTCTGTGGCCACGCTGATGGGGTTGACAAGTGACCTGAGGCTCCCTGTACATCCACAGAGGTGAGGCAGTCAGTGCTCCCAGGCTGGCATCATGTGACCACCATGAAGAACAAAGGCTCCAGGGAATTGTTTAGGGCTGTGGCATGTGAAAAGACGAGGCCAGGCAGATGTCGTCCCATATATGGGAAAGAAGACATGAAGAAGGATGAGGATGGTGAGCTTATTTCTCTGTCAGTCAAAACTTTAAACTGATTTTGATTTTTTGAAACTAAATTTCGTGCCAGATTGTGAATATACAATATATGCTTTACTGTGTTTCAAGCGCAAAGTAGATTTACAGCTGCCGAGATAGTTTGTTAAATTCCTGACAACTCACCAAACTAGAGTGCACAGCTGCAGTCACTGTTTCTGACATGGGGGGCAATGATCCCCCGAAACCTTTTCATCTTACCAAAGGAGGACTCCCAGGAGATTTCAAAACATATGAGAAAAGAAAGCAATGAAATTACGTCCTTGAAACATCACAAGTAGGGGCCCCATCTGATCCTACATTCTGCTCTCACTGTGACCTGATTCCTGGGGATGAAACAGGGTAATGACCAGGAAGTCAGACATTGCTGGCCTCTGATGCTCTTTGAAATGGATTGTCCTAAAGGCACGGAAGAAATTCAAGAATGGGTCTAAAGTGCAGAGTCTAGAAATTGTTAAAAAAAAATATTGATCTTGTTTTCATTGCAACATTAGAGCTGAGTTTAAACCACCAATATAATTTGATCTATTCCTCTGATGAAGTAAAAACACTGAAAAATAGCTCAATTTCTCCATCTGTTTTAGGTGGAGAATGAAGTTACCATAGTTCTAATGAGAGTATTGTTTATTGTCATTTGAAGTAAAAATGCATTTTTCATGCAGCTGTATTAATTTGACCATAAATATCTTATTTCTATGCTGAAAATTGATTTTATAAATTCTGACTTTTAGATTCAACCCTCAATACACTTTATGAAGTTTGTTTTCTTTTGGTCGTTGTAATTTGAGTACATTGATCTAAATGAGTATTTGCTTCCTCCTTAAAAAACGTTCTTTTATACATTTCTGTTGAATTAACAGTCTAGAAAGTGCCCACTAGATGGCAGTGTCACTGCATAGTTAAAGAACATCTGGGCAAGTGATAAAGAATAGCGGGCTACTTTATATGGTAGCTGTCCTGAAAAATCCAGAAGGTGGCAGATTTTAGCTATCTATGAAAAGACAAGACCAGAGACGAGTCTCCTTTTTTTTTTTTTCTTTTTTAAAATTATTTTTATTTATCTTTCCAGAAGGAGATTATGAGCTGAATAAAATTATCTGTGATATTTAAAATATTTGAAAATGTTTCACATTTTTCGAGCATGTAATACAAGCTGAAGGGCTAGCAAAGCTAACAGTGACACAAAATCAAGGTGAAATTGACCAGTAAATTGAGAACTCCATTACGGGAACAATTTCCCCGAGTTTGAGTCATAGCATTTGAGTGATAACCTAAACCTGTCTCAACTTTGTGAAACATTCAAAGTGAAGACAGAAGGAAAGGGCGAGGAACACTGGAGGAGGCGGTGGGGTGCAGTGTGGGCACTGATGTTTATATATTTTCACCAAGTTTTCTAGTCTCTCAGAGGACTTTCAGCAGACCTGTGCTTCAGTGTTCAGTTTTTTTTCAAGGTTACCGATTACCTAAAGGGATCTGGGTTTTAAAAATGAAAAATGACAGCTTGAATACAATAGTCCAGTTTAGAGGGATCATGCACCCTCACAGCTTTGCTGGCTATTGGAGACATTTGCAAGGAATACAAATCCACATCTGAAACTGCAGTTTCAGTTCCTCATTTCAAACCTTAGGTTTGTGTGGGTGAGTGTGTGCTAGCTTGTTCTAAGGGAATATCTGTTTCTTAGTTGATTTTGGCCCCAAGCAGTACGGATGGGCTTGCCTTCCCACCCCACTGCAGGAAATACACATTTGTGTGAGGGTGCTGGGGGTGGAAGGACTGCAGGACAGCAGGATGGTGGCTTGGAAGTCATTCTTCAGAGTGACAGCTCTACATGGCTCTTGGCACTCCAATATGTCAGGGAACTGGTGCTCAGACTGGGATCATTTATCTCATTTAAATATTCCAAAGAGAGTGGCCTACATAGTCAAGTCAGATCCATTTTCATCTTCATGCTTTAAAATGACCTGGCAGCCTCGCTCAAAAGGAGTGGGGTGGGGGAGAAGGAAAGGAAGGAAGAAGGAAAGAAACGATGGTAAGGAAATGCAGCAAGTGAGTGAATGCAGAATTCAATATCCAGGACGAGGACACATATGTCTTGGACCCCAGATATATAGCTCAGAACTGATGGAGAAATGGGCAGGAAGAGAGATAATCTTTATCTCTGTCCCCAAGCTTTCAGAAATAGCTAAGGCTAAATCACCCTCAGAAGAAAGCAGGAAATGAAGACTGCTCCAAGTCACCCATGAGATTTCAGAGTGCAGGCCACTGTCTGTGTACATTTTTTTTTCTTTTTCTTTTTTAAAAATTTGAGTCACACGCTGAGTTCAGGGTCAGTCAGTATATGGAAACCTCAGTCGATGTTTGAGTCTAGGCTAAGCTTCTGATTTCTGCTTTATTTAGGAAAAATTGCTAGATTTTATTTGGATTTAGAATCTGAAATCTATGCAAAAAGCAAAATGAAGAGGAGATTGTGGCATTTTCCACAGCTTCATTTGTTCCTGGGAAAACCATGTATCTATTTCCTTTTCTAACATTTCACATGCCCACTCACATATTTGAAAGTTTATGTGCCTACGAAACCACATAGCCTTTTGGGTTACTTGTACTTTTTTTTTTTTTTTTTTTAAATAATTTAAAGCTAATCATTACTGCAGCAGGATTTTAATAGTTTGGAGTAATAATTGTTGAGATGATGAAAACAAACCCTAGTGCTTGAAAGAAAGTGGCCCATTCTACAATATAAGATGTTTTATTTTATGTTATTGCGTATCCTTCATTTACGGTATTTGGACTTGCTTCCCCACAAAGAGGATCTGTGATCAAAGAAGTGAAAAAAAGGCTCAGAAAATGCTTTGGTAGTCCCTAACCTGTGAAGCATGAAGTCCATTATCTGCATTGGGCCTATAAGCCCCCTCATACAAACCAGGCCATTGAAATTGATGTTCTTTGAGTTTTCTTGAATTGTCTGGAAAATATTTCAGTCCTCCAATCAGCTAGCTTAGTGAGCCTATGGCATTCACTAGCAAAGCGCTACCTTTAGGGAATCATATTGGTGTGGTTTAGTTATCCTTGCAAATGCTTCCATTTCAGACTTTGCAATTATAAGCAGACAGGAAGACTCTAGTGAATTACTTTCAGAGTTGTGAACCTACAAAGAATCAACTTTTCTAACCGCATCCATTCCCGGAGGACTCAGAACTTTCCCAGTGGCACTGTAGAACTTCATCTCATTAGCATGGTTCAGACCCGGGGATTTAATATTTGCCTAGCACAAAGGAAGAGAACAGGATGGCTTGCTCTAGTTACCTTCGTCATTGCTGTGACCCAGGAAATACAGGCATCTCTGGTTTCTGCAGGAATTTGCTTTATTTGGTGCTGTTTACTTCTTCTTCTAGGTAGTGATGAGATAGGATTGAAATGGGTAAATCAACAGATAGAAGCCAAGGAGTTTGCTTCTATTCCACTTCTGAATGATACTGGCAAGGATTCCTCCATCTCTTTTCTGTTCATTTTCCTTGTTAATTAAAGGGGCACGGTAATACTTGCTGTCTCAACAGAGGCATCTTGGGGTTCAAGTAAACCTGTGAGACTAAGTTGACAAGAACTATTTGGTATGTCCAATGTAAGG
The DNA here is from genome assembly GCF_008728515.1 of Papio anubis. NCBI lineage: Eukaryota > Metazoa > Chordata > Mammalia > Primates > Cercopithecidae > Papio > Papio anubis. Next base: position 31,781,062 of record NC_044990.1, read on the forward strand.
GAGCACTACTTACTTACATTGAAACATTTAAATATGTTTACTTACTTATAAACATAAGTTTATAACTAACCATGAGGAAGGACGAAGGGGGCATTGATACCATTAGTGCAATTCACCGTATATTTCTGGTTCTTTTTCTTTCCCGCCCCCTTTCGCTGCTCTCTTGACATTAGATGATTTGCTTTGGCCAGAGAATGTGAGTGGAAGGAATTATGTGTCACTTTCAGGCAGAAACTCTAAGAATCTGGTCTGAATGGTTGTATTCTGTTCTCCCCACCTAGGTCACTCTGGAAGATTTTGAGAGATGGAACTATTGTCAGCCTGAGTCCGTGAAGTGATCTTGATGGGCAAAGTCCCCTTTCCAACTCATATCATATATGCAACTTCATGCTGGGCATTTAGTTAGAAGTAAGAAGTGACCTTTTGTTGTGCCAGGCTATTGAGATTTTGGTATTATTTGTTACCACTGCAAAACCTAGACTCTTCTGATTGATACACAGGAGTTGCCTTCTGATTTATTTTCTGTAGACTCTCAAGGCAATGCCATACTTCCATTTTATAAGGCCCTATATCATGCAGTCTTTATCATTTCTTCAGACTTATTTATCTGCCTTTGAATAAGAAAATTCTCTTAGTTCTTACAAGAAGAACCTTTATTGGTCCTTTGCATGTATGGTCTATCTGCCTGCCACAACATTCTCAACCTCCCTCTTATCCTGCTGTCTTTTACCTGTCATTTAGATGCTGGCTGAAATATCACTTTTACCAGGGCATCTTCCTGGACTTTTTGGACTGTCCCTTCTTTATGCTCCCAAGCAACTTTTGCCACTTTTATAAACACTGCATTGTAATTGCTTTTTCTGGTGTGCCTTTATGTATAATGTTTTCCTGTATCTTTACCATTTGACCCCAGTATATAGCTAATAATAAACACTATATTTAAAATATAACATGAGCGTTAGAAGAGGGTACTTAGTGAAGTGAATGGAATCTGGAATTTTTAAACCTATGTTGTTCCCTGTCTCCCACTGTGTTTCTTTTCTTTAAATTGACCATAATAAGACAGTATTGGTTGGAGAAGGTCAGCACCCAAGATTTACATTGTTGATTCACAGCCTGACGGGGGATGAGCCACACCTTTGACTTTCCGCCTGCAGTTCTCTGCTATGAGGCCCCACAAGCTCCCCAGAAGCTGTCGTACTTTCCTCTGCTGTCCCTGGTGCACCACTTGCTAGGTTACTGCTTCTCCCACTGCCTCTGGATCTCTGATTCTCTGTTCACCAGGGCCTCCCCTCTGTTGATTGTGTTGCTGTTGTTATTGAAGGAGGCCACAGGAAGATGAAAGTGGATAAAAAGGAGACTTAGGGTAGAAAAAACTCAACTCTGCCCTAGAAATGATCCAGAAAGTTTAGGCCTTGAGCAAAGCTTTAGAGGTGGGAAGTATCTGCAGATAGTACTCCTCCTTCTCTGAACCTGTCCCCTCTGCCAGCCAAGGTGCAACGTAGCTGTCCATGGTCCTGCACCTGTAAGACTGCATCTTTTTTTGATAACCACTTCATTGAAGGATGATTGGCAAGTAAAACGCTGTACATATATAATGTATACAACTCAATGAATTTGGGGATAAGTATACATCTGTTTAACCCTATCCCTTATGCTTAATCTCCTCTTTGAGTTAACAAAGATTACTTTCTTAGTCTTATTTGTAATGTTAATATGTAATATTCATAATAATAATATTGACAACATCATAATAAAAAACAAAAGAGTTAACATTCATAGGTTGCTTAGTATATTCCATAAACTTAGTTAAGAACTTTATGAGTGCGATTTCGTCTACCACTTGCAACAGTATTAACATACAGTTAGTACTCTTGCAATTTGCATGTGAGAAATTAGGGCTCAGTGTAGTGAAGCAACCTGCCACTGTCACACAGCTGGTAAATGACAGAGATAAGACTTGAATCAAGGTCTTTTGATTCCCACCCTAGGCTTTTTCCTCTTATGTTCTATCTCTAGGAGACTGAAAACACCTTCACAATATAAAAGCAGTAATTATATAATTTCAGGATCAAATTAAATGAAGGGAAGTGATGTTTTGGTTGGAAGCTCTTGCTTGGCCTCCTTCACATCACATTGAATGAAAGGTCATCTGTTTTGCCTACTCTTAAACTCCATCTCAGGCAAAAGAAAAAGTCAGGGATAGCCTTCCAGATTTAAAGAAAGATGGCCTATCTTTTTCTTTTGCCACACTTTTGGGAAAAGAAATTTTCCAGGAGATATGATTTTGGCTGGCACACAAGCAGCAAAGGGACTTTTAAAAAGAAGCATTATAGTTCTCTGGCATTTTCATTCTGGGGTGCTGAGATATAACGAAACAAGGAAAGCATTGAGGAGCCAAGGTCATTATGAATATAATTCAGATTTTAAATTGCTATTTGTAGAAAAATATTCCTTAGGCCTGTTTGAACTAGGTTATTCCTTAGGCCTGTTTGAACTAGGTTAAGTATCTATAGTGATTATATTTACGGGCAATTGCTTGGCCCTGTACTCCTTTTGCCTATGTGGACACAGTAAACTTTTGAGATAGTAGGTGGTAGGGCCGCACATTAAAAGAGAATATTGTTATTGCCCTCATTAAGAGAGACCCTGATTCTTTGAAGTCTGCTCTAACAGGAGCCTTTGGAAAAACAAGAGAAATTTCAGAATATCTGATTAATTTAGATTGAACAATTAGCAAAGTGACATAGTTAACACTACTGCTAGTATCACTCATTAGCTTGGCTGCGTGGGAGGCAGCCTCTGTCTTGGGAAGGAGGCTATTAGAATTTAGGTGCCACCGCATATATCTGGAAGCCAGCCCAAGCAATCAGGTTCCTGTCTGTGAGGCTTACAGAGGTTGAAAAATCTACTTTTGGTGGTGTGTGGTGCTGCACTTGTTTTTATTCTAGCAGAGGATGAAATGGCTAGAGAAATAATGTTATTTCCATAGTGCTTGCTTCTCTTAGAGGCAAAAGCTGTGCTGCTGCTGGAGCTGCTCCTATCTGTGTGTCCTGGATTAGGCTGGGTAGATGCCCTCCTGTTCTTTCTACAGTACCAGCCTGGGCACAGGGTCCTGAGGCTTGAGGAGACCCTTGTAGGACCTTCACACCTGAGTCCTCTTGGCTGAGCCTCTTGCTGGGTTTACATGGTGACAATCACTGAAATGAAACTATTAAGAAATTGGCCATTACTTGGATATTTCAAAATATTTCCCTAAATACTTAGATTAGAGGCCTATCCAATATTCAACTAGAGTGACTCGGTGAAGTTGACCTGGTTCCAGGGTCACTTTGAATAACTTGAATTAGTAATGGGCTATTTGGTGTATAATAGGCTTCCTAAAGAGAGGAAGATGCCATTTCCTTTATGTGTTATGGTGGCAGTGAGGGGAAAAGCCAGCTCAAGTAGGGTAGGGGCACCAAATCCTGTCCCCAGATGTTGTAAATTGGACAAGCTCTGAAGCCAAGTGTTTGGGGCAGCTTGGGCAGTAACTCACAGCCTGAGGGTTGGGAGTGAGCTGGCTGTAGGAGGGAACCTTTCGTTTGGACTGGGAATGGGGGATTTGCAGGGCCACCTAAAAAGAGCTGCTGGATTAACCAAGGACAATGTCTGTTGTTATGCAACAACTAGTGGGTCTGGGTTAGCTCAATCCTGGAGGCAGAGCCCTGAGGTGCAATGGCTGAACACATATCAGCCAAGTGGGAGATGGGGGCTGGAAGGTCTGTTCACACATGGCAAGGCTCCAGCTATCCTGAACACCAGAAAAAAGTTCCAGCTTCTGGCAAAGAAGGCTGGTGGAGCAAGTTGGGCCACCCCTATCATACCAGGATACCAAGCAGGTGTCTCCAGACCTAGCCTGGGAAGCTGGTGTGGACTAGACTTGACAGAGCAAATTACTGAGGAATATCTGTCTTATCAACAGGGTCAATGTGGGAGGGGCTTATAGGAGTATAAAATGGAAATACTTGGATGCCCAGTGCTCATCATGGACACTGCACATCCTGAGACTGTTGGATTTCGAAGACACTTGTTGGGAGGGCAATATGGGAACCTAACAATGATAAAACTCTTCAGATCTCAGGTCTGGAACCCATGCTTTGATTGGAAGCCACTAAAAGCTGATGGAGTGGAGGCCACTGTTGTGTCTCTCAGCCCGGCCAGTGCAGGCACAGCAGCAAGGGGATCCAGGCCAGGGGTGGACCTTTCCTAAAACTCAAGCTCCTGTGAGCTGGGGAGACAAAGATGGGCACAGAGGAGAACTGTTGCCCAGTTACTAGGAATAGTCCTTTCATGTCCCATAAAGCCTGCGTCTTCCGCTTCCCAGGGCTTTGCTATCCATCAAGGTACCCAGCAAACAGCTGCCAGATGAAGATGCCAGAAGGAACATCTGAATCCTTTATATCTCTGATGTCTTTGGATGATGTGTGATAGCTTAGGCATTCAGATTTCTTCAATATAAAGAATTTATATAGAGGCTACTGGCCACATGCTCCAATTCCAGATGTAAACTTTGTAACTCTGAATACATCCTACTTGCAAGTCTCTATGTAATACAGTATCCGAAGTTTGATAGAATTGGTTTGAAATTGAGCTCTGCCACTCACTAGCTAATGACATTGGGCCAAACAGTTTATTTGAATGTGAGATTTCTTATCAATACAATGGTCATAAGATTGTCCTTTTCAGGCATATGGGAGATAATGTATGCAAAATGCCTCACACAGAGTTACTGTTTAATAAATGGAAATGGCATACACATGCATATAGCCATGGCCCAAAGCCTTGTTATGGAGCACTGCAGCACTGCACTCAACCTATAGTAAATTGGGGGTATCAGAAACAGTGGTCACTGGGCATGGTGGTGTGTACTTGTAGTCTCAGCTACTTGGGAGGCTGAGGCAGGAGGGTCACTTGAGTCCAGGAGTTCTGGGTTGTGGTGTGCTATGCTGATTGGGTGTCTGCACTCAGTTCGGCATCAATATGTTGATCTCCCATGAGTTGAGGACCACCAGGTTCCCTGAGGAGGGGTGAACTGACCCAGGTGGGAAATGGAGCAGGTCAAAACTGTGCTGATCAGTAGTGAGGTTGCACCTGTGGATAGCCACTGTACTTTAGTTTGGGCAACACAGCGAGACCCTATCTCTAAAAAAATTTTAAAAAGAAATGGTCAAATAAAATAATTTTATTAATACTGGTCTTTTGATACTGATAAAAAATCACGTGGACCCTCTCTGCTGTAGATCTGGCATTTATTTTTTGAATATATTACATATTGCAGGCACTAGTGATTCCCATCCCTCAACTTGTCCCCTTACCCCCAGCTGGGATCATTGATGTAAGGAGAACTGTAAAGGATAGAGTGTTTACATCTGAATGGCAGTGATAGAATGAAAGGTTGAGAATCACTGATATGGCTTGCACTCTCTGGAAACACCAAGGCATACTGTAGCCCCACTTACTTTTCTTTTAAGGGAAACATTCAGTAAATTGCATTTTGCTCAAGTTTGTGCCAACACAAAAGCCAGAAGGAGTCTATTCAAAAGAAAAAATGAAACATCTCCTTGGTCCAATAGTAAAAAGACTGCCAGATATCCTCTTTTATCTGGCTCAGAAAACCTTGCAGAGGTTAATTTCTAACACTTGTGGCTCTTATAACAGCAGAATGATAATTGCAAGCTAGACTACTGCTCTATGGATAGCAGCTGCTTCTGGTCACCACACTCTCCTATGCTAAAGCGGGGCTCTCGTTTTGGAGGGTGCAGGAAGAAAGTGATGAATGAGATGGTAAGTTTTTCACACTAAGAAAATAAATAGTTATATGAGGTCTCAGGAAACCTGGGAGGGGAGAAAGGAGATGGGGGAGGGGAAAATTCAGCTGGCCTAGGTGATGAGTGGTTCTGCCTGAATCCGTGTTATCTTCGTCCTGGGTTTCTCTGCAGCAGAACTGGTCTATGCCTAAGAGGCACTCAGTTGGAACAAAAAGAAATAGAACTTGACACATAACTGTTAGTCAAATTCTGTCTTCTGAGTAACAACGCCCATAGGTATGAAGAGTGAAGGGGTCTGATATCAGTTTACCTTGAGTAAGGCACTGTGTGCATTATCTCCAGCAGAGCACCAATGAAGCACCTCTTATTGGTGATCATTTTTTGCTGGCCTTATAAAGGACTTAAGTTCAATACAATTCTATAGGAAACTGAGGATTTCTTCATTGAATTGGCATTAACTACTTTTTAAATGTAAATTTTCAGCTGCAAGCCTTTTTTAATATTAAAAAAATCCTCCAAGTACATCAGGGTAAATCAAAGACTAATTGGTGACCAAATTATAGGGTTTAAAGCTCTTTTTTTTTTTTGCCGTATGTGAGTAAAATAATTAGCAAATGTGAATACATGCTTTTTCTTTCATTAATAACGAATCACATGGTGATATCCCATTTTTAGCAAAATAAAAATTTCAATTTTAGACAGGGCTGCAATTCTATTATGAGGTATTTTGTATTCAGCCAGTGCTTGGTGTTCATCGGCTGGTGTCTCCTCATGCCCAGACTGAGGCTTGTCTTATTCTCAGGACGGCTGTCGTTAGAGGACACGTTGGAAATGAACAACTATATTGGGTTCTGTGGACGGGATTAAGCAAAATTTTTTACAAATGCTTCCTAGGCCTTCCATTTTAGGAGTAAGCATGGAGAATGGCAGAAAGCAAGGGGGGTGGATGAGTAGTCCATAGAAGACGGGAGGCAGAACCTGGTCTGAGGATCCTTTGGGATGCTATTTTCCCTGCTTGATGACGGTTTCAGCCCACTTCCTATCAGCCGGAGCTATTTATATTCAGAGGCACAGATTCCACAGCTGTAAGGAAAGTGCCTGTGAGTGCCTCTGAAATCTGAGTTTCTTCTCCCCTTTTCTTAGGGAAAATTTACCAAGTTGTTTTTGAATATAATCATGAAGAAAAGGCAGAGTTGGCTAGGGACAACAGAGTTATCTTTCCAGGAGAGGTTGCATTGTGCTCCCTATGTAGCTTCTTCTCTCTTTTTGATAACATTACTTCCTCTCATTCCCAGGCACCACATCTGATTTCTAATAAAACAGTGATTTGGTCCTTTTCTTGACCTTGCAGGAAAGGTGTTTTTCTCTTGGCTATCTCTACAAAGATTCTACAAGTCTTCAGGTGAGGGTCATTCTGTAAGTAAAGCTATTAACTTGGGCTGGTAGAGGGAGAGAGATCTGAGGGGCAAAACCAGGAGGCACTGGCCATGTGAGGGTGATGGTGTTAGGAAGGGCATTGCAACATGATGCAAAACCACTCATCGGGTGTGAAGAGAATTGGAATCTCGGCCAGGTTCTGCCCCTAGGGGCCCAGCTGGAGGTCAGTTTACCTTTCTCGCCTCTCTTCTCATCTGTTCCTGATGACGTCTGGGGTTCCTCTCAGCTATGACATTTTGTGATTGCTGCAAGGCTTATTTTCCTCCTTCTTGTGCAATGATAACAGCTCTGGGGTTGGAAAGTGATCTAACAGTGTTGCGACATGAATGAAAATGTGTCTTTTCAAGAGTTTTGCTGAGAAAAGCCCAGTTTCCTGCAGAGATAAACAACCCCCCCCCCCACAACCCCGCCGCTCCAATGCAAAGAGGGGTGGTGCGGGGTGGTGGTAGAAATGAAGAATAATACCACCACTTTGTATTTTTACCTTTCATGATAAAACAGTAGTTTTAAAAGTTGTAAAAATGTACTAGTTTGACAAGTGGCACATTTAAAACCTGATTTAGCAAAAGGTTTTTACCTTTGTAATTTTAAAACTGTCACTTGAACTAAAAATATAGGCTAGCAAGTTGGCCTTTCATATTTAATGTTTTCTTTTTTCCCTTTTTATTTGCAATTCATTTTGTTCAGCTTTGATTAAAGAAGTGGCAGCAATGGGAAGGAGAATAGCCAGGAATTGGCTAATTCGTCATTAGGAAGATGAGAGTGTGACCCTTCACACAAGTTCAGATTGGAAACTTTTCAACACCAGCCCTTGTTAGTTTTAGCACCTTAGTCATATATCTTACCTTTACATCTGAACACACAATCTCATAAGAATATTTGACTTAAAGAGGGCAAAGAAAACTGGAAGATTGTTCTCTCCGCTGACCATAATCTCAAGGTTTTCACAAGTTTGTTAAAATAAATATGCTATAACCCCAGATTAAATGGTAATGATGGCAGGTCAGAAAGGATCTGGAACAAAAAAACGATAAACCCGGGTGTCCTGGAGTGTGGAATATTAAAAACGGCTACTTGAGACTCACAAAACGTTTACAGTGGACTTTGTAGGCAGGAACTAACCCATGACCTTAGGCAAGTCACATTTTTCTGAATTTTATGAACCGACTTAAAGGAGTTGGAATAAATGAAAGCAAACATTCTTGTATGCTCTAAAATCTCTATTTGTGCCTTTTCCTTTCTTTTGTAGAGCTTGTTCATGAAGGTATTAATATTTGTTGGATTCAGCTGAGTTGACAACTTGTTCAAAGAGGCAGCAGAACACAGAGGAGATAAGTCAGCTCGGGGATCTGGGGTTGGTCCTGGGCCTCAGTGGTGTTGGGGACCTTGGGCAAATCACAAAACAGCTTCTTTGTTTGAAAAGGGGGATTATAAGCTTCACTCCTAGAGTTCCGTTAGGCTCAAACGAGATAGTAGAACTGAAAGCTCTCAAAAAACTTGAAAGACTGTATAAAATGGAAGGTATTAGTATAAAGTCCCTTTCTAAAGAATATTGATGGAAACATCTTTATGCACACACGGACTTCATTATTGAACTGTTTATTCAGTTATTAGTTGTCATTAGCTTCTGATTCCAGACGGTTGATCTATCATAAGGGCAAAATAGATGTGTTCACAATAGTAACAGGTTTGAATGATACTGATGTATCTATCTGGGCCTTATATCCTGGAAATGACTGGCTTCAGGTTTCATTGACCCATGCCTGGTATTATAGACACTGCTTGAACATCTCCAGTGATGGAAGGGGTGGTTGAGGTCAGGAAGGGAAACTTACCTATACTGAGTAGTTGACTTGCACATAATCTGTGAGAGACACTTTAGGCCCCTTAGTGCATTTGATTTTTATCACCATTCTTACAAGTTGGACTTTATTATCCCCATTTTAATGATAAGGAAATTGAGTCTAAAGAGGTTAATAAAATCATGACATTTAGTTACTAAGTGGTAGAGTTAAGATAAAATCTTATTCCGTCTACATGCCATATTTAGCGCTTTCTGAGAAAGCACTTCTGTCTCTTTTGACAAATTCTCCTCTCCATCTTTTGACAGTTCTAATTGTTAAAACAAATCAACCAACAAACATACCCGAAACTATTCCTTATTGTCCACAGCTGGCTACTCAAAGCATAATTCCTGGGACCAGCATCATAGGCATCACCTGTGGTTTGTAAAGTCAACACTTGGCCCCATTCCAGGCCTACTGAATCAGGCCTGCATTTCAGTGAGATCCACCGTGATCCATGGGCATGTTAAAGTTGAGGATTACTCTCTAGAGCACATAGAGCAGATCACATTTCTCCTTTTCATGATGGCTTTCTAAATACCTATCCCAACTGCACCAGAACTTTGTCCCAAAAAGAACCATATGCCTGAGACACCTTTAACTCCTCACCTTTCAAACACTTCTCAGAATCTTGAAGGCCTCTAGGAAGTTTCCTTGACTAACTAGAGACAGGTGGCCCTTTCTGTGACCCCCACAAAATATACATTTCATGACCTTTCCTGCCCATTACCTGATGAAAAATGCCTGGATATTTGTGATTCTGTGAATTGTAGGTCTTACTCTGTCCAATTGCCTACCAATCAGTCAATCAAAAGTCAGGTGGAGGAATTTAGACTTTAAGAGGCTAGGTTTTTAAGCAGGAGAGTGGCATATAGAAAATGATGAACTAAGATGAAATTGGGAGATTTATCTTGTGGTGTTCTGCAGTGTGGTTAAAGAGGGTAAGAGTATAAAGGCTCTGAAAGTCATTGCAAATTGTAGAAAATTGCGCTATTTGAAAGCTTTTATTGGCTGTCATTTGATGCATTGACTCATAAGTTTCATGTGATGTAAATTTATTCCCTTTATAAATTCACCAAATTTTGTCAAAATTAGTCAACTCATCTGAGAGTTGTTATAAAATGAACACACAAACATGCAATTTATAGAACAATTAAGTTGAACTGTAGGCCTCATTTTGTTCAGATAATGGTCGCAGCCATATATTTATAACTGAGTATTTGTGCCATTATTAATATACTAATCATCAATGTCAATCAGTCTTTATAAGGGCAGGGCATAAGTCTGTTCAGTTTGCCTTTTTAGATGTAGCTATAATTGATCACACGAAGCTCTTTCCCCTTTCTGGATGTTTACCATGGAATAAAAGACACTCTTTCTCCCAGGGTGTTATGAAGTCCCTTTGTCCAGGAAAGTGTCCAGCCAATGACGACAAAGACAGAAGAGAACAGGCTATTCCAGGTGGAAAGGGTATTAGCTCCCTGTCTTTGGACCCACCCTCCTGCTTTCTGACCTGAAATCTTGTTTCTTCTTGCGTCCTCCATCTTTTGCCTACTTGTCTCAATCAGTAGGGGATTGTTGTATAATCCCTCCCTCCAGTTCAGTACTCTAATATATTTCTCTTCCGATGCTGATGATCCCCAATAAAAACTTCAAAATATCATACCTCATAGAAACAATAAAAAGGGAATCATGGAAAGAAATTTCAGAACCACTGGGTTTGGATTATTTGTTTAAATACTTCTAAATTCATACAAATCCAGCACTTTTTATTGGCTCTGTTTCCAGAAACAGAAAGCCTGAAACCTGGGTGGCAAAAAAAAAAAAAAAATTATTTTCAACCCAAGTAATATCTGGAGAGAACCATATGACAACCCAGCTCCAGGACGACTGCTGTAATCTCTGACATGAGTACTTCATAGTACTGAATAATTATGTCATTATGTCAATTTTTTATCACATTTTTTTTCCTCCTAAAAATGAGTTAGAATTATCGGTCTGTTTTTCTGGCCACCATGGGAGAGCTTTCCCATAAAATATTGGAATCGTATTTTCCTCTTTACTTCCTCCCTACTACTACGTGATAGGATCAGAACCAATCACATAGCAGTAGGGAGAAAGTAAAAAGGAGGGTTACACCATTGCTTAAAGATCCTTCAAATGGCCATGGGTGGAGATAGGATTCTATCAAAGCCTTAATAGCCATGGGGAGGAGCCTACAAGGAGAGACCTCCAGCCCCACAGATGGTTAGTGGACTACATCATCAACAGAGAGATAGGTGCAGAAAGGGATTATATAATAGAAGCTCTTGTTCACTTATTGATCAATAATCTTGAGTGTCCATTGTAGATCAGGCTCTGGGTAAAGTTAAGGAAGTGGTGCTGAGCTGTGAAATCAGCCCAGTTCCAAAGTTCTGGAAAAACCTACTTTACTCTAGCACTTATCAACACTGCAGTCTTGAGTAGGATAATGCATCTTGTTTTCTATCCATTTCTTTCATCTGTAAAATTAGGATCAATTGTTGTTTTCAGTATTCAGTTAGATTATGTTATTTGCATTGCCTAGTACATAAAAAGCTTTAATAAATGTTAGCCTTTTCTCCTTTCTCTACTTAGGGGTCATGGGAGCTGTTGAGAGAAGTAAGATGTGTTTGAGATCTGAAAGGGTTTGCATTCCAATGGGGGATGAAAGACATGAAAGACAACTAACTCTAATATGAGACTGAATGAAATAAGTGTGTTAATAAGGGAGACATGTAAAACGATAGAGAAAAAAAGCCATGATTAATTCTACTGGGGAGTGAGTTGGGAAGGATTTAGGGGGCAGGCAACATTAGCACTAGTCCTGAAGATTTGAGGCAGTTGCTTCTGATCCTGCTGGAGAAACTCAGGAACGTGCACTCAGAGCCATCTGCTTGAAGAAGGCCAGTAAAGTGTAGAGGAACTAAGAATATTAAAAAAAACAGATGTGTGTAGAGACTCAGGAAGAAAAGCAAGAAAACTATGTCGGGAACTCTCAAGGGTAGGGCAACGTCTAATTACCCAAATTGAAATCTGGCCTTTGTGGCAGACCTAAGACTTGTCTTGAACCCATGAAGACCTGCTGTGGTAGCAGAGGCATGCCTGAAATAATTAGCTTTAGACTTCAGCTCTTGTTTGGGAATTCTTGGTTTGTATCAGTCTTTTCCCAGGAAGCCTGAGAGGTATTTTGAGAATGGTTAGCAAATTGCCTGGACAGTAGCAGGGCAGGAAAATGTAAAATCAATAAATAATCAGGCTGAATTTTAATTGAATATATTCCTAAGGCCATGCTGACATGTAAATTTAAAAAACGACTCACTAGAGAAATCAGTGCTTTCCCTTTGTGGGTACTTCCAGGAGATGGCACAAAGACTGGCTTTTGCAATTCCTTCCCACATTTTCTGTTCTCTTGCCCGAATAAGAAGCCAGTGTTAAATCACCTTCCTATGTTTCTCTTTTCTGCAAAAAGGAGTATTTATTTTGGGAAAAAATAGTTAACTTTAACTTCATATAGAAGCAAACAACAGAGAGGAAGGCAGACTCCTTTGATGTTATGCCAATTAGTCCTTGTGGGCAGAGATGTAGTTACTTTTCAGAGGGTTTTGGGGCTCAGGAAGCTCTTCACTGTCACTGTGTTTATCACATCTGAAGGTCAATAAGGTCATAGATGTGTGTCCTAGATACGAAATCTTTTTTATTGTTATTTGTATTTTCTGTAAATATTTTCTTTGTACTTCTGAGTAGTATTTGGTGAAGTTATTTCCGAAATTTTGAGTGAGTTGCAGGAGTGCTCAGGAGCTAAGGAGAGCTGCTTTAGACCAAATTGGGACTCAGGAAGCAACCCCCGTCCCCCGACACCAGGATGGGTGAGGTGGAAGGAATCAAAGTGAGAAAGCCCCAGGACTTTCCTTGAATCTTTTTCTTTCAGGCATTTCAATTTGTATTTGATTTTGTAGCACCGTGTTTGTGTTCTTGTCACCTTAACCTCTGCACAGACACTGTTGCTCAGTTGAAGAAAAAGGTTGCATCTGAACAAATTTGTTTCTACATGAGTTTAATTAGGCACCTACCAGGTGCCCAATTCTGTGCTTGATGCTGCCAGGGATATGGAAGATTTATGAGACACAGCCTTTGACTTTAGAGGGTGCCAGCATGCTATAGAAAGCTGGTAAATAAACTTCAGCGTATACAAGCCTCCAGCAGAGATTGTCAAACAGGAACTGTGCCTGGAGATTCTGATTCTGTAGCCCTGGGAGGAAGCTCTTGAATCTACAGTTTAAGAGGTAAACCAGGTGGATCTGGTTCAGGTAATTCATGACTCAGACTTTAAAAGACAGTAGTAAGACAGACCTAACATTTTCATTAGTGAGAAAAATCTGCTGTTTAAAGACCCACTCTGCTACTTATTAGCTGAGTGACCTGGAGCAAGATATTCACATTCTGCAACCTCTACTCATCTAAAAATTATGACATTTGTGCCTTTCTCATAAGATCACTGTAAGAATTAAATGAGATACAAACTAGCACAGTTCCTGGAATACTCTAGAAACAAAAAAACCAATTTTTTAAATGATTATTATTTTCTTTTAAATTTTAATAGTGTATTTAATCCAATACATTTAAAATATTATCATTTTAACCTATACTCGATATCCAAAATTACCTGATATTTCACAATGTGTATTTTTAAAAAAATATTTTATTATTTTTTTCATTATACTTTAAGTTCTGGGATACATGTGCAGAATGTGTAGGTTTGTTACATAGGTATACACGTGCCATGGTGGTTTGCTGCACCCATCAACCCATCCCGTCATCCACATTAGGTATTTCTCCTAATACCTAATATTTTTCCCCTAGCTCTCCACCCCACGACAAGCCCTGGTGTGTGATGTTCCCCTCCCTGTGTCCATGTGTTCTCATTATTCAACTCCTACCTATGAATAAAAACATGTGATGTTTGGTTTTCTGTTCCTGTGTTAGTTTGCTGAGAATGATGATTTCTAGCTTTATCCATGTCCCTGCAAAGGGCATGAACTCATTGTTTTTTTATGGCTGCATAGTATTCCATGGTGTCTATGTGCCACATTTTCTTTATCCAGTCTATCATTGAGGGGCATTTGGGTTGGTTCTAAGTCTTTGCTATTGTGAATAGTGCTGAAATAAACCTACGTGTGCATGTGTCTTTATAGTAGAATGATTTATAATCCTTTGGGTATATATGCAGTAATGGGATTGCTGGGTCAAATGGTATTTTTGATTCTAGATCCTTGAGGAATCGCCACACTGTCTTCCACAATGGTTGAACTAATTTACACTCTCACCAGCAGTTTACAAGCATTCTTATTTCTCCACATCCTCTCCAGCATCTGTTTCCTGACTTTCTAATGGTTGCCATTCTAACTGGCATGAGATGGTGTCTCATTGTGGTTTTGATTTGCATTTCTCTAATGACAGTGATGATGAGTTGTTTTTCATGTTTGTTGGCCACATGAATGTCTTCTTTTGGGAAGTGTCTGTTCTTATTTTTTGCCCACTTTTTGATGGGGTTGTTTGGTTTTTTTCTTATAAATTTGTTTAAGTTTCTTGTAGATTCTGGATATTAGCCCTTTGTCAGATGGATAGATTGCAAAAATTTTCTCCCATTCTGTAGGTTGCCTGTTCACTCTGATAATAGTTTCTTTTGCTGAGCAGAAGCTCTTTAGTTTAATTATATCCCATTTGTCAATTTTGGCTTTTGTTGCCATTGCTTTTGGGGTTTTAGTCATGAAGGCTTTGCCCATGCCTGTGTCCTGAATGGTATTGCCTAGGTTCGAAAACCATTTTTTTATTTGCCCTCCTTCTCAATGATCTAGTTGGAAAGATAACACAGGCTACTTCAGCTTTCAAGTTACTTCATTTGCTGAAATGATAATGAAGTTTTATCACGTATATGATACACCTGGCTGTTTATATTGCTTAACTCGTATTGTTGGTTTTCCATTTGTGTGTGTGTGTTTGAGATAGGATGTGACTCTTTCACTTAGGCTAGAGTGCAGTGGTATGATTTTGGCTCACAGCAACCTCTACTTCCCAGGCTCAAGTGATCCTCCCACCTCAGCCTCTCAGGTAGCTGGGACTACAGCCATGTACCACCATGCCTGGCTAATATTTGTATTTTTAGTAGAGATGAGGTTTTGCCATGTTTCTCAGGCTGGCCTTGAACTCCTAAACTCAAGCAATCCACCTGCTTCGGCCTCCTAAAGTGCTGGGATTATAGGTGTGAGCCACCACGTTCAGACTATTTGTGTTTTTAACTGAAGGTTCTGGCAATGTGTAACTGGCTCACCAAACCCAGGAACTATGGGATGTCACCTCAGGCCACCAGAAATTATAATTACATGAGATCTAAATATAAGATCTGGATTTGGGGTTGAAGAGTCTTACACCAAGACAGGAGAGAAAAACTGCCCTCAAATCTTTGGAGAAGCTTCTCTGGAAAGGTCAAGAATGAACTCTGGATGAAAAGTTAATAAAAGAGAGAACTAAGGCCATGAACTCCATTGTAAGGCACAGTTAGGGCTAGGGCCGATTGAGGAGAAATAATAGCACAACTTAGAGGACAGTTTCTTTGATACATTTCAGGCCAGCTTCTGAGCTGGTTCTAGATCTAGATCTTGTCCATATCCTTGCTGGTACTGAAGACAACATTTTTTTGGCTACCAGAAAGATCTATGAACAGTAGCCTCTGGGACCTACAAAAAGCAGTCATGTTCCAAGGGAGAGTTTATAACTTGAGGCCAAAAGAGCGGGGATGATCAGGAGCTGCAAATGGAGCTGGCTGTGGTGATAAGGAAGTGGAGGGAAGTTGGAGCTTGAAGAACTATTAAGGATTATGCTAAGGACTCTAGATGATCTTGGGACCAGTAGGAACTCAGGCATAGGTGAGGGGCTGGTAATGTCATTGAACTGAAGACGTGTGATGGGTGATCCTAACTACAACAGCGATCGAAAGGACTATGGGTAATTAATTCTCTCAGACCAAGAGTAATGCCTGAAGCCAAAAGATCCAGCCAAGGCAAATGACTTTTGGATTTTCGCTTTAGCTCTTGGTTCTAACTGCATACTCCCTACCCACCCTATTCTTTGTGGGGCCTGGGAAATGAGTACTGTGTTTATGGGAATGTGCTCACTGCATTAGGATGGGACTCACCGTTAAGGCAGAGCAATCGTCATTTGAATGCTTCTCCAAATAACCCTACTCAATACACATTTCATAGAGAATCAGAGTGTTAGGAAGGGAAGTGGCCTTTAGGGGTCACCTAGTCCTGTCTCCTTATTTTTCTAGTAAGGAAGCAAACTCAGAAAAAGTATACGACCTTCTCAAGGTCACACAGCTGCTCAGTAACAGAGCTGTGCCTGGAACCCAGGCCTCCCATGCCACTCACATTACTAGGCTGCACTTTCTCATGATGATTTATACTTGCTTGAATTTCCATTTATCTCCCTGGGAGTCTGGATTGATGTGCCTGCTCAGGCTGGGCATACCATTGTTCAGCATTTAAAATACAACAGGCTCCTTTTGCTTTTGCTTTTGCTCTTCACATGCTAACCACGGAGTAGGAGATGGAGCTGCCACTCACTGCACAAACCGATGACAATTTCATTAACTCTGTGTTGTTGGATTTTGGCAATCCGCTCATCTCATAATTGTGCCAAGCTCATTCTGGTGAAAAGTACATGACGACTTTTGAACAGTTTATAATGAGGAAGTTGTTGTTAAAGTTTTAATAAAATTAGCGTTTAAGTTTCAATAAATTAGTGTTATGTATTCATAAATACTTAAAAACTCCAGCATCTGAGATGTCAGAGCAGAAACAAATGTAGTGGTCCTGGCCAGTGTCCTCTTACATTTGCAAACTTAACTTTTTGGGGTACTCCTTGGGCAGGAATCTGGTTACAGCTGTCTTTGAAGCTGCCTGGCTGTGAAAGACAAGCATACTTCACTTAGCAAACTGCCGTCATGAAATGGGAGCTGGAAGGCAGTATTTTGGATCACGCAACTATGGGAAATGTGGGAGTTGTAGTGGACGGGTGCTGAAGAGATTTCTCTTCTGTCTTCTTTGCTCTTTTCCGATCCAGAATTACTGTTTCTAGCTGTAACTTGAGCTTGGGGTACAAAGGGACTTTTAACAGCACGAAAATATTTTCGTCCTGTCAAGTTAGAGGAATACGTTTTGGTACCACAGCCAGCGGATGAAGGGATGAATTCAGGATTTCTCTGTTTTGATGGAAACCTAGGTCAATGTAAAACTTTGTGTCAATAGTTCTGTGTTGTATGCCATTTAAGTCTCAGTTATTTGAGCGGACAAAGCTACTTTTCTTCAGACTGAGGTTTTTTTAGACTCATAGAAAAAGAGGGGGGGGTTCTGAAAACATCTTGTTGAACAGATCAAACAGCCCTGATATGTATAGTGTAACTCTGTCCTGTCCTTCCGCAGTGTCCACCCCTGTTGTAGTGGTAATTGATCTGTCAATAGTCAGTCAGATCTCCCACTTGTGAAAATATGTGAAATGAAGGCTCTCGCGTAAGATGAACCCTTTACTTCCTTCTAATTTTCTTTGGGTCTATTTCCTAGCTTTCAGTTTTAGGGAAAATAATAATAATACCTTGCATTGATATGCTTTTTCTGACTCATTCAAAGTGCATTCGTAGTTGTCAGAATTTAAGTGACTTAAACCAACAGGGTTTATTTCACTACAAAGATTGGCTGGGGTGTCTGAACTTGGTCATCCTCACTCTGGGCCACCCTCTGAAGTGTGGCCAGTCCCTGAAGAAGAGAGAAAGAAAGAGTGGCAAATTTATGTTATAGCTCTTTTAACTTCCACTCAGAAGGGCTACAAATCCTTTCCACTAAAATTTTATTAGCCAAAGAATGCCACATGGCACATGTAATATTAAAGGTAACAAAAATACAATCCTATCATGTGTCCAGGGAGAAAATAGACATTTGTTGAGCAGCAATAATGACTACCAACACTTTCTTATATTATCTAATTTTATTTCTGAATGTTTATAGTTGCTGTGTCATGAGCATAGCTGAGATAGAATTACAGATTATATTTTATGTCTTCCAAGACATAGTTCCCAAACTTTTAGGCTTCACAGATTTTTTTTTCTTTTTAATTTGAGGAGTGTGTAGTTCACATAGGGTTGCTTATCATTAATTTTGTTAACTACTTGTCATCACTATCATTTTATACAAGAAAATTCAGGGATTGTATAATTTCGAAGATTCAGAAAATGTGGGAAGCATATAATCTCACAAGGAAGGTTAGTTCTTTAGATTTGTTTAGCTTTATGAAAAACTTTTGTATCCCCCTTACTTTTTCTCTATCTTCCTGATAACTTTTGTGATCTAGTATTTAAGAACTTGGGCTCTGAGAGGTTATAATGCCAAACTGCCAAGAAACATGAGTGACATATGTAGGGTATACACACAAGGTATAAAAGTAGATGCAAGGTTTTGCTAATTATGCAAATAGAAGGTAGAGTGGCAGGTTGAAGGCTAAAGATGAATTATTGCCTTGAAAGGCTAATTTGGAGAAGGATAGATTGAACAAACCAAGCTAGAATTGAGAAGGAAAGGAGGGGTGAGTATTAACTTGGGCAAAAGGTTTAGCGGCTAGGTGAAAGCCTTGACTCTGGGATTTTCAAAACAGTGCATGGAGAAGACAGTTTGGGAAATAACAGTGAAGTAAGAAGTGGGAGAGATCATGGCATATGTCTCAGATTGGGAGTACTGTGCATTGCCAAAGGCTTGGACAAATCACTTATCCTGTAGATGGATGCCTTTGGTCCCTTGGGGCTTCTATCCCTGTATAGATTGACTTTTAGATCTTGGTATCTGCATGGAGAAAAGACATTTGGGATCATAGTGGCCTTTCTGGGTCCTGAATATTCCACTTAGAAGATTGCTTATTCTGTGGACCAGTGAAGAAGGGTGTAGAAAGAGCTACACAGAAAGAATATTTTGCTTTGGGATAAAGCAGAATTTGGCTACTAACCCAGTTCAAAAGTAAAGAAAAGAAAAGAGTGGAGATCAATTTGTGGTCTTTGAATCAGAAATGTTGACACTTGCATACACCAGGAAAACAATAAGTGTACCAAGAGAATCTGTTTCATCTAGAGAGAAGAAAAAGGAAACTATCAGAATATATAGTATGTATGGTCCATAGTTTAGCCCCTTTTTTTCTCCCCATAAAAATACTAAACGTTAAAGAACAACCATGAGACCTTCCCTTTGCTCTTGAAGATTTCCATATTTTGCAGAGAACACCAGCACAATCATTGGAAGCCATCGGCTTAGAGGTTAGAACGTATTCATCAAAACCCAGATCAAAGGTGGAGCAGGGTTGTAATTCTAGAAAATGTGGCTTGAGTTAGTTAAACTATCCTTTTGAGAAAATTACCAAAATCACACCCAGATATAATATAATTTATATGAAGGGCTATGATACAGAAATGCAAAATTATAACTACTGAAATTTATTTCAGAACATGTGGAGAAAGCATGTGAAAACTTCTTTACCTTAAAAACAGCAACAACAACAAGTTTTCCTTTATTTAGGATAGATTTTATTAGCCCTTCTGTTAAGCTACCAGGTGATGCAAAATCTTTGGTACTGAGAAGTTCATGAATTCTGCCCTGAGGAACTTGCATTTCCACGTAAAGCGGAAGTTTGCAGGTATTACTGGAATGAGCCAGTAGGACCTCTGGGCTCAGGTCTGGCTCTGTTCACTGCCAGTTGTAGAGACAGTTACCTAATCTCTTTAGGTTTCCACTTCCTCATGTATAAAATCAGAGAGTTAGATTGGATGACCTCTAAGATCTGTTCTGATTCTATGATTTTCTTAGTTTATAATTCTCAAAACAAAAATAGAAAATGACTCCTGGCAAAACTGTATGAATTTTCAGAATATTCAAATAAACAACCATGGTTGGACTTTGTGCCAATCCAAAATCTTTTCAGAATGGCTTGTACCTTTTCTGGCTTTTATTTTTCCATTCCGTGACTCAGGATTTTTTGGTGTAAATAAAAACTCCTTTTTAAAATTAAGCCTTTCCCTGCTGTCTGATTCATTCAGTGATGTTACAACCCACAGCTTGAGATGCGACATTTCTTTTCATTTTAGTGAAATTGTGATGTCACAAAACTTGAATTGATGCATCCAACTGAATTAAGCAGAAGGAGCCAGATAATTACGGATGAGAATGCTCCTATCTACACACATATGTGTCTAGGTAATCAGCAGTGAAGGGAAAGGAAATACAGGCAAGGCACTTGGTTAAAATTTGCCAGGCTGTGACTCAAGGCTAATGCATGTTTAGACGTAGCATCCAGTTTTAAAGATTGTAGCAAATGCTTGAATCTATACCACGAATGAAGCAATTTACAATTACCTGTGTACGGTGGCCCACCACCAGCTAAGTCATATCACTTGACCTTTGGCCAAATATATTAACCTCAGAAGTATTAAAGTTCCTTAAATTGGAGTTTCCTCACTATAAAGATAGTTATCTTTACTTGCACATCGTAAGTCTGACAGACAGCTGTTAAAAAGCTCATTTTCTCTTAAATAGATTTTTTTTTCCCACAATAAGGATAGATTGACATGGAGAAATGCATAATACGATTTTAGCATCAATTCAGAAAATGTTAACAGTATTGCAGTTTCATGTGAAAGAGAGAAAAGTGACATAGGTGTTTTTCTTTTGTTTTTGATATGAACTCTTGATGACAATGCTGAACTTCCAATGTTCAATAACGTCGCTTACTGAGTTAAAACATGAGCAATCTGACATGTTGGTGAAGATCTCTTCAATTTTCACCCATACAGAGAGGGCTGCCCCTTCAGTTGATTGTCTGATATGGCAATTTTTAGAAAGTTTTTGACCAGAACAATCAATCCAAAGTTAGGGATAGAAAAGTTAAATTATATAGAATTTTGTAGCTTATACAATGTTTTATAGCCCCACCACAGGGGAGAAAGAGAAGATATTATCACTGACATGCCAGATTTGTCTTATCCACGTCTCAAATTTAAGAGTTCTAAGTGTACATCCACTATTGTATCTCAGAATTAAGTTATTCCTCTTAACTTCAGCATTTCTGAAGATAGCACAACTTCCCTTCCTCACTTTTGAGACATGAAACATTAATATTTAATATCTCCTCTTTTCTTCTTTACTCTTTTCTTTGGATCATTTGACAACTCCTAGAAATTTTGCCTCTCTAAATTATATTTGTGTCTGTTCTTGCTACCTCTATAGGTAGCAACAAAAATTAGGTCATATTGACTACACATAGACTGGGGCCATGACCTCTGCAGTCATCTTTCTATTTCCAGAGTTTTCCTGATTCAATCCATTTTGCACATTGCTGATGAATTAATTTTTATCAAATTATCTTTGTGTCATTCTTCTGCTTAAAAATCTCCAAGGCCGGGCGCGGTGGCTCAAGCCTGTAATCCCAGCACTTTGGGAGGCCGAGACGGGCGGATCACGAGGTCAGGAGATCGAGACCATCCTGGCTGACACGGTGAAACCCCGTCTCTACTAAAAAATACAAAAAACTAGCCGGGCGAGGTGGCGGGCGCCTGTAGTCCCAGCTACTCGGGAGGCTGAGGCAGGAGAATGGCGTAAACCCGGGAGGTGGAGCTTGCAGTGAACTGAGATCCAGCCACTGCACTCCAGCCTGGGCGACAGAGCGAGACTCCGTCTCAAAAAAAAAAAAAAAACAAACAAAAATCTCCAATGTTTTTCAATTTTCTACAGAATAAAATTTCAAACTATTGAGCTTGGCATTATTAGATCTTTAAGCTTTTTAGCTTTATTCTCTCAACAGTTATGCTCTAGCCAGTATGGAAACTAGAAAGTAGAAGTTTCCTGAACATATATAGAAGTTTCTTATGTGGTAGGACTTATTTAAAAAAACCCCAACATTTCTTAGATTTACAAACCCATAAAAAAAAACAAAACGTAAAAAAAAATGTAATATAGTGTATTGGAATGTGTTATGGACTGAAAGTTTGAGACAAAAAATTCGTATGTTGAAATCCTCATCCTCAATGTGATGGATATTAGCAGGTGGGATCTCTGGGCAGTAATTACGTCATGAAGGTGGAGCCCTCCTGAGTGGGATTAGTGCCCTTACAAGAAGAGACTTAAGAGGGATGATCTGTCTTTGTCTGCTGTCATGTGAGGGCGAATCAGAAAGTGGGCCCTCACCAGACACTAGATCGGCTGGCCCCTTGATTTGGAATATCCCAGCCTTCATAACTGTTTTTTATGACAACAAGCAACAACAGATTTTTAGAAGCCACTGAATTTACAGTATTTTTGTTACAGCAGCCCAAACTGACTAAGAGAGATGGGATCCCAAAACAAAAAAAAAGAACTTTAGATAAAAACTAAGGAAATCTGGAATAATAATAACATGTTAATATTGGCTCATTACTGGACAAATAGACCATACTTAATATGTTAGCAATTGAAGACACTGTGTGTAGGGAGAGACTATGTCTAAGAACTCTCTGTACTATCTTTACAATGTTTCTGTAAATAAAAAACTATTCTAAAATAAAACTTGTATTAAAAAAGGTAAGAATAGGATAAGTAGGGGAACCAGGATGTGAAAGACAGAGAAGACAAAGTATGATTTTAAAGGAAGTGGTGTGGGCAGAGTGAAAGGACTCCAGATTGTGTGTCTGTTTTTAGGGGAGAAAGCTAATTGGAAGGTTCCGAGGCTTCCCTACAAGTGACCAAGACAACCTTAACATTCCTCTTAGCTTGACTCAATTTTAGACAAGCTTCTTCCTGACTATGGGCCCCAGCCTCCTTTTATTTGAGAACACTTGCAGTTGTAAATTCTTTCTCTGCCTCTTTGATATATAAATCTTCTACAACCTAGGAGTGCCTTTCTCAAGGACCTGGAAGCCATCGCTTTGAAATGTAATCATCAGGAAAGATAGAGCCTCACTTTTCCAGTCTCTATGGGAGAGTAGGAACCTGACTTCAGTTAACATTTGGCAAATAAAGATGACTCAGTCACATAGACCACCCTCCCTGCTAATGTCCCACCTTTCCATTAGCTCAAACCTGTGTTTAAAAATCCTTCCACCTTTTGTTTCAGTGGAGCTGAGCTTAATCTCGCTCCTATTACAATAGTTTGACTCCTCCCCTGTTGTAATAGTCTTAGTGAAGTCTTCCCTGCCTTTTGTAACAAGTATCCAGTGAAACTTTTCTTTTACATCGGGATAAGATCCTGAATGAGGCTAAGAAAATGTGGCATAGTGTGGCCACATCAATCGGGTGGTGAACAGCTTTGAGGTAAAGGCTTTAAAGGTTGAGACTGCTTTCAGAGGACTGTATGTAAACGTAGGAAAACTCATTTAAGATACTGAGAGACTATACAATTTTGCCATCTTGTTGGGGATGAATAATTTTTTAAAAATGTATGTTTTCTCTAACACATTTGGATCAGCATGCTTATGCTGATAGCTCCTACTGGGCTATCCGATGAGATTTCTCTAGGATTTGTCATGAAAGTTCAAATGAAAAGATGCAGGACATTCAGGAAAAATCTGGGACTTTCGATTCACAGACATCTCTGACACTTCATTTCTGAGCTTTGTAATTTAAGGACAACACAAACATAACTGCAATATAGTTGTGTATCTCCCTTTGAAATTGTTTATGTCAAAAGCCATAAAACTTAGATCTGTGGGCCAAATTGGCCCCTCCCAGTTTTGTAAATAAAGTTTTATTGGCATTCAGCCATGTGTATTCATTTTCACACTGTCTATGGTGATTTTCCCTGTCCTGTGGCAGAGATGAGTAGCTGCAAGAGAGATGGTATGGCTCTCAAAATTTAAAATGTTTATTATATGATCCTTTATAAAAAAAAGCATGCCAATCCCTGGATTATATTACCTGTTAGTTAAACTATATTAATACAATGTTTTCTTTCCAAGGGAAAATATATTTATAAATCAATATAATTCCATAAATATTCAGAAGCAGCATATTATGGTGGTAAATAGTGTGGGTTATGAAACCAGATATTGGCTGACTTTGATATTTGACTTTACCATGTACTACTATCTGAATGACAAGTCACCTTGCTAGTAACCTCTCTGTGCCTCAGTTTTCTCATCTGTGAAATGGAAATAAATCATTGAATTTTTAAAAGGATTAAGTGAATTAGTAATGCAAGTACTCAGAACATTGGCATATGGTTGGCATCATCTATGTATTAACTATCATTATTAATAGTGGTACATCACGAACATAGAAAAGATCTCTCTTTTATAAAGTAGGGTAAGAACCAATTTGGTAATTATTGCACAAGCCTATACCTTGCTACATATAAGAGCAAATGCTCAGAATATTCTGTTGGCACATGCTTAATTTTTATCCATTTTATTTTCAGCACTCTCCTACCTCTTTTTGACATCATACTATTTTGTGACCCATTTTAGCAGGGATTTTCTCAATTTTTGATAACCAATTGTATTAGTCTATTCTCACACTGCTATAAAGAAATAACTGTGACTGGGTAATTTATAAAAAAAGAGGTATGACTGGCTGACAGTTCCACAGGCTGTACAGGAAGCATAATACTGGCATCTGCTTCTGGGGAGGCCTCAGGAAACTTTCTATCATGGCAGAAGGTGAGGGGGAGGCAAGCATGTATTTCATGCTGGAGCAGGAGGAAGAGAAAGAAATGGGGGAGATGCTACATACTGTTAAACAACCAGATCTCATGATAACTCACTCACTCACTGTATCAGTCAGGGTTCTCCAGAGGGACAGAACACATAGGATAGATGTGTATACAAAGGAGAGTTTATTAGGGAGTATTGACTCACATGATTAGAAAACGAGGTCCTTGAGGAGCAAGGAAGCCAGCCAGTCTAAGTCCCCAAACCTCAAAAGTAGGAAAGTCAACAGTGCGGCCTTCAGCCTGTAGTTGGAGGTCCAGGAGTCCCAAAGCTGAAGAACTTGGAGTTAGATGTTTGAGGGCAGGAAGCATACAGCACAGGAGAAAGATGTAGGCTGGATGACTAAGCCAGTTTAGTCCTTCCACGTTCCTCTGTCTGCTTTTATCCTAGCCGTGCTGGTAGTTGATTAGGTGGTGCTCACACAGATTAATGGTGGGCCTGCCTCTCCTGGTCCACTGACTCAATCCAATCAAGTTGACACTCAATATTAACCATCACACTCACTATCATGACAACAGCACCTAGGGAATGGTGCTAACCCATTCATGAGAATTCCACCCCCATGATCCAATCACCTCCCACCAGGCCCCACCTCCAACAATGGGGATTACAATTTGACATGAGATTTGGGTGAGGACACAGATCCAAACTATGTCGCCAGTGTCAGAGCTATGTTTGTGGAAAAACTTGCAACATTTAACATCATGCATAATGGTGAGAGGTGAAGACAGCTGGACTTTCTGGGTCAAGTGGTGACTTGGAGAACTTTTGTGTCTAGCTAGAGGATTGTAAAAGCACCAATCAGCACTCTGTAAAAACGGGAGGGGGTATTAAGAGGTGAAGACAGCTGGACTTCCTGGGTCAGTGGGGACTTGGAGAACTTTTGTGTCTAGCTAAAGGATGGTAAATGTATCAATCAGCACTCTGTAAAAACACACCAATCAGAGCTCTGTGTCTAGCTAAAGGATTGTAAATGCACCAGTCAGCACTCTGTAAAAACACACCAATCAGCGCTCTATGTCTAGCTAAAATATTATAAACACACCAATCAGCACTCTGTAAAATGGACCAGTCAGTGCACTGTAGAATGGACCAATCAGCAGGATGTGGGTGGGGACAATAAGGGAATAAAAGATGGCCACCGCAGTCAGCAGTGGCAACCCACCTGGGTGCCCTTCCATGCTGTGGAAGCTTTGTTCTTTTGCTCTTCATAGTAAATCTTGCCACTACTTATGGGTCCGTGCAATTTTTAACAGCTGTAACACTCACCACCAGGGTCTATGGCTTCATTCCTGAAGTCAGCAAGACCACGAACCCATGGGGAGGAACAAACAACTCCTGATGTGACACCCTTCAGAGCTGTAACATCTCACCGCAAAGTCCACGACTTCGTTCTTGAAGTCAGCAAGACCAAGAACCCACCAGGAGGAATAAATTCTGGACACAATGGTGGTACTGGGGAAGATATAAATACTCCTGTTTTTCCCTTTCAAATTATGGTAGATTCCTAAAGTTTATATTTCGGTTCAAGCTCATTTGGTGGCGTTCTCAATTGCCATCATTTCTTTTTGTTCTGTCTACTAACTCCTGTAACTTGGAGTAAAGGTGTCCTGAATTCAAGTCAAACTTGTTTCCTCAGCTGTAAATAGGGATGAAGCTGTGCTGCCCAGCTCACTGTGGGGTGACTGAAATTCAAGCTTTTCCATAACTTACAGGCCTGATGTAACATGCTCTCTGGTCTCATGTCTGATCCTCTCCTTGCTTGATTCTTACCACAGTGCTTCAAGGCAATGGAGTTTCAACCTCAGGGCTTTTGGACTTGCTATTCTTTCTGTCTGGAAGGCTCTTCTCCCAGATTCTTTCTTCTTTTGGGTCTCTGCTTAGTTGTCAATTCCCCAAAAAGAACTTCCTTGACCATCTGATTTAAATGATCACTGTTTATCATATTGTAACCTCTTACCCTGCTTTTTTTTTTTTTTTCCACAGTGCTTGCTGTTACTGATCTTTTGTATTTCTTCGTTGCTGTCTGCTTCCTTTCTAGAATTGCAGCTCCATGAGGATAAGATTTTGTCTGTTTCAGTCACTGCTGTATTCCTAACACTGAGAACTGACTGACACATGGCAAGTATTCAGTATAAAGGCATTGAATAAATGAAAGGACATGAGAGTTTGCATATTAACTTGCTTCGAAATTCACAAAGTTGGAAGGCAATCTAGGAGATGTGGCTGAAGAACTTTTGCTTTTTCTATTTCTTGCTCCTTCGGCTGCCAAAACATTCCTTCTGTCTTTCCCTAGAAACCGCTTTCTTGCTGGACTCCCTTTATTGGTCCGCAGCTTTCTTTCATCAACTTTCTCTCACCAGCTTTCCATCTAATTTCCAATCTCATCTGAAATCTCATCATTTCCCTCTTGCTTCTTAATCTATGATCCCTCTCAGTACTCTGTAACTCTATCACCGAGAGTACATCAATGCATCAGAGAGAAGAGCTGTTCTGGAAGTATGAGACAGTAAGACAATTAAGCAATGGATAAAGGACTTAAAAAAGTCACAGCATCTTGTGAGCTATTATTAATTTAGAAATGATCAAATCAGCCCAAACTGCATGAATTCTGTAATGGCTTTGGAGAGCAGAGTATCTGGCAAACACTAGAAAAGACTGTACATGATTTGAAACGGGGTACTCCCTTTGGATAATTCTTCCAAATCATTTCTGACAAATATATCAAGACAAGATGAGGAGAGAAACCCTGGTGGGAAGAGATCTACAACCTCTATTCCAATTCTCCCTGATCCCTGGTTCTCTCCTCCTCCTCCCCTCCAACTCTGGTGCTACAGAATATGGAGCAGGGATGTCTTCTGTCGTTCAGACCTTGGCCTCAGGGACCACGTTGATCCCCTTAATGTGAATTCTTCTGATTTTAAATGAAGACATTTCAAAGAATCCTTTAATAGGAACTCAGGAAAACAAACATCCATGACAGCAGCAATAATCAAGTAAGCAACAAAAAGAAACAAATGAACTCAGACCGGTCTGGAGGGTGGATGGATAGACCAGCTGAGGTTTTTTGCTATCAAGTAAGAAGAACATAATAAGACTGATATCTTGCTTCTCAGCACCAGGATTTTCAAACATTTGGGGGAACAAGTGCACTATCTAGTCGCTCAAGTGACATATCAGAGGAAGAAGGAATTTACATTAGTGGAGAGAGAATTAAAAACATGAGTTTTGTCTGCAGTTGATGAATGGTTGATTTTGAGTATAACCAGGGAACAGCTCTCAAATTGTCTGCAGTCCTGGCCACTTGAAAATATATGACAGGCTCCTAAGGAGAGCAGCAGCAATCAGAAGCAAGTCTACCTTCAGGAAGAACCAAGAACCTAGCTTTCCTCTGCTCTAGAGCTTTGCAGCAGAGGATAATGCATTTTTGTGGCATAGGAGTGATGGGATGGATGAAGAGGTGACTCACTTCACCTCCACGATTCTCCAGCCATTAGGAGGAGGCTAGAACTAGAAACATCAGAAAATGTTGGTGCTGTAACCTAGGTGCCATGTGGTCATACCTAGAGGGACAGAGATCACTGCAGTGCTACTTAGACCACACAGTTAAGGAGCCTCTTAGAAGATCATCAGAAACTGGCTGAGAAAGATTTACAGGAGCTGGACGTTTTCATTTGCCCCCAATAGGGATAGATTTATTGCTTCTTTTTCATTCCTGGGGATCATTTACATTTTCAGGTTTGTCTTGGGGAAATGAGGGATGGACAGAGAAGCTATTTGGTTTACAGACAAGCCTCACTTCATCACCTTCAGTCTGTCCTGGACTTTGTCCACTACCCTTTGGCTTCTGACACAGGGGCCATCCCTGGCACCCCAGGTATTGCTTAAGAACTTGTTACTATGTGTCAAGCACTAGGCTCTTTTCTTTTCTTTTTTCTTTTCTTTCCCCTTCCCTTCCATTCCCTTCCCTTCCTTTCCCTTTTCTTTTTTCTTTTGACAAGGTTTCACTCTGTTGCCAAGGCTGAAGTGCTAGAGTGTTGTGGCACGGTCATGGCTCACTACAGTCTTGACCTCCTGGACTCAAGTGATCCCCCTGCCTCAGCCTTCTGAGTAGTTGGGACTACAGATGTGCACCACCATGCCTGACTACTTTTTGTAATTTTCGTAGAGACGGGGTATCACTATGTTGTCTAAGCTAGTTCCAAACTCCTGGGCTCAAGCAATCCATGTGCCTTGTTCTCCCAAAGTGTTGGGATTATGGGCGCAAGCCCCTGTACCTGGCCTGCTTTTCTAATTTACTTAATCCTTCCAGAATTCCAGGAGGTAGAAATAATTATGATCCTATTCATTTGCCCAAGTTCACATAGATTGCAAGATGCATATGTATGAACTTAGTCCGGTCTGTCTGACTATATAACCCAAGCATTTAACTACTATCCTACACAGGTCTTTTGAGTGACTACAAATAAAAGCACTTAGTAAAGGGTTTAGCCCATGTAGATACTCAAAAATGTTAAGGGGACTTAAAAAAATATGTATCTTTTGTGAGACTGGCCCGCATGATTAGAGCCTTAAAAGTAGGTTTTCAACAGCCTTCTAGAAAACAACCACATATATGGAAGCTAGGGAAATATTTGAGGTCAAACAGCTATCGGCATGGTTTGAATTCATGTTCTAGGGTTAAAAGCAGATATTCTCCTGTGTCAGCAAGTCCAGAAACCAGAGATATTGGCAGAGTTGGCAGTGTGGGAAATAAGTATGAATTTAGTGAAGTTAAAAAAAAATCTCTATGTAAGGTAACTGTAAGCCACCCAGATCTCTCCAGGCATGCTTCCATGCCCACCTCTCTTTGCCCTCTCATAAGCTCTTCAGAACTCTGGCTACTCTCTCCCACCAGCGTGCCTTCCTGCCTTCCTGCCTGTTGTCTTCGATCCTCCCTGACCACAAGCCTCTGGCCAGAGAGGGAAGGCAGGCACCACCTCGCCTACTCAAGTCTTTCAAGAAGAGTTTTTGCTATTAGCAATCTCCTCTTCAATAAAAACGTCAAAGTTTATGTAAGACTTGCTTGATTTTCAGGATGTGAATCCACTTAGCCTTTTTCCTGAGTGAGAAAAGTTATGAAGGTTGCGAGGAACCTTGTTTTACCTCAAACTCTCAGGGCTACCCAAAAGTCAGTTAAAGCTAGCAAAGGCAATTACTTCTTCAACAGCTGAACAAGGTTCCTTAAGTTCCTTGAGTCTGCTGGGGAGGAGGCAGGGGAAGGTGGTGGTCAGCCAGGGGACAGTGGGATACTGTGCTGACTTCTGTCCTTCTTTAGGTACCTGTTCTGCCTAGAGGATTGTTTTGAATAAGGAAGATGAGATTATTACATTCTTTCCCCTCGGGCAGGGCTACTGATTCCCCAGCCCCTTTAATTTTAGATTCCCTGGGTGTACTTGGAGCAATTACAAGTAAAAAAAAACACCCTGTGCTCCTGTGCTAATAAATTACACAGTGCTCACCTAATTAATAAGTTAACAGTGCCCTGCCGAATTATAATCATAAGGTATCAACCATTTAAACAATTTATTCTTGAAGAATAGCAAATGGAACTGAACTCAGAGAGCGCAATAGGGAAGCATATCATGGGACAAAAGGCAGGCACGCCGAGTCCTGACAGGGGTGATGGAGTGCAGAGGCTAATGGTTCCAGCAGTGGCCTGGAAATTAATGACTCTGAGCCTTTCCAAGGATCGCAGTGGTTTGGATAATATTGGGCAAATCATTTAGGGATTCTAAGTCCAGAAGAAACAAACTCACCATTTCTGAAACAGTCCTATTAAATGCTGATAATTTTGGGGCGATGTTGGGAAAGACTTGTGCCATGCCACGATACATTTAGCAGAACAGTGACCAATACTTAAGGGGAAATGAGGCTGTCTCCTTAAAGTGTTTTCCCCAGTAGGTCCTGGTGATTTGGAAAAGTACCATCAGGCAACCTTGTACGAATATTGTTTCGTTGTGAAGCCCTCGCATGGATGCATTGTGGATAACAGCAAGATTATAGCTTTCTGTGTTCTTAAAACTTCCAATGGCTGTCCATCAGTCCAGAGGGGAGCCTGTGGAGATTGTTGTTTGATTGTGACATTTCTGTGTTGAGACTCAATAATGATTATAATACATCGCAAAGTCTACTCCAGAGGCTGCATGTCCTGGAAGGCACCTACCCAACCATTCATGCACTGAGAAGCCCAACTCCATTTTAGATTTCTGCAGTTTAGGGAAAAGTGAAGTTTCACTATTTTTAAGGAGAATTCAGTTGTTAAATGGTTGCCTTACAGGGGAAAGGCAATGACTACACTATGCTTCTCGTTCCATATAGGTTACTTTCTTCGGTACATATTATTTTCTAACTTCCCCTGCTGACCCACATTTGCTTTCTCATCATCAGTCTCTGTGGTTTCCTTGTGTATTACACTTTGTAGTTTACATTGGATTTTAAGGAACTCTCAGGGCAAGCTGTCATCACAAGGAGCCCCCTAGGACATACTCTATTCATAACCAGATCTCCCATGAACAATCTAGAATGCCAGATCATATCCCATGCTAGGGAGAATGGATGAGGAAGTTGATGTTTGCTGAAAATGGGACTCCAGGAATCTTTGACTAGCTCTGCATACCTCTTTCAGAGCTTCAAAGGGGACAGATATCTTGTGGCTACTTCAAAAAATCAGAGTCTCCTGGTGACTTAGGCTGGATCACTCAGAGCCACAAGGACTCCCCTCACCTGGTACTAGTGGGTCTAAAGTATAGGTAGGATGCAGTGTACCTCTTGAAGTCTCAAAATATAAGCACGGGCAAGTCATAGGGAAAGCACATTAAGGAAAACAAGGGAACTTAGAATGGTCACCCCAGTGCCTGAAATAGAGCCTGCCTAAGGGTTGAATTATGTCCCCTAAAAACAAACATGCTGAAGTCCTAAGTAACTCCCAGTACCTCTGAATTTGACCTTATTTGGACATAGGGTCATTGCAGATGTAATCAGTTAAGATAAAGTCATTAGGGTGGGCTCTAGTTCAGTATGACTGATATCCTTATAAAAAGTAGAAATTTGGACACAGACATGCACACAGGGAGAAAGCCATGTGAAAAAAAAAAAGCCAGAGATCGGGTGATGATTTTACAATCCAAGGAACACTAATGATTGTCAGCAAACCATTAGAAGCTAGGAGAGAGGCGTGGAACAGATTCTTCCTCACAGCCCTCAGAAGAGACCAATCCTGCCAGCACTTTGGTCTTGGACTTCTGGCTTCTAGAACTGTGAGACCATTAATTTCTGTTGCTTAAGCTACCCATTTTGTTGCACTTTGTGACAGCAGCCCTAGAAAACTAAAGCAGGTACCCATGCCAAACCCTTCTCTAAAAGTGGGACAATAAAGACCCCCTACTCCAGAGTTGTTTTGAAGGAGAACATAAAATACTTAGCACAGTTCATGACACACATTTGAAGCTGAATACATTTAGCTATTGTGATTACACAATTATTTTACCTATCATTATATCTGTCTGAATATACTCCACCTTCTCCGATTCTAAACACAGTTAGATTGTGAAGTTCTGAAGCTGGTTGAAAGCTAACTCCCTCAACTGTGCAGAATGATTCATAAGTTTACAAATCTAAGTTTTAATTTCAGAGCTGAGTTAAGGAGATCTGAGTCTGCCTTTGTGCCAGTGTAGAATGGCAGGAATGTAATGCAGTGTAATACATATCCACTGGGAGATGGCGTGAGAGTCGCCTCCCATAAATTAATCTTTAAAGCTACTTATGGAAGGTTTTTGTTGAAACAGACAGAGTTTCTGCAATTAAATTGCCATACGTTAAAAAGGTTTCATTATGGCGTGATTCTATTATTAAAATCGGCAGCAAATAGCAGTGTGGGCTGCCTGGCTGCAAGCCTGCATTACTGACACTAGCATTCTTTTTAATGGGTGAAAGAATATTAACCTTCAGGAAACTCTAAAATAACCCGTTCTCAAGAATATGCAAATGGTAAGTTGTGCTCCACAACTCGTTGAAAGTGCAGGATATCCACTGAGAAGACTGATCTTGTTAATTTACATGGCAGGCTATTGGCTTCTAGAACCTCCACTCTGTTGAGGGAGGGAGAGAGGCAGAAGCTGGGAGTTCAGAGCTGCTGGGATTAGTGAGGCTTTGATGCTGTCCTAACACTGGAAATGATGGCTGGTCTAGACCTGTCATCTCGATAAACCTCGATCAGCCAGCTTCCCTGTCTCAAATAAGGCATTCATCTTTCAAAGGATTGCTCAGACTCCAGTGAAACTTAGTAGACCCAGACAAATAAAGTGCCTTCTCAGGGGCTTGTCATAATTCTCACTGTGCAACCCTTTTTATGGTTACCAGGAGCTGTTTTTTGTGGTCTTAAGTTGCCAATTTAAGACAGTCTGGAGTTAGAGATGCTTAAATAAATACTAACCCAAATGTGAAGTCTGATTTTCTGAAAGCAGTGGCCTTATTGGACCAAATTGACCTTTCCTTATGTGTTTCTATTTTGAGTTTTTTTGTCTACTAAAACCCACTGGAAAAAACCTTCCAAAACTTTTCAAATCTGGTTTATTTTTCACTTGCTATTTGAAAAAGTAGCTGTTGGGAATAATAACTGAAATAAAATTATATCAGACAAATGGTTGTTTCCAACCAATGTGCCGGAGGAAATAATCAATAGCTCTAGTGTTGGAAAATCAAATATGTTGACATTAATATTACTATTGCTTTTCTCTTCCCACTAACATTTTAGATTGTGCCTCTAAAGCATTTATTGTTCAAGGTTAGCAATCTTATTTCAGATGTGTCTTCGTAATTCAGCATTCGTATTTTATAAGCTGCTAATTGTTGTCTCCTGCATATGGTATATAATTTCATTAGAGGTTGTTTATTTGCATATGCATGTATTTTTTTCTCCTCAGTAATAGAAGGTCAGTGTATTTTAATGTATTAATCTGTTTCTGTTTGCATATGTATATTTTTCTCTTCTTACTAATAGGCTGTCACTGCATTTTTATGTATTTACATATTTTATGGTGATGTTTGCTATTAGTTAAAATGTACACATTTTATTTTCTCAGCATAACTTATTTCTATTCATTTAATATATAAACATTTACTTATGAAACAAACAACCAGAAAGCACTAGCAAACATCAAACCGAACGACTCATGATACTAGCTCACAAGCATCAGCAGTGCTAGTTTCCACTGTGAGATTCTCAGCTAGCGCAGTGGTTACAGTCCTTGGTTGCAGTCATTGCTTTCATGGGCTTAGCATTTTCTTCACTCATGGCAATATTATCACATGTCCTTTTGATGATTCTTGGCACAGCCTATGTCAGTTATATGTTCACTTATGTGAAAAGGTCCATAGGCTCACATTTTTTGATCCAGTTGTGAGAGTCTTTCAATTTAAATAGAAAACATGTCTTATGTTTCAGGCATGTCAAATCTGACTATAAAAATGATCTTGTGTTCTCCCACCCTATGCCTGTCTCCCCACTCCCGAGTTTATTCTTCAGAAGTGACCACTTTCAATGGTTTCCCCATAACTTGAGGCAGAAGAACTAACCATAGTGGTATAGGCACCCAGGCAAAAGGAGGAACTCAGCTCTGTGAAGGAGCCAAGTAAGTCATTGGGAAAAATTAAGTCTGCAATTCTAACGGTTTCTGTTTCTATTAATCATTCCTCTGGCTATTTCTAGTTCTTAAGTGGTTCTCAGTACAACTTTGATTACCATGCATTCACACCTCAATTCTTTGATTTACTGATTTTGGACATGTATCTGTTGCTACCCCGTCATCATCATCATCGGGAAAGATGAGGAATATAGCTTACTTATGCGTTTCTCCTATCAATTATTACTTGTTTATTATTTTTAGATCTTCTACTGACTACCTTTATGATTCCAAATCATAACTTCATGGTCTATTTCTTGATATATCAAATGTAAACAATGTCTCTTGACTCCTTATTATGTAAGACGAGATTTGCATTTTTCTTTTCCAAATGTCTATCAGCTCTAGACTATTGCTTTTACATTATATGGTTATATAGTTATAACATTTCAACTTTGTGAGGTTGTGTTTAGGTGTAGGGTATTTTTTTTTCTTTAAATTCAATGGGTTGTTTCAAAGTGGACTTTTTATATTAGTGTTTGGAATTTTCTACTTTTACTTCCTAAAATTATTTTCTATTTCCCATAGTTTTCTAGTTTCTTCTTTTGGAACTTTCGTTAGATGAATATTGAATATCCTGGAGTGAAGTCTTCATCTTTTCATAATTTTGCTCTGTGTTTTGGGAGATTGCGTTACTCATTTTTTTTGGCCTCCCTTTTATCTTCTATGTCTTCCACTGTATTTTTTTCATTTTGATGATTAAAGTTTTCATTTGAATTCTCTCTGATTTTTATTTTTTAAATAGCATCCTCTTCTAATTTATGGCTGGGTTATCTTTCAAATCTCTCTGAGTTTACTACTTGTATTTTAAAAGTTATCTTTTATTTCCTAAACTAGCTCTATATCCTCCAGGATAATTTTTCCATCTTGTATACTTTTGTCTTTTCCTACAGTGTTTGGAGTCCCTTAATTGTTAATATCAATGCCTTCAGTTCCAGATAGCTGGCATGGGCTTCCTCTGGCATTGTGTAGGTGTGCTTCTCCAAAAGGGCTTCTTCTTACAAACAGGTGACTGCAAATTCAGTGTGTGTGGCCAGGCATGTCAGCCTCAGCAATCCCCAGACAGCTTGTTCAGCTTCTTCAGAGAGCTCATCGCCTGCTTCCCCAAGGGCCAGTGCCACAACTGTTAGCGTCTTTGCACAGAGTCGTAGGGAGACAGGTGTGCTGTACAGACTTTTGATTCCTCTGCGGTGTTCTGCTCCTTCTCAGTACAGATGGTTCAGAGTCGAGGCCTTCCTAAAGCTCTATGGGGAGGCGTGTGTGGCTCCCACTTCCACTGAAGCTTTCTTCTGAGCCTTCCTTTGCTCAGGGTAAACTTCAGTATGATTCGGTTTATTCCTATCCTTTCAGAAATTCAGCAGTGTCTCCTAACTAATGAAGATTGACCACCTGTTCACCACGCATTCTTGGATTTATTTCTGTTGTGTGCAACATTCATATTGTTTCATTGTGATTCCTCTTGAGAATGTGGGGTAAAGATACACGCTTAGTTTATTTTCAGAAGCCCCCTGTGAGGCAGATATGATTTATGACGATCTCAGGCTGCAGCTCTTGGGAACACTGGCTTTTCTACAGTTTATTCCTGCTTCTTTCAGAGGGGAGCAGCATGAAAGCCCAGGTCTACTACTTCTAGGAATACATCTAAAATGAAAAATATACTCTTGTTATGAAAAATATGAGCATATGCAAAAGTAGAGAGAAGAGTATGATGCACCTCAGTGTGGTTGTTACCCAGCTTCAACAAATACCTCATGAGCAATCTGGTTTCCTCTTTATCTTTCCTCACTCTTCTCCTTTCACTGAATTACTTTGAAGCTAATCCTAGACATCACATTGAAACATTGAAAGGAAAGCTAGCAATGTGGGAATGAAAATCTCAAGCCAGACTATTGAGGGTACCTTTGCCTCTTCTGTGTCGTGTGCCTGCTATCAGGTGAGTGAACTCAGGCAGCTGCTGATGTCTGGGCTGTTCTCCAGGGCCTAGATAGACTAAGCAATAGCATGGATAGGTTACAATAATTTTTTTCCCCCAGCTGTAATGTATTTTTTTCTATGACAGGGTAAGTGATTCAGTTAATATTTACAAATACCAAGAAGTAGTTAAGTAGAATATAGTGACTCTAAAAAGATATATATAGGCTGGGCGCGGTGGCCCACACCTGTAATCCCAGCACTTTGGGAGCCGAGGCAGGTGGATCACGAGGTCAGGTGACTGAGACCATCTGGCTAACACAATGAAACCCTGTTTCTGCTAATGGCTGAGGCAAGAAAAGCGCTTTAACTTGGGAGGCAGAGGCTGCAGTGAGCTGAGATCGCCCCTCTGCACTCCAGCCTGGGCAATAGAGCGAGACTCCGTCTCAAAACAAAAACAAAAACAACAAAAACAAACCAAAGAAAACCTCCCAAAACAACAACAACAAAAGATATGTATAAAGCTGCTTCTCATACTCTGTCTGGCAGTAGAACTGTTTTTTGACTCTCTTCCTTTTTTCCTCTGGGCTGTTAGTACCACATGCAGGAGGAGGGAATAAGAAAGAGTCAGGAGTATGCAAGCTCAATGCTAGCTGAAGGCTCCTAAAACCAGTGTCTCAGGGATTCACCATGAAAAGCCAAGTGTAGTCCTGATAGAAAATGTTTCCAAAGGCAACTGACATCCCTTCACCCTTAGCTTTTGTCTCTGGTCTAGAAAGAAAAAATTGTATCTAGGAATAAAAAGAGAACCTAATGACATGTACGGTGTTAGATGCGTCTCAGTGTGATCATCTTTTCTTATAGCTTCAACCATCATGTCTATATTAACAATTCCTGGCAGATCTCTTTTCAGCTCAGATTTATTACCCAAATTGCAGGGTTACTGATTGGAAGCACCTACAGCGGTACCTAGTACATAATAAGTACTTAGATATTGATCATGATGGACTAGTAGACATTTTCAAAAAGTCATTATATTGCAATTTAGCATTTGTTTTGGTCTCAAATCCACCTTCTCGTGGTTCTACATGTTGCTCGCAGCACCCTGTCCTCCTTGGTTGAGTAGGTGTTAGCTGTAGGTTCCTCCGTGTTCTTTGCTTGCCACATCTAATTGTCCACCAAGACCTGTGTTGACTCCCTTTGCATTTTCTCACAAATACACTTTTACATTTCCACATCTGCTACCTTAGTTCTCCTTTCTGAATCAGTGTAGCAGCCTCTCAACTAGTGTTTTTGCTCCAGTCTTTCCTCCTACAGGCCATCCTGGTATTAAATGTCTCAAAAATCTAGTTCGACTGTCACTCCCCTCTCACGCTTAGGACCAAAACCCCTCAGTTATTTCCTGTTGCCTTGGAAGGTGGTCCTAATGCCATTGTGTGGCATGGTATGGCAGGCTCTCCACATGAAACACCTGGTGTATCTTTCCAACCTTCAGGCCACTTATTTCAACTTACTCGCTTTGTTTATTTATTTGTCTTTACTGTTTGTTACTCACACTGGAAATAAGCTCTATAAGGACAGAGACACTTTCATCCATGTCAACTGATGTATTTATATCCACAATGCCTAACATGATGTTTGAGACATAGGAGCACTGAATAACAATATGCTGAATAAATGAATGAATAAATGTTCTTTACTCCTCTCTGTAATTCTGTGCTGAATCAATCGAAATTATTATTTTCTCAATTACAGAATGATATTTCCTACCCTCTCCTTTTGTCTTCTGCTCTTTTGGAATAGTTACATTCTCTCCACCTTTACTGCTAAAACCCACCTCTAAGTCTGTATTCTGCATCCTGCCTTCCCTGCACTGGGAGAGTCCTTGGACTTTATTTGGACTTCATTTATTTATTGCATCCTGCCTCATATTGTGGTTATTTATTTATTATCTTGTCTTTCTCCGAGAAATTGTAAGCTCCTAGAGAGTGGGAAGTATGTCTCCCATATTTTGGAGGCATAATTCCTATGTTTCTGTACCTTTCACAATTGTGATACCCAGTGAGGATGTTTGAATCACTCAGACTTGCATTCACTGGTAAATGAGAAGTTGATAACTATAAATATTTCACTCTTTTCTTCTACACTTACTCTCCAAATCCCATATATGTTCTTTATGATGTCAATCATTGACTGACCATTGAGTTTTCTTCTATTTTCTGCACATTATGTATTTATGATGTTGTGGAACTCCTCACTGGCATTGGGATTTGCTGACCCAACATGATGTGTTTTTAGACTCAAACTCCTATAATTGACCATTGGGCTTCTGTTCACTCATTATTAATCTGGATAGAAACACTGTGCTGAAACCCAGCTCCAGCTCTGAGAAAAAAACACTGCATGGAGTAGCTTCTGAATTGCATGTCCTTGATTTGAAATTGGATTAGTCTCTCTAATGCGTAAAACATGAGAATTAAGGAGCCAGCTCTGCCACTTGCTAGCATTGTAACCTTGGTCAAATTACTTAACCTCTTTTTGACTCAGCTTCCTCACCTATGAAGTGGGGGTAGTAATGGAGGCTAATTTCCATGTTTGTTGTGAGGATTAAATGACTTATTACAAACAAATTAATTAGAATAGTGTCTGGCATGCTGGAAGCAGACAGACAATAAACATTCTCTGCAATTATTGAGGGAATGCAATTTCAAAAAGTTTATTTAGGGACTTGTTCCATTCTGAGCAAGGATTTCATATCCCTGAGTTAGATGTGCTGGAAACCACTATGATAATATCTGTGATCAGTCTTTCTTCCTTCAATGACTTTGGGAAACTCTAAATCTTAACGTAGGAGACCTTTATAGTCTGGCCTCTGTTTATATTCCTGGCCAGATATGCTAACTTTTTTCCTTCCCTTGTAAAGTGCTATAATTTGTCTCATCTTCAGGCTTTCATACAAGTAATCCCTTGGTATACATTTACCCAACTTTAGTATCATTTCTCTGGGAATGTCTTCCCTGATAATCGCTTTCCTCACTCCTAAAATTAGGTGTATTTCCTATGAGTTACTATAGCCAGGGAGGATATTATAAGTATTTAATAATGAGTCTAGCAGTGGCATAATCAATATGATCTTATAACTGTCATGGCACTAGAGTGGGGTCTTGGGAGGCCCTGCCATCTTTCCTTTAGTTGCTGGGTTGAGAGGCACTCTTGAAGGTACAGAGAGGCTGAGGGAGCTAGGGTGATGAAGGGAGGCATTCTAGGAGCTCAGAGCAACAGCTACACACCAGATGGTACAGGCCTAGTATAATGGCTTAACTGCTGAGCCCATGGCAGTTTTACCAGTGGAAGATCAGCCTTGATTTAGGCCCTTTATGCTTCCTCTAGCAACACACTTATCATACTATTAAGTAATTCTAATGGTCTATTTCCTTATATATATTTTCCACCAAACTTTGAGTCTTAATATACCCTTTTAAGGATGGTCTCAGTTGTGTTCCCCTGAAAGTAGAGTCTGAGTCAAGAACTCATTGCGTGTAGATTTTTGGGAATTGATCCCAGAACAGCAGACTAAAGGACTGGGGAGAGTGAGAGGAGAAAGAAGAAAATCCAAGCCAGGGGTGTGGTTTCTAAGTCACTGCTATAGGGAATAAGGGTGAATGCTGCCTCATCTCTTTGGTTGTGAGAGAATTCCTCCCAAAATTTTCTTCTCAAGAAGGGGAGGTTGGAGCATTTTTCCCCAGGCTCCCATCCCCCTTGGGTTGAGGATCTCTGCTGGAAGCATTCACTCCTTTGCACTTCTGGATTTCATGTGTGTGTAAATAGAGGAGACTTGTCAGCATCGGAAAAAGAAGTGGGACAGAAAACAGTAACGTGCCTAATACATGTCTGAGGGGGTGCATATCAGTGCAGTGTGAATCTACACTTGCACACAACTCTCCACCGAAGGTGCAGCTAACATATGGTCGGAGAAAATTTGACACAGGGCACCAGAGGTATCTTTCACATAATATAGTACCACCAAGAACCCAGCTTTTTTGAAAATTTAATGGATGACTTACTAAATTCCATGCTTTTCATATTCTTCTCCAATTCTTTCTCAATAGCTTCCCTTCCACACACTCAAAGTTTTAACGAGCAAATATTGACTACCTAGTACACATGAGATTTTGTTGATGGGTCCTGTGATACAGCAGTGATAAGACCCAGTTGCTGCCTTTCATAGAGCTTCACAACTTTCAGATCCTGACCCAATGCTACATAAATGGCTTCAAAGCTTTGCACATTATGTGTAAGTCTTGAAATTTTGATTTAGTAGAATATTGGGTACAGACGACAGAGACCAGGGGTTCTTATTCTAGTCCTAGACCCTGATATTTCTTACTCCTTCTATACCTAGATTTTTTTTTTTTTTTTTTTTTTTACATCTTAGATAAGGATTATGTCACCTGTCTTTTCTTACCTTGCAATAGGTTGGGAGGAAAAAGGGAGGTAATGCCTACATAAGCAACATATGAAACAAGCTCAAACACACCCTGTTTGAAAATGTAAATAAGCAGATGAAATAAGAAAACAACTGAAATGTATTACAGTATCTAAAATCTCCTCTCTCCCCCTCCAGTTTTGAGACTTTGAGGGTAAAGCTTATAAAGTGCATGTCAATTTCAAACTACAAAATAGGAAACTTCTGTTCGGGTTTATTACAATGTAAACCAAACCCCTAAACTAGGCCCTTCCCCAATAGAAGAGAATGGAGAGGGAGGACTGTTTATTGAACATTTTCTGTGTACCAACATGGGTTAGCTACTTCATATGCAGATCTTGTAACCATAATATGTTTGTCACTCCATGCACACAGCAAGTCAATACACAGAGACACCAAATTGCAGCAGAGAAAGAGGCTTAATTGTGAGGAGATGGGAGGAAACCTCAAATTAATCTCTCCAAGGAGTCTGGGGTTAGGGTTTTTAAGGATTTTGGAGAGAGCTAAAGTGTGGAGATCATTGACTGGTTGAAGAGGGCAGGGTGAGTTCATGAGACAGGAAGTTGAAGAAGCAGTATTCTCATGCTGAACCCATTTCTCTGTGGGGGTCATTAAACTGGGGGGTGTCAGCCGTTTTGCTCGACTTTGGGTCTGGAAAACATCTTAAGCAATCCTTAAACAAAAGCCTTATGATTCTAACATCAGAAATCCTATCTATAGGAACAATGGGGATGCAAATGGTCAGTATCTAGTGGTATGGTGACTTTTAGCAACAAGAAAGTTGGGGAAAAGTACAGCTTGACTAATGCTTAATTATAATGATATTTCTGTCCAGAACCTGGCACGCAATTTTTGCCAACCTTGTGGGGATAGTTTCAATCTCTTGGCAGAGCTATAGGTGATGCATCTTGTCTTTGGTTCCAGCCTCCTCTTGTGATGTTCTTGGACACTCCAGGTGGTTATTTTCTCTTTGTCCTTTCTCACCACTCTCACAATAGTGTTCAACAGATTCAGTACTTCTCACCTCCCTCCTTTCCATTTCCACACCTTCTGCATTCCTTGCCTTAGTATCTTGCTATATGTCAGGCTCATGTATATAAAA
The DNA here is from genome assembly GCF_008728515.1 of Papio anubis. NCBI lineage: Eukaryota > Metazoa > Chordata > Mammalia > Primates > Cercopithecidae > Papio > Papio anubis. The sequence continues at coordinate 31,823,161 of NC_044990.1, forward strand.
AATACCATTCCCATTAAGGAATTAGTGAAGGATATTGACATGAGGACATTGTATTTTAATTCAAATAGTAATTTCAAGGCTGAGATTTTCAGGTAATACAGCATTCAGTGGGAGAAAAATTTGGAGGACGAAGTGGATATTTTGCTTGTTCTCAAGTGACACCACTTGTAATATCTTTCTACAGAGCTTACCCTGCTTATATCATAATGTCAAGCAATCTGTGGCATCGTTTGACTCTATGGGGATGGCAAAATTTCCATCATCATTATCAATTCTCATGTATCTGACTGCAGTAAAACAATGACCTTTTCAGGTGTTAAAATGGGACATTAGCAAAAGTAAGAAGAGTACATGGGAGAAAAGGTCAGCTGAAACCAACAACATTTCACTTATGAAATGAGTGGAGATAGTATCAGTAATAGTATCTTTTTTTATCCTAACTCTACTATTGGCTCTGAGTTTCTAACCTATGGAGGCAGCCTTTGGTAAAAGGATAACGAATGGTAATTGTGACCGCAAATATTGGCAGAGCCATCCTTGTCTCAGATTCATTTCTTTAATTTGCAAAAAGGATTCTAAAACTGAATAATCGATTTCATCTATTATGACACCTTTGCAATTGTAATGATCATCACTCAAGTGCTTTTTATACGTATGTATAGCACAAGTGTTCATCTTTCTTAAAAACCATTGTGAAGAGTGAGAGAACACCACAAACACCATTCCTGTACTTTTAAATTTGGGTGAAAACATTTTGCTGTAAGATGAGTTCATTTTTAACACCTGAGTCTATATTCAAGATTCAAGTAATTTGGTTTTGGTTTCAACAATGGTGCCAAAGTCTCAGAGGTGTTTGAACCAGAGCAGCTCCATCTTGCATAGGGGCTGGGTAAAATGAGGATGAGACCTGTTGGGTTGCATTCCCACATTCCCAGGAGGTTACAAATTCCTTTTTTTTTTTTTTTCCTTTAAGATGGAGTCTTACTCTATTGCCTAGACTGGAGTGCAGTGGCGTGATCTTGGCCCACTGCAACCTCCACCTCTTGGGTTCAAGCAATTCTCATGTGTCAACCTCCTGAGTAACTGGGATTACAGGTGCCCACCATCATACCTGGCTAATTTTTGTATTTTTAGTAGAGACAGGGTTTTGTTATGTTGGCCAGGCCAGTAGAAACTCCTGACCTCAGGTGATCTGCCTGCCTTGGCCTCCCAAAGTGCTGGGATTACAGGTGTGAGCCACCACATCCGGCCCGGTTACACATTCTTAGTCACAGGGTGAGATAGCAGGTTGGCACAAAACACAGGTCATAAAGACCCTGCTGATAAAACAGGACATGGTAAAGAAGCTGGCCAAAACCCATCAAATCCAAAATGGCAGTGAAAGTAACCTCTGCTTGTCCTCACTGCTCATTATATGCTAATTATAAAGCATTGGCATACTAAAGGAAACTCCCACCGGTGCCATGACAGTTTACAAATGCTATGGCAACATCTGGAAGTTACCCTATATGGACTAAGAAAGGGAGGAACCCCCAGTTCTGGGAATTGCCCACGCCTTTTCTGAAAAACTCATGAATAACCCACCCTGTGTTTAGCATATGATGAAGAAATAAGCATAAAAATAGCCAACCAGCAGCCCTCAGGGCTGCTCTGCTTATAGAGTAGCCATTCTTTTATTCTCTTAATAAACTTGGTTTCACTTTACTCTACGGACTTGCCCCAAATTCTTTCTTGCAGGAGCTCCAAGAACACTCTCTTGGTACCTCTTTCTGATAACAAAAGTACAGAGTCAACAGAGTTTATTTACTTTTGTTGTTTTAGAACTCTTTCACTGACTCAAACTTTGAGTTAAATTTCAGAATTAATATATATATTTTTCCTAGACAAGGGCATATTTCTTAAACCTGTGTTTTATGATTTTATAATTTAACATTTCTGATGAGGAAGAAACCTTAGGCAAACACAAAGAGCTCTCAAGAAACCTTCTCATTGATTTTTATATTACAAAACAGGCTCAGAATCAGAAAAGACATAGAATCTGACACATTATTAGGTACAGAGTAATCAATGAAAAATGTGATTGATTGATCCAAAATGATTACAGGAGAAAATGTAATTAGGTTAGTTGAAATTTGCATGGCCCTGTGGGTTTGTACAGAAAGCTATTTTATCTAGGATGGGAGGCTCTGTCTCCTTACCATGGAAATTTATTTAAATAAACCCAAATACAAGCAAACACTGCATATTTTCTCTCCTCTTTTTCCTCACTAGCTTTTACTTTGTTTGGACTTTGCAGATATCAGCAGGAAACAATGACCAGGTAGATACCGGTTCATTCCTTAGCAACCTGCCCCATCTTCTACATCTTCATATGCTAAGCCCAACCACTAATTAATTCTACATGCTTTTCACTTTGATCATGCTCATCACTTAGACTGAAAAGAAACAGAATTCAACCTTATTTTAGCTATTTATTTGTTTGTTTGTTTATTTATTTATTTATTTATTTATTTATTTATTTATTTTTAGAGACAGGGCCTTGCTATGTTGTCCAGGTTGGCATCAAACTCCTGGACTCAAGCAATCCTCCCACTTTGGCCTCCCAAGTAACTGGGATTCTTTAAAAATTAATTGAGATAATTTCCCTACTTTAGTAATTAAACTTGGAAAAGCAACAACACAGGTTTTGAAAATAGAGAAGCATTTCTCATCACATGTTACCTTGAACACTAGACTCATATTATCTGGAAAGCAAAGATTTGTGATTAAATATGTGTGGCAAATACTGTATCTGCTGCAACTTTAAGGTTGGTCCATTAACTGATGCTAGTCCCCAGACTGTTTCCTGTCTGTGATGTGATGCATACAAAAATGAGAATATGCAGAGACCTGAATAGAAACTTGATGTAATAATTTTATATCTGTTAAATCTAATAATTAAAAATTAGGGATTATTTTTATCTCAGTTTTCTAGTAAGTCACTTCTATTTTATTTTACTAAAATAATGCTCCTCTATGAATTGGGGGGTGGGGAACAAAAACTGATCCTTCACCACAGATAGTTAGAGAAACAATGATATATACTATTGTTTTTGCTTCGAGATTCACAGTATTTACCATATACTAAAGGTTCTGAGAAGCCACACAGTAAAGAGACTCATTTAATTCAGTGTTTCCAAATACTTCTGAGGCCTCAGAAATATTTTTTTTTTCTTGTGGGTTACCTCTATTAGTATTCTATGTATTTTGTGTTTTACAGAATACATATTGGGAATTGTTAAATTATGATAAGCAATGTTTATAAAGTACTTTGGGCTGGTCATGGTGGCTCATGCCTCTAATCCCAGTGCTTTGGGAGGCCAAGGCAGGTGGATCACCTGAGGTCAGGAGTTCCATCAGCCTGACTAACATGGCAAAACCCCATCTCCACTAAAAATGCAAAAGTTAGCTGGGCATGGTGGCGTCCACCTGTAGTCCCAGCTACTCAGGAGGCTGAGGCAGGAGAATCACTTGAACCCAGGAGATGGAGGTTGCAGTGAACTGAGATTGTGCCACTGTACTCCAGTCTGGGTATACTTTATATTTTTGAATGCACAGGAATATCTTATTAAAAAACTACTCAAAATGAAGTCAGTGGGTAAATACCACACACCAAACATGATGCCACATTGCATATTCAGGAATGTGTGTGTTTATTCATGATATTAAAAAGTTGTAGTACCTACTCACATACCTTCAAGAGTTGATCGATGTGTCCATGTGAGGATAAACTAATTTAACTCCAGATAAAAAGTCAGAAATAAAAGTGATGGAAGACAAAGATTTTGATGGTTTATTCATGTCAAAAAGACACTGAATCCAGTTTTCATGCATGGCATGTTGGAGCCACTGATCATGTAAATTCCTATCTTGTTCATGACTATGTCTTTAACAGTGTATAATTTGGATGATATTTGGAAAAGCTCAAGAAGAGCCTGGAGATTTGGTTTACATAAACAGGAGGCCAGGCCATTGACTTTCTATATCACTGGGAGTCCAGCTTTTGGAGTCCAGCTTTTGGACTCCCAGTGATGTAGAAGGCTGCACTTTCTTATTCAAGTGACAAAATAATCTGTACACAGTCAAATTGAAACTGCAACAAAGAAAACAGAAATATAGTTAATTTCTTCAAGTGTTGAATTTAAAAGTCAAGGTGCACAGGGATGGCAATGTATGGAGATGTTTCTTGGGAGCCATGGGTGGCACTTCACTCACAGGGTGGCATTTCCTTGGGGAATTCTGTATGTTCCTGGATTTAGCTGTAGCTCTTCGGCGTCAAAAACAGTATCTTATTAGTGCTTCACAAATGATCATATATTTGGATGCTAGCAAGTGATTTTGAAGCTCCCAGCAACCCTGAAAATTAAAATCAGATTATCGAGAGCACAGCAGTGAAGAATACATGTTCTCGATGCAAGTTCCCTAGGTTCAAATCCTGGCTTCTCCATTATGACCTTGGCTAAGCGACTTAGCTCTCAGTCCTGTTGTGAGGACTGAATGAGAAAATGAATTTAAAGTGCTTAGAACGTTACTGGTGCGGAGTAGGCAAGGCATAATAGTCAGCTGTTATAATTTACGCTGATAAATGCAATGTCAAGTGGAGTACACTTTCAAACTGGCTTGATCAGCTTATCTCACTTTGTGGGTAAGCTCCATAGGAAGCCAAATTATCAGCAGCTGCCTGGCAATCACGGTGTTGGAAGGAGTTACCTCTATCTTTATGCTTTATAGCACTAGCTTATGACCACATGATGCATTCTGTCAGGTTCATGGATGCAGCTGGCAAACAGATTCCAGTAGTTTATGGGCCAGAGTTGCTGTCCTGAGAGATCCTGCCTCTTTATGGTGACTCTGCATGCTTATGTGCTAAAATGAGGACAATAAAGAATTACTCCTTCTACGCTGATTTTATAGGGTAGATCTCAGAGGGCAACCTTATTTCTATCTCACAGAGATCTTCTTCCTGTTGTTCTTACCACATACCTACCTCCTATGAGATATGTATGTATCTAGACTCAAGGTATATCTGTGAGTTGACGAGGCAAGACTGAGACTTCTATTAGCAAACAACCTACACTTGAAAGAATTGATCACTCAGTGTGAAGATTTGCAAAACAAAGTCACAATTTCAGAAATGACGTGGATTTTATTGAGTGCAATTACATATCCATGGTTGCCTATTGAGTTGAAATCTTAGGATTTATCCCAATTATCAAGTGTCTGCTGTATTAGTTTGGTCAAATTTCTAAATAAATGGATTATATTTAAAGAAAATCATACCCACTATACAAGGCATATCAGAATAATCCTGGAAAGTTTGACTGATTTGCCACAATCAAGCCAATATTTGGGCCCCTCTGGGTTTGTGATCATAGATCATCTTCTGTGAAGTTGTCTAAATTGGGTGCTGGAAACTCGCATCAGTGATGTGAACCTGTGGTGAGATTAGAGTTAGGCATAGCAGTTTTCACCCACGGCTTAGTCTGTTTAATACTGATATTTTCATGGCCTCTTTAAACACTGTTGAATGGTTACAACTAAACTTGCTTTTGTTTTCGTCTGAAAAAATATTCATAATATGTATATTGAACAAGAATTCATATCTACAATTTATAAAGAATTACAAATTCTTAAGTAAAAGACAAAACATTCCATTTTTAAAATAAGCAGAAATGTTGAACCGGTGTTTCACCAAAGAAGACATACACATATTCCTCAAATGCCCAAAAGGTATAGAATTGCACTACTCATGAGGGAAGTGCAAATCAAAACCACAACAATATCACTATATACCTAGAATAAAGACTGATATTACGAAGTGTTGACAAGGGTGCAGATCAACTGAAACTCTCACACACCCCAGATAAGTGCAAACTGGTACAATCATTAGGGAAAACTCTTTGTTGGTATCTACTAAAGCTGAACATAATTTCATGACTCAGCAATTTCACTCAGGAATATCGAAGAAAAATGAGTGCAAAGTTCTATCAGATATGTACAAGAGTGTTCACAGCTGCTAAGCTTGCTCTTTTTGTGAATAAAGTGGATCAAGCTGGTTTTGGACTGCTTTTTCTGTACTTTTAAAAGTCGATGTCCTAATAGGCAGTGATTTAGCAGTGAAAAAATCAGGCAATTCATTTGTGTGTGGATCATTGTAAAGCCTGTTATTAAGAAGGTTGGATATTCCTATTCTTTATTTATTTATTTATTTTTTCTTTCTTGTTTAGACAGAGTCTTGCTCTGTTGCCCAGGCTGGAGTGCAGTGGCGCGATCTCGGCTCACTGCCAGCTCCACCTCCCGGGTTCGCACCATTCTCCTGCCTCAGCCTCCGGAGTAGCTGGGACTACAGGCGCCCGCCACCACGCCCGGCTAATTTTTTTTTTTGTATTTTTAGTAGACACGGGGTTTCCCCGTGTTAGCCAGCATGGTCTCAATCTCCTGACCTCGTGATCCACCCGCCTCAGCCTCCCAAAGTGCTGGGATTACAGGTGTGAGCCACCATGCCCGGCTGGATATTCCTATTCTTTATTGTCCCCATTTAACACAGCATATAGATTTTGTGTATCATTGGTCTTCCCTGAACCTTAAGATGAGAGAATATGAAAATAAACTTTTAATTAGCAATCTAGTGAAGAAAATAGACTCATATTCCAATATTGCAGTGTGTCTCTTTTTTCTTCACTTATAAAGCCTTTTAAAAATAATCTCCATGATTTCAACTTGGCAATGAACCTACAGCATGACACTCAGAATTAACTTACAGTTTTCATTAAGTGCAGTCTAGACTTTACCCAAACTCAAAGCACAAGCAATTTGACTTGCTGCTTATCCAAAACTTCCTCCTAAAGAGAAAAAGTGAAAGTATGTATGATTGCTTTCAGACCTTAGATGAGGTAAGTACAGTGTTCAATAACTTCATCAAGTAGGATCTAAATTTTATGGTGTAAATGCCAGACTTCACAGGTCAGTGAGCCTTTTCAAATGGTACACAGGCTGCCTGTATCAAATTTGTACAAAAGAATTGATTTTGTGGTTGGAATAAGGCCATTTCAGTCTTGCTGCAAGCTTTCCAGAAATAATAGTGCTATATTAGGAGATAAATTATATATATATTACTATTTTTAAGTATTATTCAGAATGTTAACTACTAGTATAATGGACTTTCTTATTGCAATTCTAAATAGCAAGTGTCAACCTGATTTTTAATGTTCTCCAGTATGCCTCAGCAGTCGTGTGGATTCTAGGGAAAGCTGCTCTGTCTGGCCGACAGAAACATCATGTTTTATTCTCACCTTTTGTTTTCTTCCTTTTAGGTCTGTTGTGCTTCTGTTACTGGCAGGACAGCCAGAGGAGGCAGACAGGACCTTTGATGCCTGGCAAGCTGTGCCACTGGGAGGTAGGGAGAAGTGTGTTTTCAAAATGAAAATTCTTAGTGTGTTTTGCTTTTGTGTGAGATATTAATTGGCAGAAAGATTGGTAGGTATGTAATGTGTTATACTCAGCTTTCTATAATGCATCATGTGCCCTGGTGAACTCCTATTTCGGGATCACTTCTCAGCATGGGTACTTTTCCTAATTTTTCAGTTTACCCATTCTGAGAGGTCACAAGGTCTTTGTGCAGCACACATAAGCAACAACTCTTTTTTAACAGGACTTTCCATAGCTATATGTCTTCAGTGGTTAGGAATTGAATATCTGGAGTGTTCTGTGTATATGAAAGTACAGAGTTCTGTAGAGAAAGCCTTATCCAATTCCTTCAAGCAGACTTTTTTCCATCTGTGTATACCTGTTGCCCTTTCAATGTTGCTCTGTTGTTTGCATATTTGCCTCCTTGATTAGGGCAGGCATCCTACCATCTTTGTTTCCCTCCCAGGGTCTAGCGTAGTGTCTGGCACATAGTAGGTGATTTTGTTTGTTAATTAACTGCCATCCTATATTGGGGCTGAAGATGAAAATATGGCAAAATCTGAAAAAATGTCAAATGCAGAATATTTGCCAATGTGAAAACGAGATTTAGAACTGAGTCTCTATGATGCTCAAGTGGAAAGAAATTCGGAAACCCTATTTATTTCTGAAAAAAGCAAAGTAATACTGTGCTGCAAACCATAACAACAACAAAAAAAGATACATGTTTCCACAGTGTTAATGCTTCCCACTGCTGATGTCCCATCTGCGAAAGTGGAAGTTGGATGGTTCTCAATGGTCCTTTCAAACTTTAAAGTTTTCTGCATTTTTGGCATAAAGTATTAATTGCTCTTATTTTGCTTTATTCTTTATATTTCAAAGATCTTATGTTCTTGCTGCCTTTCAGAATGCACAAAAATATAGATTCAATTTGGAATGGCTTTACTAACCAGGAAACTTACAATAGACTTTAACTACAATCAAGATATTACAAAGAAAACTTCCAAACCTTGTGCATTAGTCCCTTTATTTTGCATCGCTATAAATAAATACCTGAGGCTGGATGATTTATAAAGAAAAGACATTTAATTGGTGCACAGTTCTGCAGGCTGTACAGGAAGGATGGTGCTGGCATCTGCTTCTGGTCAGTGCGCAGAAAGCTTACAATCATGATGGAAGGCAAAGAGGGGAACAAGTGGTTACATGGCGAGACAGGGAGCAAGGGGTGGTGGGGAGGTGCATATTCTTTTAACCAACCCCATCTCGTGTGAACTCAGAGCAAGAACTCACATATTATGGTGAGGATGGTGGCCAGGCATTTGTATTAGTCTGTTCTCATGCTCCTAATAAAGACATATCTAAGGCTGGGTAATTTATAAAGGAAAGAGGTTTAACTGACTCACAGTTCAGCATGGCTGGGGAGGCCTCAGAAAACTTACAATCATGGCAGAAGGGGAAAGGAAACATGTCCTTCTTCACATGGTGGCAGCAAGGAGAAGTATAAGTGAAGGGGGTGGGGGGAAGCCCCCCATGAAACCATCAGATCTAGTGAGAACTCACTATCACGAAAACAGCATGGGGGTAACTGCCCCCATGATTCAGTTATCTCCCACCAGGTCCCTCTCACCACATGTGGGGATTATGAGAACTACAATACAAGATGAGATTTGGGTGGGGACACAGCCAAACCATATCAGCATTCATGAGGGATCTGTTCCCATGACCCCAACAGCTCCCACCAGGCCCTACCTCTGTTGTGCCCAGACCGTTTATTCCCCGAAGAAGACCACCAGAGTCCAGAGTCAAAGCTAAGCAGCAAGGACCTTTATTACAGGTTTGAACCTGGAACTCTCACTCGCTCGTGAAATGAGATGGGCAGGAGAGCTCCTGGGAGGCGTTAGGAGCCATTTTTATAGTCAGTAGTAAACAACTACAGGGGGTTTTTGCACAATGTAAGTCTTGGATTGGTTGACATTTGAACAGGGCGATTTGGCCAACTATGATTGGTTCCCGCCATTTCTGATATTTCGGTTCAACCCTTGAGGCGGGAGAGCAGTTTTACACAAAGGCAGTTAATTATATTGCGTCAGGTTGCACAACCGGTTTATGACAGCATGAGTGTATCTTACTTAAACACGTCTTGTGACCTGGCCTCAGAAAGAAAAACAGGTACTTACAGAACTTACGAAATCTCTGGTACGTGCAGAGGTTAGAGAGCAGAACAAAGGGTTTAGCAATAGGCTGTGGCGGGGGAGCGGGTACGCATTTTTGTGTCTTTGTGTCCTTTCACCTCCAATGCAGGGGATTACAGTTCAACATGAGCTTTAGAGGGGACAAACATCCAAACTATATCACCTCATTTTTTACGCTTCAATAATATTTGCAACTGGCATAACAAAGACATGTTTCCTGTCTATTTAATACCTGCCTACTGTGCTTTAAAATGTAAATGAAGGGGTGGGCACAGTGGCTCACGCCTGTAATCCCAGCTCTTTGGGAGGCTGAGGCAGAGCAAGACTCTGTCTCAAAAAAAAAAAAAAAAAAAATGCAAATGAAGTAGGATAACTAATTTTCATAGAATCATCTCAAATTACCTTCCCTCCCACTCCCACTATTAAAATGACCTCTTTAGGTTTATAATGGTTTATTTCATTGTTAAGTAAAAATCCTCTTCTTTCTGTGGGCCCAGCATGCCCACTCAGGTGGTTGTTTAACAGCACACAATCAAGGACAGTCTAATCAGTCAGGATGGTTTCAATTTAATGTCCACTTTAGTCTCAGTGGCTCATTTAATCACTTGGAATAATAGCGGTTCTCAGATGTTTAATATATTTCTCAGAGCCAAGGTGTCCAGGGTCACTACAGGCAAGGCAGTCCCTTATGAAGAAAGGGGGGATCTGATTCTTTCTTGGCTCCAGCCACACATGAAGGGCCTCCTTTCCATTGCCTCTCTCATGTTTGACTCCCTGTCTTCTCTTCTCCTCCCTGGGAGAGCGTGTATTCTTATGTGTATTCTTTACCATGGAAACTTGGAGCTAAAAGGGACCTCTAAGGTCATCTGTACGTTTCATAGATGAGGAAGCTGAGGCCTGTAGAGGTCATGCGAGCTTCTTGAGGTCACATAGCTAGTGAGGGGAGGGCTGGACCTGGACTTTGGGTCTTTTGACTTCCACTCCAGAGACTTTTTCCTTCTCTTAGTCTTAGAAAGAGACAGTAGAGGCATCAGAGATTCCATGTGGCATTTTAAAATAGCAAGACTTTCTTTTAAGCTTTTTCTCTCTTGTTTTACAAAGATGTTAAAAAAAATTTCCCAGTTCTCCCATTTTCTTATGTGGAAGGATAATCTCACATTCTGTGCAGAGAATTGACTATTTCCCACAAAATAAACAATGGAAAGCAAGTAGCACAAGTATTTAGGCGTATCAAGGGTCCTCAGTGCTCCAAGCTTCCAACAGCTCAGTAAACATCCCCTCCCTGATTGTCATGGGGCAGGAAGAGGCAGGAAGAAGCAGCGTTCAGAGGACTGGCGATTACAGGAGGAGCAGTGTTACAGTGAGTAAGTGAGCGAGTGAGTAGTATTCTTGGCACTGCAATAGGCCTATTTTTCCAGAAAGTACAGAAAGACAGAATCACCGGCTCAGAAAGCCTAGCAGTCAACAAGACTCATTTCTAAGGCACCAAGTAAAATGCCAATGAGATACTGCGTGTCACATCGGAGATCCTAGAAGAAAAGCTAGGCATCTCTTTATGTTCCACATATATCTACAAGAAGTGTGGTCTCACAGTAGGAAGTTCTGGTCCTGCAACAGTAATACCAGTGTGCAGGGGGAATGAGTAGATGCCTGACTGGAAGAGGCAGGAGTGGTAAAGAACACTGAGCAGAGCGGGGGACACTAAGCCTCCAAACACTTAGATGGTGGGGACCCATGCATAGGAAGTTAGAAAGACTGAAACAGACATGAGAGACCCCCAATTCTCTTGCCTTTGACCCTTGCTTCTTTTCTCTTTTTCTCCCTTTCCCCTTTATGCTACCACCCCATCCCCAAATCCTAACTAAGCTGCAAAGGGCAAGGCTTGTAAAAACATCTCTTGAGAGTACTGTTCTGACAGTTTTGGGGGTGAGATTGCACCAATGCCCGAACAACATTTTAAATTCAAATTTCACAGCAGTTAAAGATGAAACTGGGCCGGGCGCAGTGGCTCACGCCTGTAATCCCAGCGCTTCGGGAGGCCGAGGTGGGCAGATCACGAGGTCAGGAGATTGAGACCATCCTGGCTAACACAGTGAAACCCGTCTCTACTAAAAATACAAAAAGTTAGCCAGGTCTGGTGGCATGTGCCCGTAGTCCCAGTCACTCTGGAGGCTGAGGCAGGAGAATCACTTGAACCCGGGAGGCGGAGGTTGCAGCGAGCTGAGATAGTGCCACTGCACTCCGGCCTGGCGACAGAGCGAGCCTCCGTCTTAAAAACAAACAAACAAACAAAGAAGAATATATATATAAAAAGATGAAACTGCTACCTGAGCTGGACCACAGGGACACATACTTCTTTCATCTTCTCACACTATAAAACTCTAATCCTGCTTCTCTTCTACTCAGAGGTCCCTGGTCTTCAGAGGTTTGCTGATGTGCATTGGCTGGATGAGGTCATTAATCTCTATTTGAATCATTTAAACAATTTTCTTTTGACAGAGTGAGTAGTGATCATAAATTAAGGATTTTAACCTTTGACATTTTGGGTGAGCCTGTGAAAGACACATCTCAGGACACTAAATGGAGTGTTACAATGAGACTGAGTTAGAAAATGAGGAAGATACAAGATTTGATTCAGGGCCAGTAGAAAAAGCAAGGTGGAACTAGATTTAAACAACTGCTTTCAGAAAGTAGGTTTGCACCGAGAATCAGCCAAAATCTAGGTTAAGGACAATGTCCTCCACAGTGTCAAGCCTGTCAAAGACTGCTGACACCCATCCCGAGTGTGGAGGTCACCAGCACTACTTTCACTTTAGACCAGTTGGCTACAAACTTGGAGATCCCTGCGGAATCCCTCAGGTTTGATAATTTGCTGGAGCAACTCATAGAACTCAGGAAAGTGCTATACTTACAATTACGGTTTTATGATAGCAAACAGTGCAAATTGGAACCAGCCAACGAGAGAGACACATAGGGTAGAATCTGGGACTGGGAAGGTCCCAAACACCAAGCTTTCATCTTCTCAGGGACACAGCACCTTCGTGGCATCAATGTGTGGCAATGTGTAGAACATTGCCAACTTAGAAAGCATATCCTAGCTTTAGTTTGTGGAGTTTTTATTAAAGTTTCATTTGATGGGCATAATTGATTGAGTTATTCCCCACATGGTTGAACTCAGTCTCCAGCCCTTTCCTCTCCAGAGGTCAGGCTGATTTCATGTGACCTAAAGTTCCAATTTTTTTTTTTTTTTTTTGAGATGGAGTCTCGCTCTGTCGCCCAGGCTGGAGTGCAGTGGTGCAATCTCCGCTCACTGCAAGCTCCGCTGCCTCCCGGGTTCATGCCATTCTCCTGCTTCAGCCTCCCTAGAAGCTGGGACTACAGACGCCCGCCACCACACCTGGCTAATTTTTTTGTATTTTTAGTGGAGACAGTTTCACCGTGTTCGCCAGGATGGTCTCGATCTCCTGACCTCGAGATCCACCCGCCTCGGCCTCCCAAAGTGCTAGGATTACAGGCGTGAGCCACTGCGCCGGGCCCAGTTCCAATTCTTTAATCACATGTTTGCCGTTTGTGGCATGACCCCATCCTAAGCCTATCCATGTGGCTGGCTCCACCCCATGTCATTCTTTAGCATAAACTGTCAGGTCCCCACTATGAGTCACTTTGTTAGCACAGATGGTCATGTATGGTCTGAGGGACCATGATGAATACCAAAGGCGCCACTATCAGTTGGGCAATTCCAAGGGTTTAGAGGTTACCTCTAAGGAGCCAGGAAAAAGGCCAGACCTCTGATTGGGTGAAGTTCATTCTTCACCATGCTGTTTGGCAATGTGGGTTGACCCAAAGCTCGTGGATGTGTAAACTTGTCAGGTTGTGTAAAGGTGTGGCAAGCAGATGGTCAGGGAGAATGAGCAGTGGGACAAAATGCTGTCAGAAGACTCGTGGCCACATGCCATGGTCCATAACTGCATGGGCTGAACTCTGCTTCACCAAGAGACCAGGTGAGACATGCTACCTGAGTAGAAATGCAGCTACTGCACATATTTTGTCAGAACAGTCCAATCTCTAGGCTTGTCCCAGTTTTTACATTCAAGTAGACCACTAGTGGCTATGAGTTCATAGTCTAAACTTCTATCTTCACACAACAAAAACAGAAATACCTGATAATGCCAGAGTAATAAATGTTGCTTAAAACAAATTCTCAATCCTTTAGAGTAAGAGAGAGAGACAGAGAGAGAGAGAGAGTGGGGTGGCAGGCCAGAGAGCAAAGACTTGGGGAAATTGTCAGGTTATCTCCAAATAATTAACATTTGCATTTCAATGTGCTCTGAGGTGTACACTTGCTCACAGAGACACTCTGATTTAGGAAATAGTAATCTTGTTTTGCTCTTCATTAAAAGCTGGAACAGACAGTTTGTCTTTGAGGCTAATGCAATACTAGTGGCTAAGCTGATTTGTGTTTTCTCAAATTCTCCAGGTGCAAGGGACTGTGTAGATTATTGGACTTCAAAGGGCTTCTCCTCATGAGAAGTAAGTGCAGGGGGTTAAGATATTACCCAGAATAGGAATAGGAGATTCTTCTCTCCTAGGACATGCTTCTGTCAGATCACCTGGAGGCAAGGCAGAAAGCAGATGAGTGGCACTGAGGATAATGGGGTGAAGGTAAGGAAAGATTAACTCTGGGCATTTTGTATTCCTCGGTTACATCAGGACTCGGTTAATTTTGTATTCCTCGGTTACATTCCAGGACTTTTAAACAGGGAGCCTATAATGCTAGATTATTAGTCCTTTGCTCCAAGAAAACTTCTTTTAAACCATCTCCAAGGTGGTTCAGTGCAAAGAACATTGTGCATGGATTCAGAAGAGCTAGGTTTGAATAAGATTGCCTCACTTACTAATTGTGCAGTCCTTGGTCAATCCACTAAACTTTCTACCTCTGTTTTCTCATCTGTAAAATGGGAATAAAAATATCTATCTTAAAGGTTATCAGAATTAATGAAATAATGCATATAAAAATGTCTAACATACCGTCTTTGACATAATGGGTGTTGAGTAAGCATTTCTTTTCCTCACCTTGCCTGCTTCCTTTTACTCCAGCACTACATAATCTAAAACTTCTGGCTACTCAAAGGCTTTTGAGCCACCACTTTGACACAGAATTCCGCATTGTCTCTAAAAGTCTAATTCACCCTGCAAACCCAAATTCTGCTTAATTGCTTCCTTCTACCATTGCTCTTGGCAAGCTCTGTATAACTCAGTTTGAAATTTAACCCTATTTGCCCCTTGTCAAGGGGACTGTGCTTGGGGGGTAAGCTGTTTCTGAAGAATTGTGCAATTTAGGAAAATTAAGCTTCGGGCCAGCCATGTGGCTGACAGCTTATACTGCTCAGTACTTAGCAATAATGGAGAAAATGCCAGTAAAAATGACAAAACGGCAGCGCCCTGACCCACCAGGTAATTGTATATTGAATATGTCTTGGCTCAAACCAGGGATGATTTTGCTTAAATGAACTGAGGACAAAACTGCTTGTTGTAAGTCATATAAAACAAGACCAGTGCTCTGGGTAATTAAAGATGCAAACTAGCAGCACAAGATATTTGAAAATGGAAGGTGACTATCACTGGCTTTAAAGAAGCGAGGTGGGGGCAGGGCAGACTATGCCTGTTTAATGAACTGATTTCAGGCATGTATATGGGCACCAGCAAAGAGAGGCAGTCATTCAAACCTAGCTGTATATTTTTTTAATATTAGAAGAAAAAAGATTAGAGATATTGGTTGTCCTGGGTTCACAACTGCTCTTATCATCTTGCAGAGGCATGGAGAGGAGCAAAGAAGGTAAAGAGTTTGAAGGAGATAAGTAGAAAACCACAGAGTGAATCTGTGCAGGAATAAGGATTAAAGCTGTTAAGTGCTTTAGTCACTTGATCCTGCTAATCTTTGTTCTCTAATGTGAAAAATTCATGGGCTTTAGGAGGAGACTACTGTAGGTTCCTATGTGAAACCAGGAATGACTGTCATTGTGTAATCCCCACATATTTGCACCCTATCTTTTCAGTAATCAGAAATAGGCAGCTGGGGAAGGCAGGAGAGAGATTAGCTCTCAATTTCCCAGCACATTGTGTTTTTGTGTTGCAGCATCTTTAATTACTGAAAAGTAATTCATTGAATAGCACCCTGGTGGCTTGAAAGAGTTAATGCAGCTTCCAGAAGTGCCTAACCTTCTCCCAGGGAGTAACTTAAGTACAGAGAAAATCTGGCTCAATAAATACTAAGCAATGAGAATCAACTGATAAGGGTCAAACTCCACAAAACAAAATTGAACCAATAGACCATTTAATCCAGTACCTTCTCCATAAATCCCTTTTCACCATAAAGCACTATTTCCTCATTAATTTCCATGAATTGATGGCCATTCTTCCTCAATCATTTGAGGTCAGGTTAGTATCCATTTACTCCTTTCATTCCATCCATCCTTCCATCCATCCATCCATCCATCCATTTATGTATCTTATTGAGTACCTACTGTGTATGATTCTGTAATAAATAAGAAACAGTCTTTTTCTATAAATAACCCACTGGAAGAGAGAGATGGGCTGAGATGGAAATATATAACCAACTCTGCAAGAGGTCTGTAGAGAATCTCCTCCAGAAGTCCTCATGAATATAACCACGTATTTCCTGAATATTTTAAAGAGGTAATAGCAGGAGACAGCTACAGAATCCCAAGCTCTTCTATTTATTACTCAGGCAAAATTTAAAGTTTGTGTATCTGGGACACAATTGCTTTGAAAATGAGAAACATAAATTCATTATATATACACACAGATATGAGGTATCTATCTCTATCTCTATCAACATATTTAGACATCCTAGAGTCTTTCCTTTACCTTACAAACTATATTCAATCCATTTTTATGTTTTACTTATTCTACTACCTTTACAGTTAAAAAAAAAATCTGTACATTTTTCTCTATCCTTATTCCTACTACCTTAGTACAAGCCACCATGGTTCCTCATGTAGTTTTTAGCACTTGCTCCTGTGTTGCTACATTCCAGACTTACTCCTTTTTCTCTCAAATCTATTCTTCAAATTGAAACCAGAGTGTGCCTTGCTTAAGACCCATCAGTGGCTCCTAGTTGCACACAGAATAGTCTTAACTCCTTAGCATGGTATACAAAGTCCATCATGTTTGCCTCTCTAGAACCATCTCCTGATGCTCCTCTATTGAATTCCCTGCCCTAAGACTCTGAATGCACCATGTTCTGTCTTGCCTCCTAGGTTTTGTACCTCTTGTTCTTTGCTGGGAGTATACTGTTCCAGCCAAGCCCAAGCCCCATGCCTTTTCCTCTGTATACTCAACTAAGTTCCATGAGCTAAAACATCTCTGCATTAAAAATTCCTTTCTTGAATGTCCACTCCCTTTCTCTTCCTTCCAAAACAAAGTGTAATTCGTGTCATTTCTTTTTTTAATTGAGATGGAGTCTTGCTCTGTCACCCAAGCTGCAGTATAGTGGCTCCATCTCAGCTCACTACAACCTCTGCTGCCTGGGTTCAAGCAATTCTCCTGCCTCAGCCTCTCAAGTGGCTGGAACTCCAGGCATGTGCTACTGCATCTGGCTAATTTTTTTTTTATTTTCAGTAGAGATGGGGTTTCGCCATATTGGCCAGGCTGGTCTCGAACTCCTGACCTCAGGTGATCCGTCTGCCTTGGCATCCCAAATTGCTGGGATTACAGGTGTGAGCCACTGTGCCCAGCCTATTTCTTTGTCCTCTCATAGCATCCTTTGTCTTTTCCATACTAAAGTATAGATGCTTCATTGCTTGTCATCTATCTCTCTAGTTGTTTGATGGCAAGTTCTAAGTCTTGATGGTTTAACAATGTATTCTCTAATACTTAGCTTATCATGAAGCACAAAACATTTAGCAATTATGTTAAACAAATGACTGAAAGTAAGATAAAGGGTGAGTTCAGTTTCAATTTTTCCCTAAACTGGGTCTTTCATAAGTGGGCTCATCTTATATGAGTCCTTGCTAAATTTTACTGATGGGTGAATTGGAAATAGAAGGGAAGAGCATTCCAAACACCTTTGGTGAGTCAAGTCCTTGTTTCTAAAGACACTAAACTAAAATTTTGAAAACTACGGTGACCAACTGTCCTGATTTTCCTGGGACTGTTCCTTAAATCCTACTTCCAAGGAAAGCTCTCACTCTTGATTTAGCCCTGAAAGTCTCATGTACTAGGAAATCCCTCAGTCCTGGGATGACTGGATAACCTGGGGGCAGTTGTTTGCTCTAGAAGTCTTATGTCTTGGAGATTATCTTCCTAGTATTTCTGCTCTATTTAGTTGCAGTAACCTCTAGCACCTCCAGGGGATGTAGCTGAATGAGAAACTAAGGGGAGTGTGAGCTGAGCCTGAGATCAGCTTTCTATAAGGCCAAGAGATAGAAGACTTGGCAACATCCTCACAGTAGTCCAGTGAGGGAACTGATGGAGCTGCAACTCAAATCCATGATGGAACATCTGCAAAGCTCCCTTTCTCGGCAGCCGTGAGGGTGGCAGGAGTCCTGGGCTGGAGTTGAAACACTGTGGGAAATCTAGTTAGAGATTCTCCAAAGCTAGTTGACTTCAGCCTCAGTGTCTTCATCTGTAAAATGAGATAGTGCTTTCCTGTATGCATCCCAGGTTTGTTGGAAATTTGAAAGGACAGTGAACAGTGTGTATGAGAGTAGTCTGAAAGCCGAAAGTGCTCTGCAAATGGGAAGGGCTTTCATTATCCCATAGCAATGTTGTAGAAACACATGCTGAGTTTTTCCATTAAGAGTTATAGTCAGTGTGGTTCTAAAAGTGTCTATTCTCAGGCATAAAAAAAGCAATGTACAATTGCAAAGATATGGAACCAATCTAAGTACCCATTAACTGATGAGTGGATGAAGAAAATGTGGTACATACCCACCATGGAATACTACTCAGCCATGAAAAGAGTGAAATAATATCTTTTGCAGCAACTTGGATGGAGCTAGAGGCCATTATTCTAAGTTAAATAACTTAGAAATGAAAAATCAAATACCATATGTTCTCATTTATAAGTGAGATAACCTCCGGGCATACAATGGCATACAGAGTGATATAACAGACATTGGAGACTCAGAAAGGGGAGGGTGGGAAGGGGGTGAGGCATAAAAAACTACATACTGGGTACAACGTACACTACTCAGGACTGGTGTACCAGAGTCTCAGACTTCACACTATATATCCGTGTAATCAAAATCACTTGTACCCCTAAAACTAATGAAGTTATATATATATATGTGTGTGTGTGTGTGTGTGTGTGTGTGTGTATGCATATATATATATGCACAAAAAAGCCTGTGCAAAAACATAAAGCAAATCTGTAAGCACATGATACACAGCTTCGAAAGCTGGAAGCTCTTGGCTGTGACCTCGGGATAGCTGGCCATGAAAAGCAGTGTCTTTCTAATGTTATAGCCTAGGATCATCTCTTTTATGGAATTAAATTGTATAAATTACATGACAGTAATTTGATGACCTGATCATTATTTTTAGTGATCATTTATTTTTGCCAAAGTTGGCTTCCTACCATATATAAGATGTGTTGAATTTTGAAAGCTGTATTAAAATTCAACATCTACTCTTTTATTACCTTAGTTTTTATTTTTTTGTGTTCTTTTTGAGAGACATAATGTTGCATTGCTATTTTATTCTCTTTCTGCAAAATCACAGGAAACCTATCAATTCTGATGCCTTTCTCCTCTTATAACATTTTGAAATATAAGAATTATAAAATATTTTCTAGATAGAACATAATACACTACCTATTGCAGGAAAACTATGTCATCCTCCCTC
This sequence comes from Papio anubis, assembly GCF_008728515.1. Classification (NCBI taxonomy): domain Eukaryota; kingdom Metazoa; phylum Chordata; class Mammalia; order Primates; family Cercopithecidae; genus Papio; species Papio anubis. The sequence continues at coordinate 31,842,663 of NC_044990.1, forward strand.
ACTAGTTCACCACCCCCCACAACACATACTCAGTTACACCGTAATGTGTTTCAACCAAAGAAAATTACTGACCCCATGATCTGAACAACAAAATGTTCTTAAAATATATTGCCTCATCTGTTAGGTTTGATTAACCATTTATCAGCAAAAAATAAAAATTGCTTTTCTTTGCTTAGCATGTCTGGAGATTTGGGAGCACTTTGTGAGGCTATTGTTATCTCAGTGTTTCTAGCTGAATTGCATACTCTCACTGGTTTATGGTAATAAAAAGGTGAGCTTAAATTAGGAGGAGGATTGCCTTATTTCTTCTACTACCCTGCTTGTCACACACAGGTTTGATTCTGAGTGTCTTGTTGGCCAGATTAGACTATCTAGAAGCATTTAGTTGCATAGTTTATACACACACACACACACACACACACACACACACACACACACACACACACTTGCTTCCATTAAGGAAGTCATATCATCATTTATCTATCCATGATATATATGCATTGAATTTTTTTTCCACCTATGGAGATGGATTTATGGTATGTGCTGTCTCAACTTAGTGAAATATCTGGTTAAAATTAGGATTGTAACCAGACATTAAACAGCACAGTTTTTCCCTGTGTAATGTTCATGGATCCTCAGAAGCACCGAATTGCTGTCATATTTTTACCTCCATTCCCTACTCTGTAGAGTCAGTGGCTCCAGTGAGTGTGACGGTTTCACAGTTTGATCCTGTATGACTCTATCAGGCAGTTGACTTCATATATGTGGTCAATTTTGATAAGTTCCTGGATGAAGTTACATTTGGCTTGGGATGATCTGAGCAAATTGTTATTCAGCTCTCATTATGAACACAGTGCCAGGAGGATGTATGAGACCAGTGCCATATTTATGTAGCCTCAAAATTGAACAATAGTTTATTCTTTTTGAAGTTTCTGGTGAGGTTTTATAGAAGGATTGGTAACATTCATTTATCTTTCTAATATTTATTGAGCAACTACAATGTGCTGGGTACTGTGCACATCTGGAAATGAGATCAAACAACACAGTCCCTTGAAAAGTTTAACATCTAGGGGGCTGCCAACCTTGCAAACAAGCACCAGTGATAACTGCTGTAAGAGAGGGTTTAAATTATAGAAAGAGGATAGATGTAGAAGAATCATAGTTTGCTTGAGTGGGTGGTGTCGGGAAATTTTTTTTTGATTAGAATAGAATTTGAATTGAGACTTCAAGGACAGTTATAAGTTTATACCAATAAAAAAAGGAAAACAAGAAAAGAAAATAGAACACCTCAGGAGGAGGAAACTATACCAAGGTCTGGAGACAAAAGACAGCATGGCTGTTCAAGGCACGGTTGTTCAGTATTGCTGGGTATTAAAGTGTGTGTGTGTGTGTGTGTCTGTGTGTGTGTCTGTGTGTGTGTGTGTTGGGCGGGGGCACTTGGAGGGGAGATGTTTTGAGCTAGATGGGACTACACACAGACAGGCAGAGGCAGGCAGAGGCAGCCAGATTATGGAGAACCTTGGTTGCCAAGCAAAGGAACTTAGCCTTTATACTCTATAAGAGATTTTTATCATAGGAGATGTTGTAACAAATGGCAGTTGGAGAGTAGCGATTACACATCTCCAATACCCTAGCTGTAACCTCCTTTGAGTGACTATAAAAGCTAGGTGTGCCCTTGAGAATATGTCAAATGTAAGTGGAAAAGAGCTGAGATTACTGCTGTGGCAGTTGTGAACTATTGAACACATTTGAACAGGGGCACACTGGATCAGTTTTACACGTTCATTTAAATAACGAGGAAAAAGGCTCAGAGAGGTTAAGTGACTTTCCTTCAAGTTAAATATCTAGCGATGTTTGAGGCAGGATTTCATGCAGGTTGACTAAATACACTAGTGCTCTTTTCATCTCACTAAAAGGCTGAAGGGGAGACTAGAAGCGACAGAGTAGATAAGGATTTATGGCTCAGGCCAAAGGGAGGACAAGCTGAATGCTAGTTGGCTGCATAGAATGGAAAGGGAACAAGATCTTAAGAGGAAATGTAGAATTCTCAAAATATTTACAAAAACAGCAAGATGGGCATCTAGTAGAAGTTATACAATTTCTGGTTAAGGAGCTGTTTCCTAAGGGGAAGTTTCTGGAGAGTTATAGCAGAGTTCAGAGGGAGTGGTAGTAGGATACTAACATTAAGCATCAATGACACAAGCAACTAATTTCTCCATAATCTATCATGTTGATTTTCACCTGAATGATCTAGTTGGAGGATTGGGAACCCAGACCCATTGGAGCTGAATTTGGTGTAACATAGTTTCCACTTGTCCTCTAGACAGTGGCATTAGTTTTTAGAAACACCAGAAGTTCCAAAGGGCACTGACTCTGAGAATAGTGCCACTGTGGAGTGGTATTGCCGTTCAGTGACTTCATTCTTAAAATTTACAATCTTTTGAGTCTAGGAGAGCTCATAAGTACTACTGCAATAAATACACAAAGGGTATGGCCATCAAAAAGGAAGCATTTCAAAGTCAAATCCAACTGGCTGGGGACAACAACTCCTAGTCCAGCAGGCTTTTTCTTAGACCTGTCACACTTGAACTCCTCAGTTCAGAGCTGGTCTTGACCTAGTAGTTCTGTGATTTCATTATTCTGAACCTGTTCTTCATTGATTTGACATTTTGTCAAAACTCAACTCCCACTGTGGCCTTCAATTTATATCCTTGCCTAATGCGTAAGCTTGATACATTCTGGAATCTTCTTCTTTTTATTTCTTGATACCTTGGAAGTGTCTAGTGAACAAGAACTGGTGCACTGGAGATCCAATGTGTAACTCCATTTATCACATTCCAAAAATATGAAAACTTACTCTCCACGTTTACTGAGACTTTTTCAGTGTTTTGCATATCAAGAATACGGACCCTAAAGTGTGCTGGCAGTTCAACATTGTGTTGCTTTGTTTTGGTATTTGCGTTAATATTTTCCTTGGACATGTACCCTGCTGTACACATCATTTGTGGGATGACGACTTTTTTCCTTATTAGGTGGTTATGAATATATGGTATAATTCTTGATTAAACTTCTTGAAGTCCTTGAACCAGCTTTAAGATAAATAAAATGACCTAAGTGGAAGGACCCAGTCTTGTGCCTGCCACATGGTAGTAACTTATTGGCAGCTTTTTGTCACTACGGCCAACTCCCCCAGACCACCAAAACCCTCATCCCAAAATTATTAATATGGATAGCATGTTGAAAAAATAATTGGGATATATTATAATTGCATTTTACCTTTTACATTTTGAAAGTGGGCAAATAATACTCTGTTGTATCTTGCCTTTTAAAAAGAATGTTTCTCCCCCCTACCTTTTGGTTTACTTTCTGAAAAACAATCTGGCTGTTGAGTTCTGATTAAAGGTGAAGCATGCTTCAATATGCAAGGATGAGATATTAGAGGAAAAGATAACGCTTGAAACCACACTTTTAACATTCAATTTCAGTGCTGTCCAGAACAACTATAAAACTGGGGAAAGGTGAGTAATAGATTTGACAGCTATACTCTAAAATGGACCTTATTAGTGAAATATAAATTATAACCAGGCATTTCCTATCAGCACCCCGTGCAGTTAATGATAAGCAGTCAATGAGATTTATATACCCTTAGCATTTTTATAATGAGTCTGTTGCTTTGATGACAGTTTACTGTCAAACATTATGCTTAGAAATTTATAGCATTTGATTCAAATGAATAGACAGTTTAGCTTTATTGCAATCTGTTCTGATTTTCCCTTTTCATGAGGCTCACATTTTCACTTTTTTCTTTTTCCCTTTTTTTTCCTTCCCTAGACTAAACCCTTAAACACTACACTGAAAATTAAGTTTTGAAGTGGGTGCACATTGACCAGCAGGAAGTATGTGATAACTTGCGGGGAAAGAGTTCAATGAATTTCAAGAACAGGCATGAGGAGTCTAAAGAGGAGGCATGTTGTGTTAAAGTATTAAACATTTACAGATGCATCAGGATGGTGGCTGTAGGAAAGTTATGACATATAATAGCAAGAGATAGGGTGGGGAGAAGGGCCTTTAACCATGTGAAGGGGTGGCCCAAACATTTGTGTAGAGGAGGTCACATCTCATTCTCTCCTGGAGAGAACCCCACATCGGTTCACACAACTGTCCACAGCCCTGAGGACAAGTGCCCAATAAAGGCTGTTGACAGATTGACTGCAGCTGGAAAGGGCATGCCGAGGCGATTCTGAGGGATGCTCTACAGAGCCCTCTGCCCCAACAGGGTCATTTTGCCACATAGTTCAAGTGTACACAGCTGTTGGATCTGTTGGCTGCCTCTGCACAGCAGGGAATGTGACTCTGGGTAGCACGTGTGGGATTTTCAGGAAATAGAACTGCTGGTCTATAGAAAATGTGGTCTTTCAGGTAGATAGGCTTTGAAGACAGGTATTTTCCAAAGGTGGTAGTATTAGAAATATATTTATGCAGCATTTAAAAAAATAGGCTGAAAGCATTCTTATCACTTATATTCTATGTTCTCTGTCCCATTTTGGTCCCTTTACACCTGCCCTACCTATCCAAGAGCCACATGTTCACTGGCTGAGAGGAGTGAGCTGCAAATGGGCACCTGCATTTGAGGTGCAGGATGGCTGTCACCTGTGCCTCATCTGTTCTTGTTCTGACTTCATCTCCATCTCGACTCTTACATCTTGTCCCTAACATTTCCTGCACTTGGCCCTTTGAATTCAGTATAGACAGTCTCTTGTTTTTTGAGTCTTAGAATTTCTGAAAGAATCTAGAGTTGGCTTGCCTCTCTGCCTCTTTGTACACGTGCTACTCTCAGATTCCTTCTTGGATTAGGAGCCCAACCTTGTCAATGAGTATTTCACTAGTAGTCAACCCCAGGGCCCCAGTAAGGACCACAGTGGACAATCAGGCACATACCTCATAAATAATACATTTAGTTAAGACAATAACATCACTATCTATTTAGGCTCAACTATGCACCAGGCTGTGTGCTAAGTATTTTACATATAGTTCTTTCTAGGGCTTACTATAGCCTTGTGAGATCATATTATTTATCCTCATTTTATAATTAAGGGAAACTGAGTTTTTGAGATGTGTCAGAGCAGAGATTCAAATCTAAACCTCAATATTCTTTCAGGAATATTAGAACCATAAGTTTAAGGTGATTTAATTCAGAAAAATAAGGAACTCTGATTTCTCATGCCCCCATCCATCTTACTGTCTTGTTTGGAGGTCTCAGCTGGTAAATTTATCTTTCTTTTTCATGAGGATATTGTTTCATGTGATCATTCTTGCCTGAAAGCTGATCGATTACAAGTGTTAAATTGAAATAATGCCACATTTAGGGAAGAAATGGGGAGAAAGCATTGGAATTCTCTGAGGCCTGAGTCAGGGGAAGCAAGACTAGGTACTAGGCTGAGAAGGTTATCCTTAAGAAATCTGTGAGTTAGTAGTTTTGGTGTATTTGTAAGAAAAATTCCAGTGTTGTTCTATTAGGAAAAAATACACTGACAGTGGAAGTCTGTGGCATGCACTTAAATTATAGCACTACAGTGAAAGCAGGCATTGAGGAGGAGTGGTTGTCAGGGAGAATTATGAAAGCAAGAGAGCGCCATGGTGACAACTTTGGAAGACATTAAAGGGTCTTAAAAGGGTCATGGACAGAAGGCAACATTTCTCCAACATGCCCCAGAGGTCATGTAGCTGAAGGCACAGCCCCAGTGACTGTGCAGAATGCTGAGTGAGGGCTTGGAGTCATCAAATGAGAGGCATATATTCTGCTATCAGGAGCTTAGACTCCAGCGAGATGTGTGATCAAGTGGTTATTGCTCAGACTGGGCTAGAAAATCCTTTCTAGCCAAGGACCAATATTCCTTTAATATAGCACAATATGTGCATGAAGCTGTCTGTCAGTCTTTGGGGCTTTGGAAACACAATATTACCAAAGTCACTGACATTTTATTCATATGAGATGAAAAATAATGCATTGGCTACCAAATACCTTTTCATAAACATCATATTCATGTATTTTGTATAGCCGTTCTCCAAGGTTTCAAAAAACAACTTGTCCTTAGAAACCAGGAGAAAGCACGTGGAATGGTTCTAAATGAAGATATTAATATTCACATTATAGCTAAACCTTGCTAATTTGCACTAATGACTGGGAAGCCTATTGCAAATTACCAAATTAGTGAGTAAGCCAGCACCCAGGATTTCAGAAAACCCCAAAGACAGCACCAGAAAATGAACCTTTTCCCATAATTTCATCAATGCAATTGAATTTTAACTACTGAGAGCAATTTGTAGTCTATGTTTTATCTATCTTGCAAATCTATGTGCATTTTACAGAGCAATGGTGAGTCTTTAAAATAAAATTCATTTTTACATGTGGTTGTAATTTAGAAATGTATGTAAAATAAAAGACAATCCTTGGAAAAAAGAAAATAAAGATATGTCCGAAAGATTTTTTTTTTAATTGTAATAACTGTGTTCATTTCCTTTTGTAGTTATCAAACAGGATATACAACAGCTTAATGAAATATTGCACAAAAGACCCATAAGCATTAGTTAAATCTCTCAACTGACTAGGCACCTTATTTGCAAAAGGGGAAATTTTCTAAAGCACAATTGTGTGAAAATGGAAATCAATACAGTGGGAGTGAGGGTAGGCGTCGTAGTTTTGGTAGCAGTGGCAGCCCTGGTCTAAATCCTCTGATGGTAGAAGGGGCCTGGTGGGTAGCACTTAGGACCAGCCATGACCTACCCACTAATGTGTTGTGTTTTCTTTTCTTATTCTTAGTAAACCTTCACTTTCATACCTAATTTCGTATTGGCAACTTTGCGTTCTTTTTCAAAATTGTGTAAATTTCTGCCTTCACAAAAACTGAATCCTCCCTGATCATTGGAGCTAAGGGTTCAGACTTTTCCCGAGGAGAGTTATTGGAGTGGGAACAAAGGAACTGAGGATAGAATATGCATATTTAAAGAGGAAGAATACTCTAAAAATGGAGAAGGAATGAACTCTGGGCTCAGAGAGTTCCAGGGATGTACAGATCTGTCCTTATCCTCCTCCCTTTTCCTTAGGCAGGGTTCTCTCTCTTTTCTGGGAGAGAAGAGGGCCTCTGCCTTCCTTGACCGTCAAGAGCAGAGCTTCGGTTCTGCTGAAGATGTGGGTTAGGCAGACAACAGGAGTCTGCTGTATTTACTACAAAATAAATACTCAGAACCACCTGCTAGTTGAAGTTTTAAAAATTACCCCTCTCACCTTTGTTCTCTCATTTGTCTTTGGACTCTGCTAGCAATAGTTAACTTCGGTTTTCTTACCTCACATAGTAAGTCAAGTTAGGAGGTACAAACCAGATGTTCTTGGTCCACTGTTGGTCAATTCTAGCTAGAACCAGAGTGGTTTAGGCTTGACCAATGCCATTAAGCCCTGAGAGAAATATGGCAGAAGCTGGGAAGGTCCTGCTCTGAAGAAGGCAGGCTTGAGGCTGCTGTACTGGTCTGCACATCCCCTTGCCTATGGGAGTAAAGATTTAGGGCACTCCATCTTTCTTCACTAAGCAGGAACTTTAAAACAGGAGACTGCCTCTCAGATTGTTGGCCTGAAGACCACTAAAAAGGCTAGAAAAAAGATCCACCAGCTAACGCCACCTTTTGCCCTTAAACCACTTATCACATTGCATGAAGAGCCTACGAATTTCAAAGACAGCCCTGGACAAGAAGGAAAATGTGCATCCCAGGTGTAGAGCGTGGAGTTGAGAATTTTGCCATCGTATATAACAGATTTCTATTAAATGTCTTGTCCAAGTATTATTTAGATACACACCTCTGGAAGCTGAAATAGAAACACAAAAGAAGCACAAATAATTATTATATTTAAATAACTTACAATAGAAAGAATTATCTGCTTTGATAGCTAATTTTAACTGTATCTAAACTTTCAACTGCACTGTACTTGACAATCTTACTAAATCTGTATATTCTTTGAAGAAAAAAGTATGAGTAATATTTCTCAAGGGAAATGTGTTGTTTGTAGTATTAAAATCTTCAAAAGAAAGCCTCTTTTTTCTTCATGATTGTTTAGGTGGAATTCTGTAAGTTATTTATTTATTTAATTTTAAAGCTTCAAGTATTTTGGAGTGTTGGGCTTGTTGGCAGCATGTTATGCTTTTCCTTTATACTTTTATAGCTTTGATAACTTCCTGAGTTGTTTCCCTGGAGACTTATGGTAATGGTCATCACAGGTACGCTTAGTCTCCATCACTCTTACAAGGATGCAGTTGGTGTGATTGGGTAAAAACTTCTCGTAATGAAATCCCATTCCAATTACTACAGTGCAGAACTTAAAGCATCAGCAGAATACACTGGAAACACTTCAGCATCTTTTTGTTTTTTTTCCACCCAGCTCAGATATTATTACTTCTTAAACTTCCTCCTGCAGGAATCCATCAATGTCCTTTTTCAAACTCTCTAAAACATTCTCCAAAGAGGATTCAGAAATAGGTAATTTTCTCTTATCTGAGTTTTTGTGGACTTTTAGATCAAATTTTATTGTGTTTTTAAGAGCCACTAGATGCTCATAAAAAAGTAGAGTTGAGTTAAATGCACATGATACAATGCATTCATAATCTTAAAATATTCCTTAGGAAGAACGATCAGAGTAATCATTCTTTTATTCAGAAGAGAGTCTACCCAAACTCTTCTTAACACTTCCAGAGGTTTGAAAAACCAATGCCCTTAGCTGGTTATAATGAAATTTTCACAAAAGATGTTGAAAATGTTTATAATACGCATGAACAAATAGACATGGTGAATTCCCTTACACAGCTGAGGATAGAAAATCAGTTATTGGAATCCTTCTGGACCATGAAAATTTGATCCCATTAATGTCTTGATTCTGTTAAGATGGTAAAAGGAGGGTTTTCTTTCTCTTTGTTGAAGTAAAATGTCCAGCTAAGAAGCAACACTCTGGCAGAACAGTCACATATTCAAAGGAAAAAGAGGCTAATGGATGTTTTCAGAAATGTTTGCTAAGACTTAGCAAGTGGACTTTGTTGTTTCATTATACTGTACTCTATATTCTGGCTTGAGAGTGTTAGAGTCTGACACCTTCTCCATCTGTTTCTTCATTTTTCCCCCCATTTCTAGAAGTGTTTTTAAAAAGAAGGCAAGAGTTGTTTCATTGCAGGTATCTTCCATTGAAAGACTTCTTTATTCAGCTTCTGTCTTCAACTTTTCCTCTTTCTGAATAGCTTTTCTGAAAAGCAATGAATGAACATTTTCAAATAAGAACAATGAAAGGAAAATTAACTTGGAGTTACCATTTTCTTGATCACTGAATTTCTGAACTTAAAACAATGATCTCAACAAGGGCAAATTTTAGCTAAGATAATAACGACTGTTTTCTACATTTTGTTTTTCATATTATTGACTTAATTAAGAGTAATTCTATTATCCAGTAACATCATGATGTAGAATTTTGGCATGTATGTTATGGTTAACAAAAATTCATCCAATTGCTTATATGCATGCCATCTGCTTATAAGCTAATTTGCCCACATAAAATCTGGAGAAACATTGAAGGCCATTGAAAATCAATCCATTCATGAATCAAAATATATTGTGACCACCTACTATAAATGAGATATGATGCTATTATTTTTAAGGACACAGAGATGTGTTATGCACTGGCCTGCTTTCAAGTGGTTTGTAACTGACATAATTATTAAAGACAAATAATCACATGAGGTAGTAAGAGAATGTGAAGTCTGACAGTATGGACTGCCAGAGAATGGTGAGCTCACTGTGGGCTGCTGCAGTCAGAGAAGGCTTCCTGGGTTGTGCTTGATAAATGAGGTATAAATAAGCTATGGTAACCAAGAGTAGAGGTATGTATTGGTCTATAAGAGATCTATAAGGGAGAGCAGGGAGAGACAGCACTGCAGGTAGAGGAACTGACACAATTAAAACTGCTTCAGGCAAAAGCTGCAGAGTGCTGGGGTTAGCTGGGAAGGTCAGGGAACTGCTTAGTCAACCTGAAGTAGTAGGAAATAACAGGACAGAAGGGAGACTAGTAAAATGCCCAATGAAAGATGAAATCATTTAACTGGTTTTCAAACTAGGATTTGCAGCTGTGATTTCAGCAAGTCAGGAAAAATAAATTTCTGTGCAAGTGGGAATTAACCCTGTTGTCTCAGTAACTGACTCAAGTTTAGTGTCAAAGACTGGATGACTAAACAGTACTAGCTAATGATCTTTATTTTGTTCACTGCACTTTAGACAAGAGCAAATATACACATGTTTTCTGCTCAAAGTGTGTCTGTACATCAGCCATTATTAATGGTTCTCAGTGGCATGTCTTTTTGTCTGGGGGTAACACATGGCCTTAAATATGAGCTCATAGATACACATTAGTATATGCAAATCCATTTATATACATATACAGTTGCCCTTCAGTATCCATGGAGGATTGGTTCCAGGATCCCCTGAGGATACCAAAATCAACAGATGCTCAAGTCTCTTATATAAAATGGTGTAGTATTTGCATATAACATGCTCACATCCTCCCATACACTTTAAATCATCTTTAGATTATCTATAAGACCTAATACAATGTAAAGGCTATGTAAATAGTTGTTCTTTTGCATTGTTTAGGGAATAATTACAAGAAAAAAATTTATACATGTTTATTACAGATACAACCGTCTGTGTTTTTCTTGAATATTTTCAATATGTAGTGGGTTGCGGCCACAGATGTGGATCCCATGGCTACAGAGAGCCAACTGTGTATGTATTTTGGAGAGAGAGTTTAAATAGGGGTTGCTTTAAAATCTTGGTGTACAGTAGGCAGCTTCTGCTTCACGATACCAAGGGGAAAGGCTTTCTTTGATATGCATCTCCTCTTGTTAGTTATAGGTGCTTTTGATGATGAAAATGAATGGACCAAATATGCCACAGTCTGCTCATTTCTTACAAATATGCATGGTCTTTGATCAGAGCTCTAGGCTATAATCTATAATTAACCTATATTCAAAGACTGCCTGCAAAAACCACCATTTTTTTTTCTTTTTAGGTGAATTCTGTGAGCAGGTGTCACTAAACACACCATCAACTTTTCTAAGGCCAAAGCCAAGAACACACATTAAAATTGTGCTATAGTAATTGCTTCAAAAGGATTCTTAATTTATAGGTAGAACAACTACATCTAATCTTGGCTTTCACAATGTACTACTGAATACAATTATTTAAAGTCATTTGTCTGGTGAGTTACTGAACATTTCATAACAAATCATCTTTTCTAGGAAATAATTCACTGTGAGACACATTGATGACAGGTTTGGATTTTAGAAAACGGTAATTCATAGTATCAGCTCAGTTGTCTTGATGACCTTCACTAGGCTGTACTAGTATTTTACTTATTCTTCCCTCTTCTTTGCCTTCCAACATACCAGAGAATAATTCATATCCTTGCTAACCTTTGCAAATGATTTCCCCAAAGGTTTTCCTTCATCAATATCAGGGAAAACTAACCCATTGTCATCATCTTTTAAGAAGTAATTAGCCATGAATAATTGCTCCATCCTGACATCTTTCTAACTGAATTGATTTTCTTTTTTCTTTTATTTGAAGGTAGATCTATTAGTCGTGGCCATGGCAGAATGCTATCACCCTTTCATTTTCCCATTTCTTACTGTGCTTTTCTGTGAATGTTCTGGATTACCCTGGGCTTGTCGAGTTTAATGGCATACGAACATTTCCCTGGTTTTATTATACATTCAATGCCAAAGCAGAAGAATGGATTTTTCTATCCAGCTTTATTAGATTCGATTTTGGAATATTTTACTTAATGGGTTATTTTCATGGCAGTCCCTATGCAATATTTATATCAGAAATGTTGTGCTACTTGATTACAAATATCCCATGGGATATTTTTCCCCAGGATTGTTCTTGAAATTATCTTTTGGCTGTGTAAAATTAAAAAAAAAAAGGGGTGTATATATATACACACACACATACACACGCACATAGCTTTTTACACACACACACACACACATATGCATATATATATGCACACATACACACACACACACACACTTTTTTTTTTTTTTTCTGGTCATGAGTTGGTTGCGCTATAACAAACTGAAGACACCCAAATACAATAATTGGAGGAGGGCCGTGAAAAAGAAGAAAAAAAAATACACAGACCATGTTTGTGTAGTTCCTATTGATAACACCCAGATGGGATTTTGTCTATGTTCTCCACTAAGGAGCTGCCCTGGAAAATTATTCAAAAGCTTTGGCTGCTACAGGCTCCAGGAGGTTGGTTATGCTTTTGCTCGATAGTCTCCATTAGTCACTGATTTGCTTTTGGACACCGTTTGAGAAATTAATTTTTATCTATAAATTCCTGTGAGGATGGGTCCTGGTTATCTTGGCAGTCATGTTTTTACCCACTCTAAAGGCAATGAGGGAGACTCCTTGATAGAATTATATATGATGAGAAGCCAGTGCTCTGTGCTTAAATAGGTAACCTTAATGTTGTGTGACTAGATTTTGGCAGTAAACAGGTATTTTATGTTCTGCCAAGATTTTACTATCAGATACACTCTCCTGTTAGCTATTTAATGAGACAAGGTCTTTTTTCCCCTTTTGCTATATTGCAGCATTGCTTAGATTTATGTCTGATTCAAAAGCAGCTGTTCCCAGTTGCTTCCTGGTATTTAAAGTCTGAACTATGTCTGGTGTTAGCAATTTGAGAAGACTTTGTAGCTTGGATACTAATCTTACATGGTGCTGGTGGCTTGGTGAATACTCATGTAAGCAAACAGAAATGAAAATAGTACACAGTTCATTAGTAGAGTGTTGAAAGCCTGGGATATAGTCTGAATTTGAAACCAACTCAGCCATAAAATCACTCTCTTTCTTTGCCAGGGTAATCTCATCCTGCTTCAATTTCCTGAGTTAGAATATAGGGATTATACAATTTTCTAAACATTGGCTTCTATGGAGAATGATAAAGATTAATCACTGGAAGTGGGATTTCAAATAGAAAGTTCTCCAGAATGTAAAAGGAAATAATTTAATAACTAATTAAAACTGTATCTATCCCTTAGGGTCTCTCCCTTAGTAATCAGAAAAATCTCCTTGGTAATCAAAATGCAGCTCAATTTGACCTTTTGCTATTTTGATCATCTAGTTAATATGGCGGCTTTTCATGGTGCTGGCAACTTTTAAGAAATTGAAACAAAAATATGGGTTTAACAGACAATACAGTAAAAAGACGATTTAGCAAGCTGTACATGTTGTCTGAAAATTTATAGGCCATTTCATCTTGTTAGCTTCTTGGAAAAATCTCAGGGATGTTTAACACATAGCTTCTGGACCTAAAATCTGACTATTTTCCACCAAAACTCATCTTTGGAGAAGGTCACCATCACCCAGCCAACTCTGCCTGCTAGAAAATGGAAGCTTCCCAAGCTGTCCATACATATTGCTTTGTGAATTTGGTAAGTTTATTTACTGAGAACTCCCTACATGGCAGGGCAGGCACTGTGCTAGATGAACAAGGCAGATAGGTCTCCTGCTCGCATGATCTTACTTTTCTCATGACAAACAATAGGTAGTAAATGAGAAACAGACAAATGATGAAAAATTGCTCTAAGGCCTGAGAAAGGAAAGGATAAGGCATTGAGGTAGGCAATACTGTGGTACTTACTTAGATGGGATGGTCCAGGAAGTTTGCTGGGAGGAGGGTATATTTAAGCTGAGGCTTAAAAAACAAGGAGGAGCCCTCAGTGTGGAAGCTGTCAGAAGAGGGCTTCAGGCAGAGGAACTAACACGTGAAAAACATGGAAACAGAGAGCCAGGGGCTGGCAATGTAGACACCAGAGAGTCCCGGAGACAGTCTTGTTGGAAATGATTCCAGATTTCATCCCAAGGGCACCAGGAAGCCTTTGAAAGGATTTAAATTGAGGACAGTTGTTATCTGACTTGCCTTCCAAATCTTGCTGCTGTTTGGAGGATGAACTGAGGGTTCCCTTCCTAAAGGGCTCTTGAATATGCTCATTTCTCTCCTTTTCACTACCACCACCTGGGGCCCAGCCACCATCATCTCTCACACCCCTCACTGCAACAGCCTCTTAACCCATCTCCTCACATTCACCCTTCCATCTCTTTATTCCATTCTGTACGCTGTAGCTAGAATGATCTTTGCATAGTGCAAACTTGATTTTGTTCCTCTCCTGCTTAGAAACCTGCAGTGGTTTTCCATTTACAAAATGGGACAATGGTACATATCTCTCTAGGGACATTGTGAGGCTGGCGTGGGTTAATTTCTGAAAATAGGAATAAAACCTAATGTTCTGAAGTCTATATTTGCTCCTTCTGTTGCCATCAGGAAGTCTAGAGTTAGAATTTGGGGATCAGGCAGTGAATAGCATCCAAGCATATGATCCTGGAAACCTCAGCTCAAAGCAGAGAAATGATGTGTGCTCTGAGGTGTGGGAGGTTGGTGCCGGGCTCAGTATGCCAGTTACACCTCTTATCAGCACCATCTCTTCACGCCTCACAAAATGGATAATCAACACACCTACTTTGTCGGGTCGTGAGGATTAAAATGTTAATACGTGTACATTCTATAAACAGTGCCTGCCATGGTACTCGGAAATGTTTATTATTCTTGTATCATTATTCAATTTTCCTATTTTTGATATGCTGATCATACAAAGAATTCAAATGACTGCTAATAGTGGGCTTAATTTTAATTTAATCAGTGAGGTGGAGCATGAAGAATTTGTGGATTTTCTAGGACAAAAAAACTCTTTTATTTTTTTTAAATTTATTATTATTATACTTTAAGTTGTAGGGTACATGTGCATAACGCAGGTTTACATATGTATACTTGTGCCATGTTGGTGTGCTGCACCCATCAACTCGCCATTTACATCAGGTATAACTCCCAATGCAATCCCTCCCTCCCTCCCCCATGATAGGCCCCGGTGTGTATACCCCTTCCTGAGTCCAAGTGATCTCTGATTAGCCAGTTCCCACCCATGAGTGAGAACATGCGGTGTTTGGTTTTTCTGTTCCTGTGATAGTTTGCTAAGAATGATGGTTTCCAGCTGCATCCGTCCCTACAAAGGACACAAACTCATCCTTTTATGGCTGCATAGTATTCCATGGTGTATATGTGCCACATTTTCTTAATCCAATCTGTCACTGATGGACATTTGCTGATTCCAAGTCTTTGCTATTATGAATAGTGCTGCACAAAAACATATGTGTGCATGTGTCTTTATAGCAGCATAATTTATAATCCTTAGTATATCCCCAGTAATGGGATGGTTGGGTCATATGGTACATCTAGATCTAGATCCTGAGGAATCGCCATACTGTTTTCCATAATGGTTGAATTAGTTTACAATCCCACTAACAGTGTAAAAGTGCCTTATTTCTCCACATCCTCCAGCACCTGTTGTTTCCTTGACTTTTTAATGATCGCCACTTAACTGGTGTGGAGATGGTATCTCATTGTGGTTTTGATTTGCATTTCTCTGATGGCCAGTATACGAGCATTTTTCATGTGTCTGTTGGCTGTAAGGAATGTCTTCTTTTGAGAAATGTCTGTTCATATCCTTTGCCCACTTTTGATGGGGTTGTTTGTTTTTTCTTGTAAATTTGTTTGAGTTCTTTGTAGGTTCTGGAGTATTAGCCCTTGTCAGATGAGTAGATTGCAAAAATTTTTCTCCCATTCTGTACGTTGCCTGTTCACTCTTCTGATGGTAGTTTCTTTTGCTGTGCAGAAGCTCTTTTAGTTTTAATGAGATCCCCATTTGGTCAATTTTGGCTTTTGCTGCCATTGCTTTTTGGTGTTTTGTGATGAAGTCTTTTGCCCATGCCTATGTCCTGAATGGTACTACCTTAGGTTTTCCTTCTAGGGTTTTTATGGTATTAGGGTCTAACATTTAAGTCTCTAATCCATCTTGAATTACTTCTGTATAAGGAGTAAGGAAAGGATCCAGTTTCAGTTTTCTACTTATGGCAAGCCACTTTTCCCAGCACTATTTATTAAATAATAGGGAATCTCTTTCTATTTCTTGTTTCCTCCAGTTTGTCAAAGATCGATGGCTGTAGATGTGTGGCATTATTCTGGAGGACTCCTGTTCTGTTCCATTGGTCTATATCTCTGTTTTGCACCAGTACCATGCTGTTTTGGTTACTGTAGCCTTGTAGGCATAGTTTGAAGTCAGGTAGCGTGATGCTCCAGCTTTGTTCTTTTGACTTAGGATTGTCTTGGGAGATGCGGGCTCTTTTTGTCCATAGAACCTTTTAAAGCAGTTTTTTCCACTCCTGTGAAGAAACTCATTGGTAGCTTGGATGGGGATGGTATTGAATCTATAAATCACCTTGGGCAGTATGGCCATTTTCACGATATTGATTCTTCCTATCCATGAGCATGGTGATGTTCTCCATTGTTTGTGTCCTCTTTGGATTTCGCTGAGCAGTGGTTTGTAGTTCTCTTTTGAAGAGGTCCTTTACATCCCTTTGTCAGTTGATTCCTAGGTATTTTATTCCTTTCTTTTTGAAGCAATTCAGAATGGAAGTTCATTCCCATTTGGCTCTCTGTTTGTCTGTTACTGGTGTATAAGAATGCTTGTGATTTTTGCACATTAATTTTGTATCCTTGAGATTCTTGCTGAAGTTGCTTATCAGCTAAGGAGATTTTGGCTGAGACAATGTTTTCTATATATACAATCATGTCATCTGCAAACAGGACAATTTGATTTCTTTCTTTTCCTAACTTAACAATTCTTGATTTCTTTTCTTTGCCTGATTGCCCCAGCTGTGAACTTCCAACACTATGTTGAATAGGAGTGGTGAGAGAGGGCATCCCTGTCTTGTGCCAGTTTTCAAAGGAATTTTTCCAGTTTTTGCCCATTCAGTATGATATTGGCTGTGGGCTCTGTCATAAATAGCTCTTATTATTTTGAGGTATCGCTCCATCAATACCGAATTTATTGAGCTGCTTTAGCATGAAGGGCTGCTGGAATTTTGTCAAAAGCCCTTCTAAGTAATTCATTGAGACAATCATGGTTCTTTGTCTCTTGGCCCTGATTATATGCTGATTATGTTTATTGATTTATGAATGTTGAACCAGCCTTGCACTTCAGGGATGCAGCTCAATTTGATCATGGTGGATAAGCTTTTTGATGTGTTGCTGAATCCGGGTTTGCCAGTATTTTATTGAGGATTTTTGCATCGATGTTCATCAGGATATTATCTAAAATTCTTTTTGTTGTGTCTCTGCCAGGCTTTGGTATCAGGATGATAAGTTACCCTGCTAAAATGAGTTAGGAGGATTCTCTTTCTACTGATTGAATAGTTTCAGAAGGAATGGTACCAACTCCTCCTTACCTCTGCAGACCAGCTGTGAATCCATCTGGTCCTGGACTTTTTTGGTTGTGGCTATTAATACGCTCTCAATTTCAGAGCCTGCTATTGGTCTGTCTTGTGTATCCAACTTCTTCCTGGTTTAGTCTTGAAGAGTGTAAGTGTCCAGGAAATATCCATTTCTTCTAGATTTTCCAGTTGATTTCATGAGAGATGTTTATAGTATTCTCTGATGGTAGTTTGTATTTCTGTGGGTCGTGGTGGTGATATCCCCTTTATCATTTTAATTATACGATTTGATTCTTTTCTTTCTTTATTAGTCTTATAGTGGTCTGTCAATTTTGTTGATCTTTTTCAAAAAGCCAACTCCTGATTCATTGATTTGAGGGTTTTTTTTGCGGGTTCTATCTCCTTCAGTTCTGCCTCCTCAGACCTTAGCTATTTCACTTCACAGCTCGAATGTTTCTGCTCTTGCTCCCTCTAGTTCTTTAATTAAGTATGTTAGGAGTGTCAATTTTAGATCTTTCCTGCTTTCTCTGTGGGCATTTAGTGCTAGCACTCTCACACACTGCTTTTAAATGTGTCCCAGAGATTCTGGTATGTTGTATCTTTTGTTCTCATTGGTTTCAAAGAACATCTTTATTTCTGCCTTCATTTCGTGATGTTCCAGTAGTCATTCCGGAGCAGGTTGTTCAGTTTCCATGTAGTTGGCGGGCTTTGATTGAGTTTCTTAGTCCTGAGTTCTAGCTTGATTGCACTGTGGTCTGAGAGACAGCTTGTTATAATTTCTTGTTCTTGTACATTTGCTGAGGAGTGCTTACTCACCACATTGGTCAATTTTGGAGTAAGTACGATGTGGTGCTGAGAAGAATGTATATTCTGTTGATTTGGGGTGAGAGTTCTATAGATGTTCATTAGGTCTGCTTGCTGCAGAGATGAGTTCAATTCCTGATATCCTTGTTAACTTTCTGTCTCGTTGATCTGTCTAATGTTGACAGTGGAGGCATTGGAAGTCTCCCATTATTATTGTATGGGAGTCTAAGCCCTTTTGTAAGCTCTAATTTGCTTTATGAATCTGCGCCCTGTATTGGGTGCTATATATTTAGGATAGTTAGCTCTTCCTGTTGAATTGATCCCTTTACCATTATGTAATGGCCTTTTGTCTCTTTTGATCTTTGATGGTTTAAAAGTCTGTTTTATCAGAGACTAGTATTGCAACCCCCGCTTTTTTTGTTCTCCATTTGCTGGTAAATCTTCCTCCATCCCTTTATTTTGAGCCTATGTATGTCTCTGCGTGTGAGATGGGTCTCTTGAATACAGCAGACTGATGGTCTTGACTCTTTATCCAGTTTGCCAGTCTGTGGCCTTTTAATTGAGCATTTAGTCCATTTACATTTATGTTAAGATTGTTATGTGAACTTGATCCTGCTATTATGATATTAACTGGTTATTTGCTGATGCAGCTTCTTCCTAGCCCTCGATGGTCTCTTTACATTTTGGCATGTTTTGCAATGGCTGGTAAGGTTCTTTCCATGCTTAGTGCTTCCTTCAGGGTCTCTCGTAAAGGCAGGCCTAGTGTGGTGACAAAATTCCCAAGCATTTGCTTATCTGTAAAGGATTTTATTTCTCCTTCACTTATGAAACTTAGTTTGGCTGGATAAGTGAAATTCTGGGTTTAAAATTCTTTTTTTTTTGTTTTTTTGTTTTTGTTTTTTTGTTTTTACTGGAGTCTTTCTGTCACCCAGGCTGAGTGCAGCGCCGATCTCAGCTGACTGTAAGTCTGGCCTCGGTTCTCACTCTCCTGCCTCAGCCCTCGAGAAGCTGGAACTACGGTCACCACCCTGGCTATTTTTGTATTTTTAGTAGAGACGGGTTTCACCATGTTAGCCAGGATGGTTTCGATTCCCTGACCTCGTGGATCCGCCTGTCTCGGCCTCCCAAAAGTGCTGGGATTCACAGGCTTGAGCCAATCACCGGCCTTTCTTTTTAAGATGTTGAATATTGGCCCGCGACTCTCTTCTGGCTTTCTGTAGAGTTTCTTGCCGAGAGATCTGCTGTTAGTCTGATGGGCTTCCCTCAGGGTAACCTGACCTTTCTCTCTGGCTGCCCTCTTAAGATTTTTTCCTTCATTTCAACTTTGGTGAATTTGGCAATTATGTGTCTTGAGTTGCCTTTCTCGAGGAGTATCTTTGTATGTTCTCTGGATTTCCTCCTGATTTGAATGTTGGCCTGCCCTCTACTTAGGGTTGTGGGGTTCCTGGATGATATCCTGCCTAACTTGTTCCATTTTCCCCTCACTTTCAGGCACCCTTAATCAGACGTAGATTTGCCTTTACATAATCCCATACTTCTGCAGGCTTTTGTTCCATTTCTTTTGTTTCTCTTCGCTTCATTTCATTCATTTGATCCTCAATCGCTGATACCTTTCTTCCAGTTGATCGAAGTCGGTTACTGAAGTTTGTGCATTTGTCACGATTTCTCGTCATGGTTTCATCTTTCATTTCTGTTTATGACCTTCAGACATCATCTCCCACATCAATTCTTCCACTTTTTTTTCAAGATTTTAGTTTCTTTATGTTTGAATTTAATTCTCCTTTAGCTCTGAGAAATTTGATGGACTGAAGCCTTTCTCTCATCTCGCCAAAATCATTCTCCCGGCCCAGCTTTGATCCTGCTGGCTTTTTCAGCGCATGAGCTGTGCTCCTTGCCGGGGAGATGCCTATTTTTGAATTTCCTGCTTTTCTCTGCCCTGTTTTTCCCCATCTTTTGTGGTTTTATCTGCCTCTGGTCTTTGATGATGGTGATGTACTGATGGGGTTTCTTTGGTGTATAGGTGTCCTCCGTTTTGATAGTTTTCCTTCTTAACAAATAGACCCTGAGCTGTAGGTCTGTTGGAGATTGCTTGAGGTCCACCTAGACCTGTTTGCCTGTATCAGTGGCAGAGGCTGCAGAAGATAGAATATTTCGGAACGTTGAGTGTACCTGTCTGATTTTTGTTTTGGAAGCTTCCCTCTCAGGGGTGCATACTCCACCCTGTGAGGTGTGGGGTGTCAGACTGCCCCCTAGTGGGGATGTCTCCCAGTTAGGCTACCCAGGGGTCAGGGACCCACTGCCAGGAGTCTGTCCCTTCTCAGATCTCAACCTCCATGTTGGGAGATCCACTGCTCTCTTCAAAGCTGTCAGACAGAGTCGCTATGCCTGCAGAGGATTCTCATGCTATTATTGCCAAGCAGGTTTCCCTTGAGCTGCTGTGAGCTCCACCCAGTCTCGAAAGCTTCCCAGCAGCTTGCTTACCTACTTAAGCTCCTCAGCAATGGCGGGCGCCCTCCCCAGCCTCGCTAAGCTGCCTCGCCTTGCAGATCACAGACTGCTGTGAAGCAATGAGGGAGGCCTGTGAATGTGGGACCCTCCCGGCCAGGTGTGGGATATGATCTCCTGGTAGCCTGTTTGCTTAAAGCGCAGTATTGGGGTGGGAGTTCGATTTTCCAGGTGTTGTGTGTCTCAGTTCCCTGGCTAGAAAAGGGATTCCTTCCCTTGCTTCCCAGGTGAGGTAATGCTCGCCTCTGCTTCAGCTCGCTGGTCACGCAGCAGCTGACCAGCACCGATCGGTCCGCACTCCCAGTGAGATGAACCCAGTACCTCAGCTAAAACGCCGAAATCACCGGTTCTGTGTCGCCGCCGCTGCAGTTGGAGACTGAGCTGTTCCTATTCGGCCATATTTGCCTGCCCTAATGCAAAAAACTCTTACGTTAATTAGAGTGACTGAGGTCAGGACTATGTGTCTGGCCTGTCTGTAGTGTGTGGAGCCCAGAACCACAGGTCAGAATCTGTGATTTGGGCTCCAGTTGGCTCTACCTGGCTTTAGGTGAACCCATCTTGGGAGGGGTTACACTCCTGATGGTCATCTCCTTTTTCATTTCTGTGACTGTGCACATGCTGTTGCCTCTGCTTAGAATAAACCCATTTTTTTGCTTTGATATCATCTTTTTGTCACGATTCAAAATAATTGTCACCAATTGCAGAACTCTGTCTAAAGAGTCTGGGTAACTGATGCCCCATGTATTCCAGCTACAACTTGAGCTTCCTTTTATTGTAAGACTGATTAGTATAGGCTGTAATTGTAGAGAGGAGGTGTTGTTTACGTATCTGTTGCCCTCACTAGACTATAGGCAACTTGACAGAAGCAATCCATTGTGTTCCCATTGTTGTTTAGGACTAGTAAACTTGCTGAATGTGAGAATTTATCAGAGTAGCTTTTTTTTTTCCCCCCTATGACTGGAGGGATGGGGGCATCAGGAGACACTAGTTTTCCCACTGGTGTGGGAATTCAAAAAATTAGAATCTAATGAAGAAAGAATTTAGAGAAAAAAGACATCATTGAAGATAAAACATGAACCTACTTTACAATTTTGCCTAGGATTAAGATGTTTAGAATGACTTTATTTACATACTTTTCCAAGGATGCATTTCCATGATACAAATTGTGAACTTCAACCATATTCAACAAATATTATACTGAGTCCTTAAGAGGGATGACCACAGAATCTTAATTATGGAGCTCACTTTTATAACCTAATAAAGCCTAGTAGATAGAAAACCTAATTATAGAATCTATTGAAACTCTTTCTCTCCACAACTCACCCTTTACTTACGTAACATGTTTTTTATATATATATACACACATATATATATATACACATACACATTTTGGACAATGACATACAAGAGAATAACAGCAAAAAGTAGCATACCTGGCAATGCAATTGAAGCATGAATCTCCAGGTGTCTACCTAGCAGAGTAGAACACTCTGTTCAGGCCCATGATGGAAAGAAAGCTTGTTTTAGTAAATACATGCTAAATACATGGCCTCTGTTTGGCAGGTACCATGAAGCTGCTATTTGGAAAATGCTGATTATTTACATTTTCTGTGAAGAAACAGGAGCAAGCTGTTCACTGAGAACTTAGGAAACAGATGTAGATGCTGAAGGCGCAGGATAAGGGTGAGGCTTTTCTTCTTACCGACCATGTTTTAAGTCAACTAGCCTTGGAGGCTGAGATGTCTCCAACCCATCTCTGCCTGAAGACTCAGGCAGCTGTTCTTTCTTTAGCCAGACCAGTTGGCACTTCAACAGATGCGTGCATCTCAGCACAGAGTGTCTTCTGCACACATTTGATATTTTGAAGATCAAATTTTGCATGCTCAGAAAATAAATTGGGGGAATTCACACTTAAACGTGCCTGGTGGTTTCAGCTTTCAAATTTTTCGGAATGATGAACCCAAGTCCAACCTCCAAAGGATAGTCGTACGTAAGAATGGATATGCATTTCTTTTTGAAACCGTGGACTTCTAAATCACCGGCCTAAGTCTGTTAAATTAGCTTTCCCTTCTCTGAAGTCCAAGAGCCATCATCCAGGGCTAGTGACTCTCTGCCCTCACTGGTACTAACCATACCTATCTTTTCAGTTGGAGAGATCTTTAGGTCAAGTTCTGTGTTTTTTTCTAATCTATTCTAAAATGCTTAAGCACAGTGCATTACACATTGAGGTTAGTCTGCAGATCATTTGAAATAAATAGAATAGTTATTCAGATATACAATCTTGGGAAATATAAACCACATTTTGACAATTTGAAGCAGAAATTTTGACTTTAAGTTATTTTAACGTATAACAACAAATTAACTAAGTTCATTTATATACTTATGAGTAATGTACACAAAGGCGGTGTACATTTCATTCCTGGCCTCTGTCCCACTGCTATTTTTTCCCCTTATTTAAAACTCTGTTATTCATTATTAGGTAATGTTTTGAAATGTGCATTTCTGATACTTACCTCTGACCACCATCCCACTCTTTTAGCGCCTTTTAAAAATAATAAAGATGCTTTATTATCAACTAAAATGTACATTTAAAGTCTCAGAAGGCAACAAAATTGAAAGACTGCATCCAGTTTAAAATTGGTTGGAAGAGTCTACTCTCTGTATATCTATCCATCTATGAGCTGCTTATGTGCATACTCACCAGCCACACGTACATACACGATCAAGAACAATGTCAGGCTCCATTATTTTTATGTCATCTTAAGTCATTTCATAATAGGTCAATAAATAATGATAATAAGTGATCCCCTAGTTCAAGGCATCTATCAACTTTAGAAACAAACAAACAGGCCGGGAGCAGTGGCTCATGTCTGCAATCCCAGCACTTTGGGAGGCCGAGGCGGGTGGATCACGAGGTCAGGAGTTCGAGACCAGCATGGCCAATATGGTGAAACCCCATCTCTACTAAAAATACAAAAACTAGCCAGGCGTGGTGGCACATGCTAATCCCAGCTACTTGATAGGCTGAGGAAGGAGAATCACTTGAACCTGGGAGGTGGAGGTTGCAGTGAGCTAAGATTGTGCCATTGCACTCCAGCCTGGGTGGCAGAGCAAGACTCCATCTCAGAAAAAAAAAAAAAAAAAAAAGAAATGAAATTTAAAAAGGGTTATTTTCATTTGGGAGCTTGTTGATGGAACTCACTGTCTAACATTGAAAAGATAAAGGACACATACATTACAAAAGAAGGAAAGGTTAGAAGTGATAGAAAAATCTCAAAAATGTAAAGAGGGAATACAAAAATAAAACTCTCTGTAAGTATCTGAGAAGAGTAGCTCTCAAATTCCTGTGAGTTAATTGTGAAATTATTTTGTCAATCTTTGGTCCAACACTTAATGAGCACCAATTATTATGAATATTTTACAAAATCTCCTGTCACGGCAAAACATGGATTTACAGATGATAAAAATATATTATGAATAATTTTCAGTGATTGTACATACTGAGGCTAGACAACATCAGTGAAGAGGAGCAAGGAAGGGGCTGACTTTGGGATGGAATGAGGAGGGTAGAGAATGTTTGAAAGTGCTAGCAAGCACATGAGAGGAATTGACATTAAAGAATGGAGAGAAATTCAATAATAGGATGAAGGTCAGTGACAATTTATAACTATTACATAATAAACATAATACACAAATAATGTTTTTATTCTGCTCTGATTTGCTACAGTGTATACTGGTGTTAAGGAAGGCTTTGGAAGGTTATAAATGTCTGTTACATATTTTAACAACAATAAAAAATATTATTACATCTGGCCTTTGCAATTTTGACAAGATTATGTCAAAGTAGATGTGTCAAAATAGCTGTCTATATCTCCCTGGATAAAACAATGGCATCAGAATGGCTGTGTCAAATGGGCAGAGGCAAAACTTCCTGTCTATGAAAAACATGGTCAAGTTCCCTTTAGTTATACAGTGGTCAGTAACATTTCATTTCTGGGCTCCCAGACTAGATCTCGGGATACCAGCATCTCCCACACAGTACTGGCAGGGTAAGAATCCATTTCTGTCACTTATTATTATAGTTGTTCATTGATTGATGTGTAAGTAGGGGACCCAAATGGGAAAATGAGTATCTATGATTCTAATTAAAATAGAAGATTTTCTTCCACTGTTCATTTATTCACTTTGTTATTGATAATTTCAGGTTTTCTCTATATGGAATATTAAACATTTTGTAAAACTATTGCCTCAATACTGGAAATAGGTAGCTTTCCAGGCATGTGGTAGGACTGTACATCTCTACTGATATGGTTTGGCTGTGCCCCCACCCAAATCTCATCTTGAATTGTAGCTCCTATAATCCCCACATGTCATGGGGAGGGACCCCGTAGGAGGAAATTGAATCATAGGGGTGGTTTTTCCCATGCTATTCTCCTGATAGTGAATAAGTCTCACAAGAGCTGACGGTTTTATAAAGGGCAGTTCCCTTGCACACACTCTCTTCCCTGCCAGCATGTAAGACATGCCTTTGCTCCTCTTTTGCTTTCTGCCATGATTGTGAGACCTTCCCGGCCATGTGAAACTCTGAGTCTATTAAACCTCTTTTTCTTTATAAATTACCCAGTCTCAGGTATTTCTTTGTAGCAGTATGAAAATGGACTAATATATCTATCCTCCTTTTGAATATAGGCTTTGGTCTGAGTTGCTTTTGCCAAAGATTTGTGAACATTGAACAGAAGTGATATGTGTGGCTTTCCTTTCTATGCTTTGGAAGCATGTATTGAGATGGTGCCTCTGTTCGCTTTGGTCCCTGCCTGAATGAATACATTGGGCAAGTATCCCCACTGCTACCTTACATTAGGTATTAGCATGCATGAAGAATAAACTTTGTCATGTTAAGCCACTGAGATTTGGTGCCATAGCCCATCTTAACTGATAAACTGGAAAAGAACAAAGTCATTCAGTCTGTTGATGCATATGTAAAACTGTATTCTTCCTCTAAAGATCTTAGATTCTAAATTAGGCTTTGGTTTTATTTTATCATAATACAAGTTTCCAAAACAGAAAGACAAAGAAAAAAAAAAAAGAATTGTCACTTTTCTGAATTTTTATTTCTGGAAAATTACTGCCACTTCATTTAAACATCCTATAAAGCTGTTAGGTACTAATTATTTGTTGGTGTAAAGTTTTAACTATGGCTGTCTTACTGGTAAGTATTGGGATTGTATTGCAAATGGTTCAATTGGTAAACTTTAAGAGCAGGTGACAAAGGCTGATTAAAAAGAAATCTAGGGCTACTGCAATGGGGACTATGATTTGTTATCTTGTTTTGACAAGTGCAGTTTAGATTTAATTGTACGTGATAACAATCTGTAAGGGGAGTGGAAATGTACTGGGATTCATTTTGTAAAGGTGATCCAAAACACCTCAAGACTGCACACTGTTCTTAAGTCTGCTGAGAAATGAGGTGTGACATTGCCAAGTTTCCATGTGAAAATGATTATGTTTGTAGATTGAGAAAGAATGAACCTAAATTATTCTATTGTATATTCTGGTTGACTGACACACAGATTTGCCTAATCGAGGATGTGTGCTGCCAATAATTGAGTGTTTGCTATTTTTCAGTTTTCAGAAAACTACTTGATAATTCAAGTTTTTTTTTTTTTCTCCAGCAAGAATCATTCACATGCCCTCTGTTCATTTATATTCTTCTGTTATGGTTTGGTTGTAATCCAGGGTTTTCTGACTGATTAGCTATGCACGGCTTGTTTCAAACCAGTGCAAACTCCAGCATTTTCCTGGTCTTGTTGTTTCTTTTTCATGTGTAATATTATGAGGTTTCCTAACTTCTCCTGGAAATGTGGTTATTACTGCATAAAATGTTTAGTTGAGCCTTGAAAAAATAAAAATACCACCTCGCAACAAGTCTACCATCATATGCCACAGAAATCATTTCTCTCATCTAGCAGAGAGAAAAAAAGAAAAACTCAAAATAAGAAAGTAAAAACTGAATTCTCTATTAACTATTTGATAGCAAAACCTTCCTAAATGTCTCAAGGTATTGTTACTTAATGTCAGATTTTGGTCATTGCCTCAAATGTAATCTCGTATATATACATATATTTCCAATCCAAGTAGGCATAATTATTTTTATAATAACAACAATTTGCATATAAATTATACATTAGAAAGAGGGCTTACTCGCGCCCCTCCCCAAAGCAATTGTATATAGGTTTCTACTTTTCCTTCTATTCTATTACTTTAAATTCAGGTGATACGATCTCTCTTTAAACTTCTCCCAGGATTACTTTGCATTGCTCCTTATTTGTTCCTTGAAAAGCTTCTGCAGATGAAAGGTTATTTACTATAGCCCTTGTACTTGCTAAAACTTAATAGGAAAAATACTTGTAAGCAGCACAGTGGTATCTGTCAGAGAGGCAATAATTTGGTTTCAAAAAGCTGTCTGATCCTTTTTCTTTTCCTTAGACTCTGCCTCGTGATATAAAATTGCATATCAGTAACTTAAATGGACAAAAAGCAAATGCCTGTAGCACCCTGACTCAGAGGGTCTCAGCCTTCCATTTTTCCATGTGGATCCTTCTAGAGGTGGGGAGTCACATACCACTGGGCAAGCAGGTAAGGCAGGCAGGAGTTTCAGCAATTCTGGGAGGTAGATGTGTGGTTTGAATGGTCTCCAGGCCATCATCTTCTTTTTTTTTTCCTTTTCTTTTTTTAAGAAGGAGTCTCGCTCTGTCGCCCAGGCTGCAGTGCAGTGGTGCAGTCTCGGCTCACTGCAAGCTCCACCTCCCAGATTCAGGCCTGCATTCTCCTGCTTCAGCCTCCCCAGTAGCTGGGATTACAGGCACCCGCCACCATGCCCGGCTAATTTTTTGTATTTTTCAGTAGAGACAGGTTTTCACTGTGTTAGCCAGGATGGTCTTGATCTCCTGACCTCGTGATCCACCCGCCTCGGCCTCCCAAAGTGCTGGGATTACAGGCCTGAGCCACCACCCTCAGCCTGAATGATCTCCAGGCCATCCTGATGCAGCCTGGTGGTGAGGAGAGGGTGTGGTTTCTCCTTCTTTCTTTGAAAATTATGGCCCTTGTTTAGGTAGGGAAAATGTTTCAACAGTGCATTTTGGAAAGAGAATTAGATAACCCCCAACTTCTCTTTAAATTGATATTATAGATGTACTTTATAAAGGTATTGAGAGTTTCAAATAGCTTATTCTTGATAGCCATTTTATTGTTAATGATGGCAACTAAGATGCTGGATCCTATGCAATGGGATTGTCAGGAAGGGAGTCTGCTCTGCCAGTGTTCAATAAGTAGGTGCCCATCTGCCTGCTATGAAGAGCAGCATTCAGAGGAAATGGGTACATAAAACTCACCTCCAAGGATCCTGACATTGAGTAGTTGTTGATGGCGTATAGGCACTTTCTATACTTGGCCTGTGTGGTTTTTGAGTGGCCAACTCGGGTCCCTTTGGTTTCTGGGTTTAGTAAGGCAGCAATAAGTCTGTGCATAAGGATCTTCCAGTTTTTCTTATTTTTTGAATTATTTGTGGCTTCCTTGTCTAATACTTACCTAACCCTTCACCCTAACCACAACATCGATGGCCTTCAATATTATACAGCCTCGATATACAACCTTGGCCTCTTCAGTCTAGTGCCCCCTAGCTTCCTGACATGTATATTGCTTTCCAGCCAAATGTTCACTGACTTTCCTGAAAGCTTTGCTTCCTTTCTTGATTCCAGGACTTTGTCCATGTTTCTCATCTTGTATAAAATGTGCTTCTATATGTTGCTGATTCAGTTTATCTCAGGACACTTCCCAATTCAGTGAATGGCATCATGAGGCACCACGTTGCCTGGAAGAAAACATAGGGGTCTGTTTGATTTCTTCTTTTCCCTTCTTCCACCATTTGTCAACAAATATCAATTATGTTATCAAAAACGTTACCCATATTCCAAGAACTTACCATCTCCCCAGTGCCTATTCTTATCCAAGCCAGCACCTAGCCTGGATGGCCAAAGCAGACAGCCCTCTAAGTGGTCTCTCTAGTTACATTTATGACCCACATGAACAATTCTCCATTCAGAAACCAATGTGATTTTGTAAAAGTATAAATCAGATCATTTCAGTCCTTGCTTAAAACCCCACAGTGGCTTGCAATGGTTCTAGGTGATCTGGTCTCTGGCGCCGCCTCAGCTTCACTGCCTACTGTTCTTTCCTGGCTTATTATATTATATATTCCTGCTTTGTGGGTCTTCTTTCTGTTCCTTGGACAACTGAAGTATATATCCCTCAGAGAGTTTACATGTATGGCTCAATCGGTATAGAATCTACTTAGCCCCAAATGTCTGCTTCTTAAAATTCAGGACTGAGCTCAAATGTTACCTCTGCAAAGAGGATGTCCTCGATTATCATGCAGAAAAGAATTCCTTCCCTGAGAAACTCCATATCCATTGGTCTGTCTAGTTTTCACTGAAATTCTCATGTACTTATCATTTGTTTATTATCTGGCTTCTCACACATAAAGAGGGATATTAATTTTTTTTGTTAAGCACTCACTGGATTGCCAGTGCTCAGCTCAAGGCCAGTCTATAGATATAGATTCCCCGAGAGAAAGAGTCTGAAATGCTCCTTCCTCCATGAAAAGCTCCATGTTCATAGCTTTAAGCTCTCTTATGTACCTACCCTAGATTTGTGTACTTTCCTCCCCTCTTATAGTTAAAGCTTTTCAAGGGCCTGTGTTGCAGTCAACTTTTTTTCCCTTAGAGTACTTTTTGTGATGTAAACACTGAGCCAATATTTACTGAATTCAATTATCCTGTTTTTATTAAAGGAAATTGAGTAACAAATTTAAGTAGCATTCTATAGTATCTGAGAGAATTAAAAAGAATTAACAACAGCCTCAAACAGGGACTACACTCAGGGTACTCATTTCCAGGTGTTCATTCTCAGATATGCTTTCGTTTCAGACTACTTATTCAAAAGCTCAGTCTGCAGAAGCTGCAGACAGTTGATTGGTTCGAAAGGAAATGAAGTAGGACTGGAAAATAGTTGAGCAAAAGAAAATTCTCGCATCCTCCAAGGTTTAATTAGTACTTCCTGGGTGTCATGAATTCCTGACAATATGTAGGAAAAGGCATGGATTGGTGGTTTAGAAAGCAAGATGGCAGCCTCTAAGCAAGTAGAGGAGTGATAAGAAGGAGATTGATGTTCAAAATTCAACTTCTGAGTCAGTCTAAGGAGGATATAGAGGTAACTTTCTGACTGTCTATACTGATATTGGTTACTGTGCTCTTCTATGGCAGATAAAGAAAAGACACTCTCAGCCCTCTGTAATGTGTAAATTGCTTTTAGACACTCTCCCCAGGAAAGCAAGATGGTGTCAGCTTGGAAGTTGTTAGGCTGCCAATCCTATTGTCAGGCAACCAGGATATTTGAATTCAGATGTGTTGAAATTCCATTTGTGAGTTTTCCACTACAAATCCCTAACATATAGAGAGACCTCTGGCTAGAAAACGAGTAAGCTTCACACATCAAATCTCTTTTCAAATATATTTTAAATGGCCCTGCTCAAAGAATCCTGGAAACAAGTTACAAATTGAAGTATTCAACAAGGCTGAGGACAGTGAATGGGAGAATACAATTATTTCAGGAAGTACAACAGTCATCTATTTTGTCATGATGGAGTCATTCTTTCATTTTCATTCCTTCAAAAAATACTAGGTGAAACATAGGGTATCACAATGCTTAAGAATTTAGGCCTGAAGTGAGAAGGTTAGATTCAAATCTATTGTGGTGGTTGGTTTTATGTGTCAAGTTGTTTAGGTCAAGTCATTCAATTAAACATGAATCTAGGTGTTGTGAAGGCATTTTTGTAGATGTGCTTAACATCTATAGTCAATTGACTTTAAGTAAAGGAGATTGTCTTGATAATCTGAGTGGGCCTTATCTAATCAGTTGAAAGGCCTTAGGAGCAAAACAGGTTTTGCCAAGGAAGAAGAAATTCCTCCTGTGGATTGCAGCCTCAGCTCCTGCCTGGGAGTTTCTGGCCTGCTGCTAGTCTGCCCCACAGTCTTCAGACTTGCCCAGGCTGACTATACAATCACATGAGACAATTTTTTGAACTCTCCGTTTCTTTCTGTCTCTCTCTAGCTCTGTCTCTATGTCTGTCTCTCGATTTGTTTCTCTGGTAGAACCCTGGCTGACAAATCTATTAACTGAACTGACCTTGGGAAAATATCTTATCCTCTCTGTTCCTCAATTTCTTCATCTGTAAAATAAAGATATCGATAGTGTCCATCTGTATCCATCTCACAAGCTTTTAATGAGAATTAGGTGAGTTAATAAATATAAAGTCCTTAGACTGGGAACTGACACATGGTATGTGAGCTTCTTAATTATTAAGCACCTAGTGTTTGCTTATTGTAGCTGCTGGGGAGAAATAGGAAAAAAGATGAGATATGCCTGACATTAAGAAGTGTGCCATTCCTCAGAGGGTTCTAAGTTATTAATAACAAGTAAACTTAATCATAATATGACCCCTAGTGCATGCTCATAATTAGGAAAAGGTCAGCTTATAATGCTAATAATCCTACTAATGAGGATAGATAATATTTCTCTACTTTGTGCCAAGTATGATACAGACAATTTCATTTGTTCATTTTTACACTCATCCTTTATTCATTTATTTCATTTAACAAATATTCATTGGCCACTTATTATATATTTGGCACATTCTAGATGCTGAATATATAGAAGAAAATAGACAGAAAAGATCTCTGCTGCCTTGTAATGTATATCGCAGTAGGAGCTACGCAAACAAAAAGAATGTGTAATATAAAATCCAGTAGGGATGAGTTTTATGAAGAAGATAAAGCATGGTAAGAACAGCCTGGTGAAGCTAAAGCTGATGCCTGAATCATGAAAAGGGGAAGTTTTGCAAATTTTTTTGGGAGATGACTTTGGGTAGGAAAGAGTAAGTGTGAAGGCCCTTAGATTACAAGTAGCTTGACATAGTGGAGGCAAGGAAAGAAGAATGTGTAGCTGGAGGAGAGTGTGCAATGAGAAGAGTAGTCAGGAACTGATGTTGGGAAAGAAAGGAGGTGGAGCCCAGATCTCATAGGATCCTATAGGCCATGCCAAGGGTTTTTATTTTATTCAAAGTGTGATGTGAGTATAATGATGCATTTTGAGTAGAAAATGCAGACATTTATCATAGACGTGGGTAAAGTATGGGCTATGGTGGCATTGGGCAGTGGAGAGAAGAGTGAAGTGTAGGTACTGCACAGGAGGACATTGGGGTAGAACAGGTGAGGTAGGCGAGAGCTGGCACTTAACAGTAGACATGGAGCGGGTGAGAAGTGGATGAAATTCAGGATGGATCCAGGGGATAGAGCTTTGGGGCCTGAAATGAAGTTGCAGTTGCTGCCTTGACATCTTTAAGCTTCACAGGGCCCCAGAGGCTTCACAGCAAGTTTCCCCGCTATTGCTAGATATGCTCCCTGCCCACTGGTCCCTGGAGCAGCTGGACCAGCTACACTCTAGCAGGTCCTCAACCCAACAGATTTCACTTCCCTGCCAGTCTGTGAAATTATTGAAACCAGTTAATCATATTCTCCTATGGGAAACAGGGGTCACTGCACCCTCTTGTTACTACAAAGTCTCTCCCCAACATTGCCCCTGCTTGTTCACTCTGTTCCAGTGTGCAACCCTGTGGGACCTTGCATGGTATGCGTGGTCCTTTATCCTGGGCTGTGAGTATGTATGACAAATCAACTGCTGCTGCTTTCATCTCCAGTGTTGGGTTGCTTGTATTTGTCCATGTTGTGCTAATTAAAGCAAGGAATCCCTCCCTCACCAATGGAGTGAATAGGAGGCAATCAGAACAATGGATGGCAAAAGCAGCATGGCTCAACCATCACCAAGAACTTGCAGCTTTAGTTATCTGCTCTTTGCTAACCAGCTGGTTCTGGATAGGGCAAGAATGTCTGCACTATGAGTGACTGGATGGAGACAGAAACTGAAATCCGTGGCTTAACGCAGCCAAAACCCAAAATACACTGAGGAAATTTGTACAGAAAGAAAATAAGTAGTTGAGGGGAGCACCCCCTACAGAAAAAGGCAGTGCTGTAGCAGAGGCTGGTTTCTATTCCCCAGCCTCGGGGCTGTGGGCCAGCGCTGTTTTGCTGCATCACTGGGCTGCCTGTGGCTTTGTCACAACAGAGGCTAATCCTCAGGGTTAGAACAAAACCCCAAACAACAAAACACTCCTGGTACCCTGTGGCACAGCAAAGGTGTTTATGCAAACCTGACTTAAACCTAGGGCCCTTAAACCGCAACGGTTGCCACCTGGGAGGCACCTAAGCCTGACAATACTGAGGCTCTCTGGTAGAAGACTTTTTATAAATATAGGCAAAATATAGGTAAAGTAGAGGGGACCCTCCCCATTGAAGTACATCCAGTGACAAACAGAAAAAAAGAGGGACAGAAAGAAACCTGGATACAGGAGGAGAGAAAATTTAAACATATGTGCATATGCATGTTTAAATTTCTGTAATTTATATATATGTAATTTAATTAAAATATAGGTCCATAATTTGGCCCAATTTGAAGTTCAAAATTTACTAGAAATAATTTAAACAGCCACAAGATAAAGAACTGCTAATTGGCTTTAGTGTCTCTATGATATAGGTTCTGAATTCACTTTAATATGTTGAAATTAACAATTTGTGGATCTTCATGTACTTCAACACTGGGGCTCAAATTATTGTTATATCTGGGGGGGCGTACTAACTTTAAACAAGGTACCCCTATAATCTTGGGAGAGTTACTGAATATAAAATAAAGAACAAATAAGTATGACTCACCTTAACCATCAAAACTATTGCTTTGGGAACTAAATTGCCATGGTAATAGCACCCATTGCTCCAAAATGTCTCACAGTAAGCATGGATAATCTGACTCAATCATAAAAAATAAAAATAAAAATTAAATTAAGTCTTTGGGACCTAAAAATTGGCTTGACAAAATGGAACTACATAACCCCCCTAGTTAATATCATTAATATGGCCCAATATAAATATGGATTTTAAAGGATCAAACCTCATTATCTAAGATCTAATTAGTAACAGGATGATTATCTCCACTGCTTCTCCATTTGACAGCCCAATTTTGTGCTTTCTTATACCTAGAAAGAATAACAGAACTTTATGGTAGATCACTACAATCTCAATCCTGTGGTTGCATCTGCTAAGGTCCCCATACTCAACACCCAATATTCTTGAAATTACTTTTAAAAAATCTCATCAGCAATCAGTAAATATTTGCTATTATAGGTTTAGTTAATACAGTCTCTTCAGTGCCTATTTCAGCAGCCTCTGAGATGCCGTTTGCCTTTCCCTCTGAAGAGACGCAACACACCTTTGCCAGGCTGCCCATGGAGTACACCAGCAGCTTTGCCATTGCACATGGTCTTTGCAAGGAACGTCTTCAATGCATCTACCTTTCCCAGAAGCACTGCTATGAAACGATATTGATGACATCCTCCTGAGGTCATTTGACACATTAATTAAGGACATAAAAATATAAAATAGCTTATAAAAAGGAAACAGGCAATTGTCCCACATAGTATAAAGCCCTGCCACCTTGGCTACATTTTTGAAAATTATTGGTGAATCAAGAGATGTTTCATTCCTGACAGTATCAAGAAACAAACAGCTATTGACCTTTTCAAATGTTTATATAAGTTAATTTTTTTTTTTTTTTAAGTAATTTTGGGATTCTGAAGGCAGCATAGTCCACATTTTAAATTTTTCCCTGACATATTTAGGCTGTCACTTGCAATCAGCCCACCTTGAATAAGCCCCTCTTAACAAAAGATTCTAGAATATGTCCAGTTGAAATAATCAGGAATTCCCCTTGGTGCCCTTAGAGAGTCCTTTGTTGTAGAGCCCTTAGTAACATTCTCTATGCCACTGGAGTCGCTGGCTTACTTATGATGGCCATAGTTAGTTGTCCACGGACTTCTAATTCAAGAAGCTGCCTTTCCTCAGATCTGCACTATATATCATTAGAGCGGCAATAGCCTGCCACTTACTGGGTTCTCCTGGAAACAGGCTTTAACAGACTCTGCATCCGCTGTTACCCTCTGTATCCAGCTGCCCATTATGCCTTATGTCACCCTCAAAGCTCAGCGTGGCAACCAAGGTCTCTTTGCTACAGGATGGGGTCAAATCTGGGCTATCTATATATTCTACTTGCAGGAGAGGATGGCCTTCTCTGTTCTCAATTTCTTGCCATGTTTTGGCACTGGAGAAAGCCACCACTTTTCCAGGCTCCTTAGCTACCCAGGAACCTCCTTGGAATTAAAGGAGTTATTTGCAGTAAGATTTTGTACACTTCACAGATGGAATTACCATTATTATATATGATGGAGCCCAGTGGAATGTTGCTGGTTTCCATCTCTTAACTAAGACAACCCTGATAAAGGATGGTACGCAAGGTTAAGCACAATTGGCCAAACTTTACACAGTCATC
Source organism: Papio anubis (assembly GCF_008728515.1). NCBI lineage: Eukaryota > Metazoa > Chordata > Mammalia > Primates > Cercopithecidae > Papio > Papio anubis. The sequence continues at coordinate 31,877,943 of NC_044990.1, forward strand.
TTACCTAACTGGGTGTTCTAATGACCCCATCTACACATTTTTACATACCCTTGGACTACTGCCTAAGAGTTTCCCCCTTCAGGATAAAGAGCTTTGGAAATCTCTTGCCTCACAGATACCCAAAATATAAATCAAGGTAAGAGATGTCTCTACATATGCTAAGGTCACAACACAAGTCTTCACCAGTATACTCCTTAGCCCCTGTGAAGTAGTTCCGGACATCACCAATGGTGACAAGACACTCATTCACTTCTCAGAATATACAGTGCTGGGCTCTTGAAGAAGACATTCGATGGAACTTCCACTTTTACTATAAACCAGGCAATTGGTTTCACTGTGAGGCCTAATGAGCTCCCCAAATAACTCCTGTTTAAATTATCAAGTGGTAAATGGACCCCCTACTGGGTATCACTATTGCCATAGGTATTGATTAATCTCAATTCACACCCCTAGGGATGTGCACTTCCTCAACTTATGTCCCACGGGTCTATCAATTATCTTCAGTGGCCATAAAGGGAGCTACCTCTAAGTTCATGTTCTTGGTGTCTAGGCCACCATGTGACCCTATCCTTCCTGGTTAATGTGGATGACCCTTCCAAGGGGAATGCTTCCACTCTCTAAAAATCTTAGTTATCAAAAAAAGTTTAACCTCAAGTTATCAAAGGATTGAATGTGGTGTAAGCGTTAAAATTAAGATGCAATATGAAGTGCTGTCTTGACAACTTTGTGCTTCACAGGGCCCCAAAGGCCTAAGCCCAAGTCCCCTGCTCTCCTCAGATATGCCCCCACCCAGCTAGTTCTCACATCATTGGACCAGCTGTACCCCATCCAGTCCTTAACCTAATGGATTTCACTTCTCTGTTGGTCTGAAAAATTATTCAAACAAGCCAATTATATCCTTCCACTGGAACCAGGGGTCACCTCAGACTCTTGTTACTACAAAGCGTGCTTCCCACAGCCTGTTCTTGTTTACTCTGTTCCTGAATGCAACTCCAGTGTGACCCTACACAGCATTTAGTGTCTTCTTCCCCAGGCTGTGAATATATACGGGTGTGGTGGCTTATGCCTGTAATCCCAGCACTTTGGGAGGCCATGGCGGGTGGATCACGAGTTCAGGAGATCGAGACAATCCTGGCTAATATGGTGAAATCTCTACTGAAAAAAAAAAAATACAAAAAATTTAGCCAGACATGGTGGCGGGCGCCTGTAGTCCCAGCTACTCAGGAGGCTGAGGCAGGAGAATGGCATGAACTCGGGAGGTGGAGCTTGCAGTAAGCCGAGATCACACCACTGGACTCCAGCTTGGGCGACAGAGCGAGACTCTGTCTCAAAAAAAAAAAAAAAAAAAAAAAAGTGACTAATAAACTGCTGTCATTCTCATTTGCCCAGTGTTGTGTGTTTGTCATCTTCATACTATTTAGGGAGAGGGTTCTCTCCCTCGCCAGTGGGGTGAATAGGAGGCTGTCAGAACAAGAGCCAGCAGTATTTACTGATGGTATGTATGTGAGATGAAAGGGAAGAATCAAGATTGTTATCTAGGTTTGTCACCTGAAAAAATATAAATAAATGTCCATGCTATTTATTGAGAAGGGAAAAGAGAGAGGAGAAACAGTTTTGGAGAAGGAAATTAAGAATACAGTTTAGAGAAATAAAAGACTATATTGTCAAACAAGATGAAATGGGATAAATAGGGTTTTGAGAAATGATTAGGGAGAAATCACTTCCAGTTGGAAGAATAAGGACAGGCTCACATGACAGGAAGTACTTAAACGGAACCTTGAAGTGGTGTTGGAATTATACATTATAACAGAAGAAAATGTTAAACCAAGTTAGCAAGGTAGAGAAGCCCAGAATGACAAGTGATTGCAGCTTGGCTGATTGGAAGTAGGAGCCAAGGTTATATCTTATTCTGGGATCTTCCTTATCGAAGACCTTGAATACTAACTAAGTCCACATTGAGAGTTTACATTTGATCAGGAAGGCATTAGAATGTGTTGAGGTTTACCCAGTAGTGATTAGGGTTGTGTGTTCTGAAGATTAGTCTCCCAGCTGTGTAATGGCCAGCTTGGGAAGGAGTGTGGTGGACATTGTGAGAGTAGGTAGCAATTGTTGCAATTGTCTGTGACAAGAAATGATGAGTCTTTCTAGAATGGAATCAGGAACAGATGTGAGAGGCATTCCAGGAAGAGGATAAAAATGAAAACAATTTGAATGGGTCTTGGTGGGTGAAAGGGAGAAGTCGTCTTCATTTCTGGGCAACTAGGAAATTATGTAGTTGCCAGCAAATATGAAGATGCTAGGAGAAGAACTAGGTCTGAGTCTAAGAGGATTTTAGTTTCAACATGTTAAGTCTGAGATGCTACTGGGATTTTGATGTTGAGGTGGTCGGAAATAGGGGCTGCTCCTTTGGCAAGATATTAGGTTCCCAGTTATCTGCTCACAGAGAGGAGCTACAGCCTAGGCAAGATGACCCTGAAGAAGCAGACTGAGAAGCTCTGCTGACATCATTCTCTCCCACTTCCTCTTGTTCCCTCCACTCCAGCCACGCTGGCTCCCTGCCATTCCAGGAACTCATTGAGTACGTTCTCACATCAGGGCCCTTGGGATTGCTCTTCTCATTCTTAGATCTCTCTTCAGAATCTGCACAGCTCACTGTCTCTCACTTTATTCAGATCTCTGCTCAAATATTTCCCATCTAAGAGGCTTCTGCTGACCATTCTATATAGAACAGCACTCTTTCTTCCTCCTGCTATCGTTCTTAGCCCCTTGCTCTGCTTTAGTTTTCTTTACAGCACCGATGAATATTACACATTTATATTTTGTGTGGCACTACCCTCACTAGAAACATAAGTTCTGTGAGGGCAAAGGCTTTGTTCTAGTTAATGTTCCATCTGTGTGTCTGGTACATAGTATACATAGCATTTCTGTGTATTTGGCAGAAGGGAAGAAAAGACGGGGAGAAAAGAAGATGGGTGGGAATGGGATCAGAGGTGTGGGTAGGCAGCACTTTGCTTCTACTCTGTAGCGGACATCTTGTTTATCTGTTCACTCCTTTCCCTTTGCTGGTGGCATCCTGGTTTTTCTCTGGATAACCATCCTGACGACTGTCAGCCCAGGGTTCAGGTGGCGGTGAGTCTGCTCCCAGATCTATGTGGCATGTGATTCAGATCTGGCTAATCAAAACATCAGGTTCAAGGGGCTTGGCGCAGGAATACACACCTGATCCACTTCCCCCCACTGACATCAGACTGTAGCATGGTGATGAAAAGTCCAGACTCTGGGTCCTGACAGCCAGGCTCAAATGCTACCTCTGTCACTAACTGGATGAGTGACTTGGGTAAGTTATCTCACCCCTCTATCTCTCAGTGTAATACAGGATTGTTGTGAAGATCAAAGGAATTAACACTAAGAAAGCTCTTAGACTGCTGTCTGTCACAGAGTAAGAGCTATGAAAGTTTTATCATCTGGTGAGGAAAGAGAAGTGCTCCTTTCAGTGGAATTAGAAGCCAAGATGCTACAGTCTTAGAGCTGCTGGGGGTCATCTTGCCACCACATGGACCCTGAAGATGAAGCCCCAAAGAGGAGGACAGAACTGAATGATGGAGAGATGCTGACTCCTGATGACACATCTTGACTCACTTAAGTAAATTTGAGTTGGCTTATAAGTAAGTTGTAATGGTAGATTTGTAATCAGTACGACACTCTTGAAGGCAGTGCGTCCCTTCAATTTGATGTGCATGTCTTGCTTGCTGGCTTCAGGTGATTCTGTGACTTCTTTAATTCTCTTCTGTCAATATCTCACAGTTCCTGAAAGCACCAACCAAGCAACCTGGCTCTTTTTTTTCCCTTTAGTAATTATTTTTGTTATTCCCTGAACTCCTATTTGCTCTTTTACTTTGATGTGCTGAGCAGGAGGGACTCCGGATCCCCATTTTATCCTTTTTCTCATAGGCCAGAGCAAGGTCACCCCTCATGCCCTTTGTCTTAGGCCTGACTGTTGTTCTTTTCTGTTTTGTTGCTTTTCATACAGAAAACACACACCTCCTTCTGCGTTATTTTTCTGTCCCCTCACTCCCATGTCAAATGCTGCTTCAGAAGAAGAAAGAAGGAAGATAGGAAAGGAAGAAATGGATATGTGTCCAGAGCCTTGCCCTTTTCAAATTCAGGTTCATGATCCCCTCATTCACTTATTCCTCCCAAGACTCTCCTTCCTGCCCGCTGAACTAGTGTACTGACACCACAGGGGAGAGAGGGCTGTGGGGGTTATTATTCTTAGCTTTATTTGTTGGCATTCTCTCTCATAACTGTATCCACTCAATTCCAAGCACAAAGTTTTAAGCCCCATAAATGTTCCATGCTGGCTTCTTACATTGACCAGCTCTTCCTCTTCTGAAATGGGAGCAAGGAGAAGTTGAATGAACACACAGAACCATTTTAAGCCATACAGGAGGGAATTGCCTCATTAAAGGAAGAGGTGAGGCCCTCCTCTGAGAGTAAGAAGGAAGTGAAGGAATGTGGCAATGACTGGAATCCTTGGGATGGAAAGCAGGGAGAGTTTCAACCAGAGATCTTGAAAGCACTGCCCTGAAGCAGGACAGGCGTTCCTGTGGGTGGTGCTGCCTCCACCAGCTGGCCCTGCTGACCTCATGGGCCTCTCATTTAATCCATTCTCTCACCCTCCATGTCTAACCTGGGTTTCTCTGGGTCCTCAGATATATCAAGCTCTCTTTTACCTCCTGGCCTTCACAGATGCTTTTCGCTATGCCAAGAAAACTCTAACTTCAGGTCCTTCTTAGGTGTCACTTCTTCTGGGAGCCATCCCTCCCTTCAGGCCTTGGTTAGCTCCTCTTGCCATTTGTGCCTGTAGCTCCTTAAACTTTCCCATAGCAACACACATTGTACTTGATTGCTATTAGTTATAGAATCATCTTTCTCCACTGCTAGATCATGGACTCCAGAAGTACAAGGAAGGCATTTCCTCCACATTGAATCACCACTGTAGCCCCAGGACATAGTCCATTTCTTGGCCATATTTGGTACTCAATCAATGTTTGTTGAATGAATAAACATTGGCATGAATCTTAAAATACTATTAGGGCAAGAAGTAATTGTAACTCTTCTCTTTTCCAGTGGAATTATAGCTGCTTCTTCTGTGGCCCATTTTCTCCCATATCGCATAAAGCTAGGAGAGGGGATCAAGTCCATTGGTACATCTATGTATAGCATGTCTGAACAAGAGCAATTAACATAGAATCACCCAAAGGTAATACCCTCGTATAAATTCTTGCTTTGTAAAATGAAAAAAAAAAAAGGGATAGTAAATCTAATATATTTATACTTAAATAGGATATTGACACTTCAATATGAGAGTTTTTCTAATATAAAATACTTTTTTTTCTCCAAAAAGGCAACTATGTTATCCAGAAAAGTACTTCGTCTCCAGACTTCACATTAGATGTAGATGTGTAGACTCCTCTATTGGGCTGGAATAGACCTGGTGACCTGCAGACAGCTGCTTCTACAACCCATTACCTACATTCCAAGCTACTAGTCTCGGCACATTCACTTTCTGCTATGATAAACTCTGCTTTCTCTATCCCTGACCTCTGCAATTTTACTGAGAATAGGAGGCGGGGCAGAACTGAAAGTCTATGTAAGTGGAGGGGGCTGGGAAGAGAGGCCTTTTACTGTGACAAGTCGCACTGCATAAAAGTGATTTGTGTGTGCACGATAGCTTTCTTTCTAGTCTCCTTCTGACACTTGGGAGTTTAGTTCATCATAGTTACTCATCTACCTTGGCCAAGAAATTACAAATGAAGCGGAGAGAAAATATGAGTGAGTAAGTGAGAGAGTTTCTGAGTTTGACAGGCAGAGGTAAAGCAAAAACAGCAATGACTGGCGGCAGTATAACAGTTTTCAAAGTTGACATTTGAGGTTTACGGTGCTTTTGTTAATGAGATGTTTGAGTGGAGAAACAATAGTGCTCAAGTTAAGTTCAACTGAAAACTTAAAATACCTTTATACCTTTTCGTTTTTATCTTGTCTTCTAGGGACAGACTAAGAAAAATCTGTTCTTGGTGGCAGTATCTATGACAACAAACTCATTTCATTTTTTTACTTTTATACACATGATAGACAACACTGAGGAACTTTTGATTTCTTTTCTACATGCATAATTAAGCACCCAGAGACTGCCTCCTACTCCTGAAATGAATTGAACCCATAGCAAGTTATTCTGGGATTGAAGGGCAATACTGTGGGTGGGGACTGGACGTAATTCATCAACCAGAGAACTCAGATATTAAGACTAAAGAAGAATCATATTATGTTAATCTTGGATAATCAATTATTCTTTTTCATAAGGTTTAACTCTTTGGTAGGAGAAGTTATGAATTCAAGAGAAATAATTCTAAGAGAAGCAAGAAAGGATGAGACCCTAAGTCCACAAATATTTTTCAGTGCCCCCCATATATAGGGCATGACCTGAGAAAAAGCCTGAAAAGGCAATGCTTGTTCTCCCTGAAGGTTTGCACAGACAACCCACATACCTGTGTGTCTATCACTGAAGGCAGGGTCTTGCCTTTATTGACTGTCTTAAAGTTAATCCCAGTCTGTGAATACATGAACGTAGCAGAAAATTCCCAGGGGAAACCAATTTAGGGGAAAAAAAAAATCTACCCAGGGCAAACCATTTTAGGGGAAAAAACACCTATCTGTCAAGACTGTAGCTTTTGCTGTTCAAGGGACAAGAGGTTAACTATTTTCATACCCCATGAGTCAGTTTCCAGTGACACTCTGGTTATCACATAAAGAAAGATTACTTCCTTTCTCTAAAAAATTTGACTAATCAAGATGTTTTAGGATTCCTGGCTACTTTTCCCCCTATTTTTGTTCTGAATTAATTGTTAAAAATACAATAAGTAATATGAATATTTTTCAGCACTTTCTCTCATTGATCTGTGTAGACCTGCTTCTAGAGCTCTTATGGCAGTAACTGCTGAACCTGACTTGTTGTTAAAGTTGGCTTGGTAGCTTTATAAAAATCCTGATTTGTAAGTCCAGTCCAGATCTACCTAGTTAGAATCTATAGAAGTGAAACCTATATATATATATATATATATATATATTTTTTTTTTTTTCAAAAAGCTTCTCAGGTAATTTTGATAATTAGCTGATACAGAGTCTCTCTCTCTCTCTCTCTCTCTCTCTCTCTCTCTCTATATATATATATATATATATATATATATATATATATATAATGGAGTTTCTTGTGCAGTATTTTCAAAAATAGAAATGTATGTGAGATAAGAGTGTTCCTTTTGATATTGGTTAGAGAGCCCTGGGTTTGAAAAGTAGATTCGCCACAATTCAGCTGCAACAGGACTTTAGGGAATTTGTCTCATCTATAAAATTACCTAATGAGTTAATACTATTACCTAATGAATAGAATTGCTGTGGGAGGCAATTGCTAGAAATGTATACACACACACACACACACACACACACACACACAGAGTACTCCCCCACTTATCCTCAGTTTTCGTTTCTGAGGTTTCAGTTGCCTGTGGTCATCCATGGTCTAAAAATATTAAATTGAAAATTCCAGAAATAAATGATTCATACGTTTTAAGTTGCCACCATTCTGTCACGATGACACCTCGTGCCATGCCCCTTTGTCCTGCCTGGAACATGAATCATCTCTCTGTCCAGAATATCCACACTGTCTACACCACCTGCCAGTTAGTCACTGAGTTGCCATCTTGGAACATGGTGCTTGTGTTCAAGTAGTCCTTATTTTACTTAGTAATGGCCCCAAAGTGCAAGAGTAATGATACTGGAAATTCAGATATGCCAAAGAGAAGCCTTAAAGTGCTTGCTTTAAGTGTAAAGTGAAAGTTTTCCACTTTTTAGATAAAAAATTCTATGCCACGGTTGCTAAGACCTGTGGTAGGAATGAATCTTCTGTCCATGAAATTGCAAAGAAGGAAACAGAAATTCATGCTAGTTTTGTTGTTGCACTTCAAACTGTAGGAGTTACTGCCACAGTGTCTGATAGCTTTTATTACAGTAAATGTTATAATTAATCTAGTTTATCATTAGTTATTGTTGTTAATCTCTTCCTGTGCCTGGTTTATAAATTAAACTTTATCGTAGGTAGGTTTTTACAGAAGAAAGCCCCACAGCCTATACAGGGATCGCTACTATTCGTGACTTCAAGCATCCACTAGAGGTCTTGGAATGTATCCCCCATGGATAAGGGGTGATTATGGTGTATCACATTTTAAATGTTTTTATTACATGTACATCTCTTATAAATGTAGACTATTCTGAATTTTCTGTAAACAGTTCTTAAGACTACATAGTCTCCATCTTTTCAATATATTAGCATTCAGGACAGTACATAGCACATATTGGCTGCTCAAGAAAAAATCAGATTGATCTATTTGAAATCTCCATACCTATACATATATTTCAGACTATATGAGTGCACACTGGACACCAATGAAAGTTAAAACAGTTCAGAGATGTAGTCACATCTTTCAGGTATGACTTCTGAAGGATATGTGGGTACACATCCAATGTCCCCACTTAGCATGCCTGATTTTCCAAGGTAGAAACATTGGCTCACAGTAAAGAGTCAGGAAAGTAAGGAGGCAAAACACTATGATATGAGAGAAGTAATGAAGAGATAAACACTTAGGGAGCGTTGGTTCCAGCGCAAGGTCACTGTTCATTAATACTTGTACAGATCACTTATTAACCACCCAGAAAATTCACTTCAAGTTTTCAAGCTGCATAATACTCAAGATCATTACCTGAATATAGATTAGGAGATGCAGGCTTGCTGCATAGAGAGCTAAACCATAAGCTTCATTGATTCTGAAAGTGGAGATTATTCCATGTATGACTTATCCCACCCTACTCACCCCACCGTAATATTTCTTTTTCCAGCCTATTTTTGAAAGCCTTTAAGAAGGATTCAGCACTGCACACCAGAAGGACAAGTTGGAGTGTGAAGTATGTCACCCTAGGCAGTGGAAACTTTTGCCTTGGGTGCCCACTGAACAGTGACAATTGTGAGTTGGCAAGCCTTCTGGGTCTGCTTCTCTAGGCATCTTTTAATCCCTTGCAAAGACTAGTGTGGCACCTCCTTGCACAATAAAATGTCAATTGTTTTAGTTTTGTTTGTTTGTTTGTTTTTTAGTTTAAACTACCTGCCATTCAGGCTCATTATCTAATGGGATGAGGTTAGAAATTTACTCAGTACACTTCAGATTAACAAGATAAAAACAATGACTATCTTATAGCCAGATTTACCTACCTGGGACGCCCCTTCCTAATGATGGCTGCAAAAAGTTCCATTTACCAGGTACCTGTAGCTCAGTATCTTCTGGTAAAAATAGGATTTACATTGTGGTAAACATTTAATCCATTCAAAGTTCAAACTTCTCTCTTTCTGCCATCACAGAGGATCTCGCCTGTCTCTATTCTATGTGAGATGTCCTCTGCGTGCAAGCAGATACTTAAGTGTTCACGTGGGAGTAAAGACCATTGTTTACTTACTGTCCTCTGGGATTTTGTCTGCTTTCTCTGCAATATCTCACCCTATCTGGTCACTGAGCAAGCTAGCGAGTGTCCACTGATGTGTGGCCAGTCCTGCCTTGTGCTCTGGGCATGTACTGGCAGTCACTGATAGAGTCAGGGGTACCACCACCTCTCGTCATCCTAACCCTGACTTGACCCTGTGGCCTCTGTTCTGACTCATGCTTCTCTTAGCCTACAACTTTCCTCAGCACTCACATATCCCCCAGTGGAGCACATGGGGCTTCTATATCCTTGGGTTGGGGAGAATCAGGGGTACTGTCTCCATCCATCCACCTCGACAGTCCCCCCAGACAATTGTACTTCTACCCTCTTGCCAGTTGGAACCATAAGGGGTGTTTCTACTGTACCTCTTCTCAGAACTTCAACTCTGGAATTAGGGATGGCAGAAATTTAACACACTTCTGAGCCTTCTCTCTTGTTGTATTTTTTCTTCTTCTCTATTTTCTCATTTTCTTCCTTTCTTTCTCCCCCAGTTTGGCCCTTTCCCTTGACTCTTGATGGGCTCTGTGCTCTTTTTCAGCTGGCAAGAGCTGCTCCTATATCCCATCTTCTTTATATCCTCTGAAGGACCTCATCCACCCCTTCCCTGGCTGCAGGGATGATGAAAAGACTGTAAGAAAAAAAAATCTGTGTTGCTGCATAGTTGGCCCTTGGTAACTGTGGGTTCTGCATTTGTGGATTCAACCAATTGCAGATTGAAAATGTAGGGAAAAAACGGATGATTGCATCTGTACTGACAATTTTTTGGTCATTATTCTGTAAACAATATAGTATAACAACTATTGCATATCATTTACATGGTATTATGTATTAGAGGTAATCTAGAGATGATTTAAAATATATGTATATAAGAGGACATGCATATGTTATATGTAAATGCTACGCCATTGTATATAAAGGACTTGAGCATCTGTGGATTTTGGTATCCTTAGGGAGGTCTTGCAGCTGATCTGCCATGGACACTAAGGGATGACTGTGTCTTTTTGCTAAAGTTGATATAAATATGTACCACCATCCAGAAGGCCAGAGTGTAAAATTAAGGTATTGCAGGATTGCTTCCTTCTGAGGGCGGGGAGGGAGAATCTGTTCCAGACCACTTTCCATGGTTTGTAGATGGCCATCTTCTCCCTGTGTCTTTATATCATCTTCCCTCTCTATGTGTCTGTGTCCAAATTTCCTCTTCTTATAAGAACACTCGTCATATTGAATTAGGGCCCACTCTAATGACCTCATTTTAACTTCCTTAGCTCTGTAAAGACCTAATCTGCAAATAAGGTCACATTTCAATCTAAAACAATTACCAGGAAGGGAAAATACATTGATAAGCATTTCACAATATTTCTGTTATCCCACCACATTATATCTGTACATTAGGATGGAGTGAGAATGCTATCAGTGCTCTGGGGATGATTGCCTTTGATGGTTTTAAATGGAATTGGAAGTTGTCTTAGCATTTTCTTACACTGTCACTAAGAGGACACTCTAAGGTAATAACTATCAGTGAAGGCTTAGACTGGGGTGTAATCGGAAGGGGCAAACCCTATGCTACATGAGGTTCCTGATCTTTTAAAAAGTAAGAAAAGGGGGCCAAGAGATGAAGCCAATGTTATATTTTTCCCAGGCAGCCTTGACATTACATCAACCCCTGCTACATTTTAGTAGGAGAGCTGAAGGGAGAGTATTTGAGCCAATGAATAAGCAGCAGTGAGTAGAGCCTTTTGTGCAGGATTAGGCAAGGAACATGGTTTGTGGGAATCTGGTGGTGATGGTAATCAGAGTGGTTGTTTCATTCACTGAGCAATCATGTTCCAGACAATTCATGTATTCATTCACTTTCTATTCTGCAGGGGCAGTGCCCTACAGTGGCTGGGGACATGAACCCTGGAGTCAGCCTTGCACGGCTCCAAATCTTACTTCTTCACTGGCTTATTTTGGAAATTTCATTTAATCTCTCTTTGTTTCAGTTTTCTCATCTGCAAAATGGGATTAATAATAATAGTACCTATATTTTAGGGTTATTGCAATGATTGAGTGAATTCATGTAGGTAGAGTTAGGAAAAGGTAAGTCACATCATAAGCACTATATAAGTGTTATCTACTGTTATTAAAAATATTAGGGGCTAGATACTGGGGAATCAGCCTAAGATATATATTCCACCCTGAAGAAACTCACAATCCATGGAAGGAAATAAGCATTCAAACACACAATTGCTAATGAATGATGAGCACTATGCGTAGAACACTATGGGATTTCATAAGAGGGCATCTAGTGCATCTCATTCATGTTGTGAGCCTTAGAGAGGGCTTTCTGTGGATTTGATGCCTAACTTAGATTTCAGAGGATAAGTAGGAATCATTTAGGTCAGTGCTTCTCAAACTTTAGCACGTATCAGAATCACATGGAGAACATGTTAAAACACAGATTCCTGAGCCCCATACCGGAGATGCTGATTTGTCTGTCTGGGAAGGGCCTGTGCATTTGCATTTCTAACAAGCTGCTGCTGTGGACTGTCTAGATGAAGTAGCACCTATCTAGGGGAGGAAGAGAAGTGGGTGGGGGCATTCTGGGCATGGGAGACTTGCCAGGAACTGCAAGTGACCCAGTATTGCTAATGTTACAGTACATGTGGGGTGAGTAGTGTTAGCAGTGAAGAGTAAAACCATGGTCATGGACAGGAGGACACTGAGTGCCTTATTCTGTTTTGGGAGCTTGGACTTGGTGATGCTGGAGTCATGAGAGGACCACTGGAAGGATTTAGGTGGGGAAGCAAGAGTATCAGATTTTCAATCTAGAAATAGCATTTTACCAGCAATGGGGAGGTTGGATCTGAGGGAAAAAGCTCAGAAAGTAGGAAGACCAGTCATTCTTGCTATGATTCCATGAAGAAAGAATGAAGACTCAAGCTAGCATAAAAGAAGACAGAGACCAGATTTATTAAGGGGACAGTTTTGACAGCATTTACAGGTACAACTAGATATGGAAACTCAAGGAGAAGAGGCGAGTCAGTGATGCCTCTTATGATTTTTGATTTGAGTCATTGGAATGGGACAGGCATGATGGTGGAGGGAGGGAAATTCATAAGTTCACTTTTGGCATGTGTTGGGTTTAAAGTGCCTAGAGGATATTTAAGAAGCGATGCCTTATAGGCTGATCCATGCCTTGTGCTTATCCATGCTTTGTGCTCTATACATGCTGTGTTTAGCACTCAACTAACAGTGGAAGAGGCATTTCGGTCCCAATTATACAAAGGAGGGGCTGGAATTCACAGAAGTTTTGTGACTTACTCAATATCAAAGTCAATATTTGATATGTATGATTGAAATCCAAAGATCTAGAATTTTGCAGACACTTTCATATGGATTCAAGCAGCCCAGGGACCATGGCTCTTCACTTAGGACACATATTTCATACTTTTGTCCTAGACCTAGAACCTTTAAACATTATACCTTTACCATGAGCTTATACAGTGTGAATGTTTGAAATAACACTGGAGCCCAGGGTTGCTATTTGTTAATCACATGTTGGAAAATACACTACCATTCAGTGAAATCTTATCTACATTCTAAATGACTATAATATCTATGTCAGAATTCACCAGAGTCTTGGAGAACTTTTTTCCTGAAAGATTTATAATTTGGCCACATTTGCTAAATTTCCTTTGAAGTTAAAAGTTGTTAATTTTTTTTTACTTATGAATACAGTAATCTACATATTATATTGTAAAACAATATAATTCAACTTTGGATATTTTAAGTTATAGAAGGGTAAAGGGAAAACTAGTGGCTTCTAACTTAAACACAGTTTCAAGCTAAGATAAGAAATTTTGTGGGCCATTAGTTCCTTAGCTATTTTCTATAAGTGTATAAATGTACTAAACTGGTAAGATACTGAGATTTAAAGAACAGCACAGTTATCTTCAATCTTCATGCAAAAGAGCTGTCTATAATGAATGACTTGATAACACAGATTCTAAGGGAATGCTGAGAGTCATTGGGTGTTTCTTCATGGAACCCAAGCTCATTACCCTCTAAGGGTGGGATACAAAACATGGCCCAAAATCTGACTTTAGTTTTTGGCTGGAGTGCTCCCTTAGGAGACTGGTACCAGAGACTGTTTTTTTCTATCAAGAAACATGAAAGAAAAAAGAGAGATTCAAAATATACTCTTCTAATGTTTTTTACTTGAGGAAATAAGGCAGTGAAATGCCTTCTCTGCAGACACAGATGTACGTGGGTGAATGTAAAAGGCAGAAAAATGAAAAGAATTGAAATAACGTCCTATCTGGAGCTTTAAGTGAGCAAAACCACAAACGGAAGTTACTTCTAATTTAAGTTAGAGTTGAGTCTAACTTAATAGTAGTTACTATGATGTGGTTTTAAAGAACCTCAACTCTGTATTCAGGAAGACTACCCTAAAATTCCACCAATTAGTAGCTATGTGAGCTTGGGCATATTTCTTAACTTTTCTAGGCCTGAACTTTCTCAAGTTATAAAATGAAAATAATATTTATAGCCACTTCAATGTGTTGCTGTGCACAATAAATGTTTTCAAAGTGCGTAGCCTAATGTCTGGTCTGCTCATACTCAGCACAAGCATTTATTCTTATTCTTACCATTTGGGCACATCTAGGCAAAAGCAGCTGACAATTCATTCCAAGGTATCTTGGTTCTTTTTGTCCTGCCTTCTATTAGAAAATCACTGGTTGCCCCAAGGCTCTAGTTCAGCCCAGAGCCCTACCTCAAGAATCCTCCTCTCCACCAACAAATTGTATTTGGTAAAAGCAGAGAAAGGGACATTATGGTATGGGATAGAGTCAGAGTGGGACAACCTGTGGATCTGGAACTTCTTCAAGTCTAAGTGGGGGCCCCTCCCTTCTCCACAATGGGTGGGACTTTCTTTTCTGTCATTCTTCTTTCATCTTTCTCCTACATTCTCAGTGTCTTCTCCATTCTCTCTTATTTAGTTCTATTTATTTCTTATTTCTTTTCTAGTAATAGCCTGAGCTAGTGAAAGGTGGGCTGACAATGTACTCATCCCAACTGGGCTATTAGCCCTGTGTCACAGCCATTCATTTATTTAGCTCCAGAAACCCTCAAATGGCAGAAGTGCGGATAGAAGCAATGCTTAACTGAGCTGTGCTGCATCAGTGCTGGGCTCTCATTCTGCCATCATTTTTCTGAGTTTTCCTTGCTAACCCTTTTTAGCTGTGATTTTCCTTTTGGTTCTCATCTTCATACATGGTTCTCTATTCTAGTCACTGGTGCAACTTCGTCTTGCTGAGAGCCTTCTCCAACTGCTTTCATTCTTTCTGCTTCAGAAACTGAACTCTTCTTTAGCTAATTTAAAAATTTTTTTGCTTATTCTTCATATAGTTATTACTATATTAAATTGGTATATTTGATTTGGTACTAAAAGTTGTATGTAGACAAACATTGAATATCTTCAAAAGTTATATTGATGAATACTTTTTCTACTTTTTACAACCGAGCTTCCCTGCAAAGGATCTGGATAATCCTGAGTTCTAACAGAGGCTTCAAACAGAACTTCCATAGTTATATCCTGGGGAAAGGATGCTTTTCTCACCACCCTGATAAACATCTTCACTGCTCACACCTGTAGTCTTTTGTAAGAGTGTACACATTGTGTTATTTCTTAAGGAAACATTTATATGCTGATTAGACAGTGTTATCTTTCTTCTTTCTTTTAGAGGCAGAACCGTGCTATGAGCAATTCTGAAGCTCAGGCAATATTTGGGACCTCTTTAAGAAAAGGAATACAAAGTTGCAAATATAAAATTAATATTCATCTAAAATAAAAATATATGATAGCAACTTACAATTTTTAAAAGCTGACAAAACCACAATCATCATACAGTTTATAAAAAACATTGTATCCCTTAATTAATTTACCACTTGACACACCAACATTTTTTCTATATTATTGGTTATATGCTTTTTAATTGCCTATTTATAGGGCAAAGATTTAGTAATTCTCTCTATATATATCAAGAGAAAAATAAAATCCATTCTTTCCTCTATTACAATTGATGGAATCTGTCTTTCTATTGACAATTCAAAAAAGTGTGTTCTTGCTACACTTTTTGTTATTGGTAGTGTCATGCTAAGGCACATGAGAATACATAAAATGTGGATTCACTCACAGATGTATTTGCTGCTTGCAGCCCTATTACAAGTTTGCACCCTACAAACACAGGGATACTGATAAAGTCTATTTGGTACAATTCCCATTACAAAGAAAATACATATAAGAATCTTTATAATGGAATAATCTGCATTAGCTAGAATATTCCTGAGAGGCAAGAGCTTCCGTTTTGACTAGGCATTAGGCAGATTCCCTGCTTACAATTTTACGTATCCAATACTTGGAAGAATTTTCTACAGACTAGCTTCTGGCTCCAGGTGTTTCAAGCTTTGTTTCTCCTGCACTCCCATCTACTTTTGGAGTCAGGCAGCATAGTCCACATTCATTTGGTGAGGTTATCTTTGGGATATATGGTACCTTCATATAACGAGGCTGTTGAGTTGACACAAAGGGCAATAGGAATTTTCCTAGAAGCCATTTCTATACTAGGATGATTGAAATAGCAGCTATATAGCAAGTGACTGCACACTACATAAATACATTCTGCCAGATCCAAATGCATCCTAAACGCAACTTACTTTAACTGGATCCCAAATTACCCGTGGCCACTCCAATGCCCCTGAACACGAGGGCAAGTATAACAGAAGCAGAGTCACAATGAAAAGAGAAAGATGTCTTAATTAATTGCAGTTAAACTGTCTCTTGATAATTTCACAAAATTACAAAAGCATATTGCTAGAGCCCCTCTCAAGGACTGGGAAAAGCCTATGTGATTGCAGGGCCCTGACACTTAAGTTTCATGAATGTTATGGTAAGTCCATCTCTGTCTGTTACCTGTCTGCTTGCCTTTTCCATTCTTGCTACCCTCCAGGTCTTTCTTTTTTCCTTCCTTATTTCTTCCCTCCCTTCCTCCATCCCTCCCTCCCTCGCTGACTGCCACCCTCCCTCCATTCTTCCCTCTCTTCCTTCCTTCCATCTTCCTTCTTTCACTGAAGAATGAGTAGAAGCATAGTGATTCAGAGGGGTTGCCTGAATTGACATTCAAACTGCATTACTTTAGTCTTTGAGGTTAGTTGCTTAACCTCTGTGAATTTGGATTACCTCATGTATTCAATGAGGATAATGATAGTACTAGTCACACACGGTTGTTGAAAGAATTAAGATCATATGCAGAAATTATTTAACTGACACATACTGATTGTTCAGTCAATGTTAGCTGCTGTTCCATATATTGTGCTGTGTGGATGTATACAAAATAGAAGAGAGACCACACTCCTTGGGGATGTGAGACAAATGTAAATAAAAAATTATATAATGAATGTTTATAATTGGTAAATGCCCCTATAGCAGATGATGAATGTCCCAGCAAGATAAGGTTGTGTGTTATGCCGAAGAAGTGATTGAATCATGGGTTGAATGGATGGAGAACATTCAGAGAAGAGGTGGGAGCTAAACCAAACCTTAAAAGCGATCGGATTTAGATAAAAAGGAGGAGGATGAAGAAAATATATCTGTTGGGGGCTGATACAAGGAAAGGAAAGGCATGGAAGCTAGAAAATGTGTGGCTACTTATACTAAAATAGTAATTTTTGAACTATATTTCCTTAGAACATAATAAACTAGACCATGGATTTAATCCATTCAAATTAATTTATGACTATCTTTGTATAATTTCTTTCCACCCATCAAATTAAGTCAGTGAATAAAATGTTCTCAACTTAGAAGTTTTATCCCAGTTAAAAAATATTAGGGGGCTGGGTCCCACTGGTCTGTTAACAAATGCTAGCATATAATGCAACCAAATAATGTTGAGCAAATAAATATCCAAAAGAAAATTCTGTGAATGACTTTGGAGGATACCGTTGGTTGACCAGCACAACTGCCTTTCTTGATCTATTATGAACAATAGAAAGTTAAATGTTCATATGACCAACCTCTCTTGACAAAGCTCTATAAGTAGAATTGCACTGGGGATTTTCTGGAAAGTTTTTGCTTTCCTGATGGGAATCTACAGGGTTGGTAACACAGCTTCTTTCTTTTATACTCAAACGTGGACATATTGCCTGAAGCTGGAGCTAACATCTTGAGATCAAGAAGGGACCACCAAGAGAATTGCAGAGAAACTGGCCTTGACATCACAGATCTACTGAAACAATTCTGTCAGCCACAGGGTTAGAGCAAAACACCATCTCTCTAGTTATTTATGCCCACTAACCGTTAAGGTGTAAAGTTTTGAAGCAGATAACTTTTTATGCCACTTAAGGGTTTTCATTTATGTACTATACAGGAAGTCAGGGACTTTGAATCTTTTATCCAAATTATCTATGTAACCTTGGCTAAGTTATTTAACCTCCATTTTCTCATTTATAAGAAGACTATTATACCAACCTATCTTATAGGCATATCATGAGTTCTAGTAAATAACTCCAAAGTGCTTCATAAATGCTTAATGATGATAATGATCATGCCAGCAGAACCACTTTTGTAGGACACAGAAATGAGTTCTCCTGAAGAAGGTATCAACAAAACGTTGACAGGCAATAGTATTTCTTACAGGGAGGGAGTATGCATATTCCCAAGGAAACGTGATCATTTAAACCCTGCATATCTAATTGAAAACTAAATGGAGAAGATAATGGTGTCATGATTGGGTTTATTCAGAATACATTTGAAGACTCATAGGTTGAAGATGAGATTCATTTTATTTTCTTCTCAAATTATATGGCATTATATGTCATGACCAGGGAAATGTTAGCTTATTCTTCTCTATAAAACAGCTCACCTTTTAGCCTCCCTCTCTGAATTTTACTCATCTTGTTTTTTAATGATAGCAAAAATGAATTGAGATGTAAGTAGGACAAATGCATAAAAAAATCCTATAATTTCAGAAAGTGTTAAAATTATGTTCTAAGTCAACTTAAAAAGCAATTATGACTCCTGAGAGCCTGCTTTATTTTTGGTGTGAATTCTTAGGCATGGGATGTGGATTACCCAGCAGGGGCTTTGCCATGTAAATTTTCAAAAAACTGCCAAACCCCATTCTCTTCCAAAGGTGAGACATGGAATCATGCAGGTAAAATTTTTCAGTTCTCTAATTTTCTTTTGTCATGTCTCCTTTTTAAAAATAAATTGCTAGCTGTTTTGATATTCCCTTAAATATTCTCTTTAATATTCTTAAATCTGTGCCTGAGTAGAGAAGCAAAGGTATATGTTTATGTGAATCTTCAGGATTTCTCTGTCCATGCTACACGCATTCTAATGTTTTCTTGGGCTGGATAGTTCAGTTGCATAGACATGTACCTAATGAAACTGAGTATATGGTTTCAGTCGTAGTTAATGAACTAGCCAGATTTTCACAGAGAAAAATGCCCCTCATTAGGCAAAAGCTATGGCTTCAATTTGCTAATATGTTCTGTTGATTCCAAGTGAGAAAGTATACGTCCGTTGCTGAGAAGACAACTCAGGGTATTCTATGGAAGCAAGGACAGAATTAGCATCTACAGCATCACAGTTGGTTAGAAAAAGAGTGGACAATGAATAACACTCTAGTATATGTTTTAATAAATCTTACTGGTAGCTCGGATTTGGACCTTCTGTTCTCTTTTTGTCATGCTAGACAGTCCTGGATTGATCAGGACTAATAGTTTCTCTGAGACTCAATTTATCTTTATCTCTGAAGAGACAAATGCTTTGTCACAAGTTAAGTTTGAAAAGCAGGTGGCTTCTGGTGCATGCCCCCCACCCTCACTTTTTTTTTTTTTTTTTTTAAACGCAGGTACGGTTTTAAGGGACCTGCTAGCCTACTAGTTAGGATTCCCTTCATTTCAGCTGGCTTAACCCTACTTTTCTCCCTCTCTCTGAATACTAAAAAGCCTATATGCATTTTATTTTAACTGACAATTGAGGACTCTCCTGCAGTTATTAGTGACCAATAGTTTTATGGCTCATCAGGGTAGAACAACTAGGAAGAGAGACTGGGACCTTTTACACAGTCTCAGACATTCCTTTAGCAGACTTAGTAGGTAGGTATATTATAGGGAATTGTTTCCCAATGGCAAGTGAAAAAAAAAAAGTTAACTCAGTTCTATGTTTTTACTGCCAGCATTAAAAATTATTAGAATTTTACATAAAATATTGGTTTATTATTTATTTATTTTTCAATGTTCAGCTAGTACTTTAGGTACTTGAAGTAACTTTGACTATTTCCCTTTTCTTTCCTAAAACACAAGTGGATGAACACACTCACTCACTCCTTTCTCTTAACATTCATTTTTTTTTTTTCCTTTAGGGTGGTTTATTATATGTAATTGAGAGCCAGTGTTTCAAAATATTCATTATAGAATTTGTTATGTTTTCACTTAAAGAGTTTTCTTGTTTATAGGATTTCTGTAACAAAAGGTAATGAATGTTAGCATGTTTTGTATTAACAACTCGGTACTTCATAAAGTAATGGTGTACTTCTGTAAACCCTTTAAACTTACCCCTTAATGAGTTTCTTATTCTAATGGATCTAATTTTTGTAACACATTATGCATCTTGAATGACATATTTAATACTTATCCTTTAAAAAGTCATTGGCAAGAATCGTAAGTGTAAGTATTAAAGGTCTTTCCTAACCTATTAGAAAAAAATAAAAGGGTGGGGGAAGCAGTGCATCAATTATCATGAAAAGAGGAACTGATAACGTCCTTTTGCAAGAAACACTTTTAAAAGATAATGAACATGAAAAATTAATTAGATTTCAAGTTGGAAGTATCTTTCTCTACTTGATGAATTTGATAGTGCTGCTATTGCTACCTTAATGTATAAAAGGAAAAATGTCAAAATTAATAAGATAGTCAAGAATAAAGAGAATAGAATGGTTATCTTTGAGGGGGCTGACTACTCACTAGAAATAATAGCTAATTGGTATAAAGCTAACTTAGGAAAAGAATCAAGCAACATTGTTTTAGACATCTTTGACTGGCATGGTTTCTAAAAACACTCTAGTTTGCAGAGATTTAAATGCATTATAATGGAAATTGGATATCTCTGGACTGAAAAATTAGTGTTTGTGTCTGGCTTCTAACTTATAAACACATCGTTGAAAGATTTTTATTTCTTGAGAGGAAGTGAGCCAGACGTTTAGGATTCTCATGCCTTTCATATTCCAATTTGTTCTTTCATAAAATTAAAAAAAAAATTGGAGTCCAAAAAAGATTTTCCAGGGGCAGATGTGTGAAGGGAACTAAATGAGAGTTTTTATTTTAACCTCCCACGTTCCTCTCCTCAGTGATTATTTGAAAACCATTTATCTCAGTGGTGATAAATAAAATCTGGAAACCTGTCATCTTGCAGCGTAATTAAAAAGTTTAGAAAAATATCTGATACTTTACTCTGAAGCGCCTGGACCAAATGGTCTCTTGAGGTCCCTTCCAGTTTTCAGATTATTTTTTCCTATAAATACTTAGCTTCCAGGATTAGTATCCAAATGATTCAAAGAATTTCACTGGCTATCAATAGCCCTATGCACTGCTATAGAGTCATAATCTCTTGTTACATGTCAAAAACACAATAGATGGAATATTGGCAATATTTCCCTGACTGTGTTCTGGAAAAAGGAATTAAATTAATTTATGAAAAAAGGATTCTGTGTCAAAATTAATTTTTTAAATAGTATGAAAGAGTGTTTAGAGAAGACAGTTTGGTCTAGATCCAGTTGCTAGTCTTAGAACCAAGTGTGATTGGATAGCAAGGGTAATGATATTCAAGACTAATATCCTCTGCACTCAAGGGGAACATACTCTCTTGAATAATCAGAGGCATTATAAACTCAACTTTCTCTAAAAAGTAGACACACAAAACAAGTCAAAATTCAGAAGATTTGAGAGGCCACTTACATCATTATCAACAGGCCCTCCAGCCTGTGAGAGCACCCTCAGTCATGATGGGGTGACCACATGTGTTCTTACACTACTGCCAGACTAATCAGAATCTGTGGCTTATGTGCAGAGAGTTTGTCATCCATTTTGTTTATTTTTTAGACTACTTTGATTGTATTTTTAGAGTATTGGCTTACTATATATTCTAATAAAATAATGCATGCTTCTGTTAATTATACTAAAAGAATAGAATGGTCTATAAGAAGAATCACAATAATATGGTGTAAGAACTCAACCTTTGTTGCGCTACCAGGCAACACAATGAAGGTGAACATTTGTGGCTGTTGAGTGGCTCTTTCCACACACTTTTTCACACTCATGGCTTGACACATCTTGACACATTCTAAGTTGGGTGTAGTCACCAAGCAGAGAGCAGAAAGAAAAAGTCAAGGATCACGCCTGGTCAAAGTTGAATACTACTTTTTCTCCTCACCATCTGTTGAAGAGAACTTAGTCACATAGACAAGCATGGGTATGAGAGAGGGTGGAAAACAATATAGCCGTGACTTTAGGCAGGAAGGAAGAAAGGACTTTGGCAGACAGCTTGAAATTCCATATGTTGCTTGTCAAAAAACATGGTGGAGTAAAGTATTAGGTGGGTGCCAAAGTAACTGGTTTTTGCCATTAAAAGTAATTAAAAGTAATGGCAAAAACTGCAATTACTTTTGTACCTGCCTAATACAAAGAAAAAAGAAATCACCCTAAATTATATCATCTAAAAATTATTTGAGGAACATCATTCTGTTCATTCTGTGTATCTTTTCTAGACATATAGAGAGTGAATGGATAAACGAATATAGAAGTGAAAAATAATGCTGAAATAGTGCAATCATTCTCTGCATAAACATACTACATTTAATTTCATTTAGATTAAAGCTTATTTAAACTTAGTTAAATTTTAGAAGAAAAAGAAGCTGAAGTGACATTTAAAGGATTGCCAATGTTTCTTCATCAATAAGAAATGGTGATTTTCATGTCATCCCACTAAGGACATAAAGACTCTTTACAAGATTGAAGTCAAAAAAATTTCTAATTACATATTTCTTCTTTAAATCGTATTTATAGGCAACGTGCTAGGATGATAAGGACTCTTCTACTTTTCACTTTTCCTCCCCTCCCTTTACATCCTGATTTTTGTTTCAAATTACTTTTTTTTGGTCAGCATTGTAGCATTACATTTTGTTCTGCAAACATAATTCCCTCTGTTGATCATTATGAGTTCTCTATTTAAATGGAAGCTCTGCTCAGTGCTAGTCCTTTTACCATAACTTTTCCATTACTGAGTTTACTTTTTAATTTATCACTTGGTTGGTTGGATTTTATTGTCATGTAGTTTAAAATTTTTTTTATTAATTTATTTTTTTAGCAAGGGGATTATAAGTTCTTCCTTCTTAGTGTTCTTTCATATTTGAAAATGCCAGCCTATTGCCTTTATGCTTGCAACACTTGACTGGGTGTACTATTCTTGGTTACACAGGCTGCCCTTTAGTATGTTACAGACATTGTTCTGTTGACTTCTGGAATGAAATATTGCTGTGGAAAAGCATGAGGCCAATCTGAATTTTCCTACTGTGGGTAATTTTCCTATCTAGATTCCTGCATGATATTTTTCTTTAGTTTTAAAGGTTGATGATTTAACTTGGATATGTTTTGCTATTGATCATAGTCATAGCCAAATTGCTATGTCTAGGTCCTATTCTAAGAATTTCATGTATATTAATATTTTTAATCCTGCAGACCATTTTATTGAGGTAGCAGGTAATGTTATTCATATTTATCTGACAAGTAAAGTAATGCACATTTAAGTGAAGAACCTTAATTATGGTGACAGGGCCAGGATTTAGTCCCAAGTCTTACAGCTCCACAGTGTGGCCATAATCACTGTACTTCCTGTCTCAGTAGTGTCATACTGCATCACATCAATGATCTGTACAATGTTTCCTGGTGTCCAGCATCCTATTGTTACCTGGAGATTCAGTTCTTTATACAGTCTTATGAAATTTTTCTGAGTTTTATCTCTGAATACTTTTTCTATTTCATATATATTCAGTTCTCTATAGCAGGGGTTGGCAAACTAGAGCCCATGGGTCAAATCTAGCCTTCTGCGTGTTTTTGTTTACTAAAGTTTTATTGGAACACAGTCATGCTAATTCATTTACACATTGCTTTCTGGATACATCATCAGAGTTTCATAGCTGTGACAGACAAAAACTCATGGACTGCACAGTTTAAAATATTTACTATTAGATCCTTTACAGAAAAGTCTGAAGACTCCCGTTTCAAGTGATTGATTGTTAATCATGTGCATTCTTTTGTTCCTGTTTCAAACGTATTTAGTGTATTGCCTTTCATTTCATTTTGTTGTTGCTATTTATCACTTTAGTTTGGGCAATTGTTTTACAGATGTTGTGTTCTTATTAATTTTTAAATAATGCATATTCTAACTGCTTTCATTTGTAGTACTGTGATTTTTCTTCTATACTGGCAGTCTGAGTTTTTACTTTCTATTTGCATAGTATGGTCTCTTCTTTTTCTCTACCTGTTTCTTTCTTTCCTTTTGATTATAGTCTGCAAAGTTTCCATGTTGTTCCTTTCTATCTTGCTCCTTTTTAACCTGAGTGGCTCTACCCAGGTCTCTTATTTACCTGTTTTCTCTTTCTCAGAACCACCTCGCCTTCCTTCCCTCAGCTACAGTTTGTGCCTGAGCGTTGCCTTCTACACATTCCTTGCGGTCTGAGGATATGGAGGTGGGACAGATGGAGAGCTCTTCTAGCACCAAATGCATTCCTAACTGTGCTCTTTCCGTTTTTTTAAATTATTATTTAAATGTTCTGTTTGAAATCCCTCTCTGTCCAGAGCAGGATGCATACCCTTTTGTGGGCTTCACCGTGTTTCCTCCAACTCAGCCCATCAGTTCTGTAATAATGCTCTCTCTAACTTTGCTCTCCCTGATAATGCTCTCCTTAACTTTAGTGGGAGGTAATGGGTTCCATGGGTCTACTCTCCATCAGGAAGCTTTTCTTCAAACTAGAGGACATTAATGGAACTCTTCCAACTGTTGGTGACTTACCTTTATTCAGAACTACTTGGAGGTATGGGTGAGATTAAGAGCTCATTATCTAATTTCCCAAGTAAGGTACTACAAACAATGCTTTAATGATCAAGTAGTGCTCTGAAATCTAACCATGAATTTTCATTATAACTGCAAGCAAATGGCTCTGACCTGTAATTTTGAATTCTCTCTTTGGTTTGCAAACAATTTCCTCTAGAGTTCATTGCTTTCTACTTCACAGAGATCTTGGTTATAAACACAGATCTAAGAAAAAAGAAACAAAACAAAAGACCCTCTTTGAAATGAATGTCTCATGTAGCATTTAAGACAGCTGCTTACCCTATTTCAACCCTGGAGATCCTAGAGGAAATGAGGGACTAGCCGACTATCAAAAAATAACAAACACCAAAAAGTTTTGACAACTTGACTATATTTACCACAGCTGCTCACTTCATTTTTAAAAAATTACTGAGAAATATTAATAGCAGTTATTAAATACCTGTTTGAGGAGTTGCAGTGTTTATGTGGCTGTTCTTTCTCTTTCTCTGCCCCACCCCAGGGAGAAGAGATATTGTATATTAAATTCCATTGATGTTTCTCCCTCCTGGGAACTCATGATTATACTATCTGTTAGTGTCACCAATGAAACCGAAGTGAATGAAACATACGCATGAGTTACTTGCTTATTCCCAAACTCCTTATAGTCAGTTGTTTTTCAGGAGGAACTGGGGCAATTGGGAGTGCTGCTTTCAACAAAATCAATTTTCAGTACCCTTGCACGTGAATATTCTGGTCTTCTGATTGAGTATTTGGAGATCATAGATGCGACTTGTGAGCCAATGTCAACTTCTTGTGTGCACCATTCAACAATGTTGGTGTTCACTTCTGCCAGTTCAGCTCAGAGCCAGCCTCAGAATGTTTTCTCTCATGGTACTCCGGGGAACTGCTGCCAGTCCCTAAGTGTCAGTGAATGAGCTGTAACTCATCTGCCGTCTTTGATAAGTGTCAAACACTAATTCGAAAAATTAAAATGTATTAAATTAACAATTAAAGTCCCCTTTTTTTCCTCTTAATTCTTAAGCCTTTGTAGAATCATGGAATGTCAGGTGTTCATCATTGTGAGAACACATTTTGATTGCATCATAGAAATACAGGAGTCATGTGAATATTCAGTTACTCATTCATGCATTCATTTTATCCAGAAATATGCTTTGAGTGTCTACAAAGTGCTGAGAAGTGTGATTACTGCTGGGTAGACACCATCTCTCTTTTAAGGTTCTGAGTCCAGTGAGAGCCTATGAGAAAGCTGTCAGGACTCCAGCTGAGGCATGTAGCATCCTCATGTAATGAGGGAGTGATTGATTGTGCCTGGGAGTGTTGAGGGTGGAAGAGTCACGCAGACCCAGGTTCCCTTGAACTAGGTCCTGAAGCAGGTGTGGTATTGTCATTTGAATTGTGATTTAAAGATAACTTTAATATCTATTATCTCCTCTTAGTACTACTAATTAAAATTCATCATCAAAAGTAATAGCAAGAGAGTAGTTGAAGATAATTGTCTTTTGGGACTTTCTGCAGTTATAAAGCTTTACTTAGAATCCTCCAAATAACTTGCCTCCTCTACCTACAGCTGCCTTACTCACTCTCGCTGCGCAAGGTGCAGAAGCACAGACCTCTCTCTCTCTCAATTCTGTGGATTTTTTGTGTTTGTTTTCCTGTGGTTGTCCAATGAATGCAAGCAGACACTTCTTCAGACTAGCTCAAGGGTTTTCACACATTTTTGTTTCAACAAACACCCATAATAAAAAATATATTTTAAATTTCACAATCTTCCTCCCACCTCTCTGCCCCAAAGATACCAAAGTCCAAAGATACTGAAGTCTCTTATATAAAATGGAATAATATTTTCAGATAACCTATGCACATCTTCTCATATACTTTAAATCATCTCTAGATTACTTATAATACCTAATATAAATGCAACTTAAATGGTTATTATACAGTATTTCAAATTATTTTTATTGACACATAAGAGATGTACATATTTTGGGGGTACAAGTGGTAATTTGACACATATAACGTGTGAAGATGAAATCAGGGCGCTTTGGATATCCATCTCCTTAAATATTTATCTTTTCTTTATGCTAGGAACACTTGAATTATTTTCTTCTAGCCATTTTGGAATGTACAATAGATTGATGTCAACTATAGTGACTCTGCTGATATATCAAACATTAGGTCTTATTTCATCTATCTAACTGTTTACTTGTCCACATTATGTATTTTTTAAAAAGTTATAATATTTTTAATTGTACTGTGATTTTTATATTGTGTTCTTTTCCAAATATTTTCTGTTTGTGGTTGGTTGAATCCATGGATGTGGAACGTGTGGGTATGAAGAGCTAACTGTATGTATAAAATTAAAGCAAAATTTTCAGGAAACAATAATTATCAAGGTGCATTACATTTTAATCATTTCTGTTCTTAAAATGTTGATCATAATAAAAAGTTTGATTTTATAATATACTTTGAGTAATTCAAAATTTCAATAATGTCAGTTTAGAAGATGTGTGTTCATAAATAAAGCTATTTTCATTATAACTAAAAATCAATAATATTTAGGAAAGCAAATTCAGTGGAGAATGTAAATCACAAGGTACCTTTTAAAACCAAATAGAATTTGAGAATTACCAGTCTGCTTACCAGGAATTGTTTTGCTCCTCTTGAAAAATGACATCTTGAATTTGCTTATGTTTCTCTCTTTGTGTTACTACAAAGCTCGGTGTCGAATTTGGACATCATAGCGTGCATTTTTTATATTAATTTCACCTCTGACTTCATTCCCTTTTTTTTTCTTTTTTTTCCTGGAGTTCTGAAGTTGCCTAAAAAGGAACCCTAGTGTGTTGTTTGTATTTTATAAAGTACATTTACAGCTTTTGGATCAAGATGTAAGTAAATAAATAAAATCGATATTGCTATTGCTACTATCAGTGCAGACAAGTGAGCACTGAAAATCTCTGAATTCTGTATTGTGCTTTGAATTGCTTTGTCTGCATTACACAGAACACTCCTCGCTTTTAATGTGTTCTTGCCATCATTCCATTGTTACTAGTTCAGGCTCATGCACTAGAAATTCTTTAGTTACAGTGTGAACAGAAACTCATGAAAATGGCATCGAGAGCTTGGAAATATTTGCACCTGTCTCCCTAGCTAATGCTGTAGAGAGAGAGCTCCATATTTCAACATGTTCCTATGGAACATTGTGTTCCAATTACCTTCTATTGTAATTCACAGGTTGTTATGGTAGAGATTTTGACAAGAACAAAAAGTCTCTGGTGAAAATTTGATGCTTTTATACAGTTTTAAAAAACCCTAAGCATGTTAATTACTTCAACGATGACATGTCAAGTGCATCCCTGAAAAGGGGGCTTGGTGCTTTGGAACACGGGTGATGCTGTGACTACCCAATGGAAGGGCAGATATTTGCCTACACGCAATTACCTATGGTAATTGTGTCCCGAGTGAAAACAGGCTTTATGCAGCCTAGTGGAATGATTATCAAAGTCAGAGGAAGCATATGAACAGCAAGATACTGGCTCAGAATAATTCACAGGCAGGAATAGACACCAGCCTGTCTGGGAGTCTATAGGTCTTCTGTGTTTCACCTATGTTAGTTTCCAAACATGTCACAGATGTCTCCCAAATGAACAGGTAGCTAAAACCAAAATGTTATATCGGGTATGTTGAGTTTTATACATTGTATGATTCTCATCATATGAGTGAACATCTGTACTGGTTTCATATTTTTAAAGCAAATTTTATAGGTTTTAAAGTGTGAGTACTGATCAATAATTCAAAAACAAATACTGAATTCTGATGCCCAACATTGTGTTGATTGATTAAGAATTTGTTCGAAAATACATCAATGGTTCATAGATTTCCCAGCAGATTATTGACTCTTGGGTCAAATCATGCAAATACGATGCTTTGTTAAAGATCAAAGAAAATCTGGAAAATTTATTAATACCTGTGCAGCTTATCTTATGCCACTGTTACTATTGTTACTGTCATGAGCTTTTCTTCAAAAGGTGGGGAGAAAAGTTCCAGCAACAGTAACAGAGAGATGAAGATTTACTTCTCTGCATTCTCTTTCTGCTCCTTTGTTAAAAGCCTCCTAATTCTCAATTGAGGTTTGCTGATCTTGTTCATTTTCTCTGCTTCTTCCATGCCTAGAAAGGAGTTACTGGAAAAAAAATCTTAACAAATGTTTATTGGCTACTTTCTGTGTGCTAGCCACTGTGCTCCCTAACCTTTGGGATGGAGCAATGAACAAGCCACCCCGTCATGTCCTTCCTGGGGCTTGAGAGTCCAAGACGGGCTAGCCATTAAATAGAGACTTATAAAGGGGATTTGTGCGTCAGAAATTTATAATCTAAACTTTATTCTTCAACCCCAAGACACTGGAATGCTACAGTTTTCTGTTTTGTAAGTAGATATTTTCTAGGGGTTTCAGTTTCTGATGAGTGGCATTTCAATTTCAAGACTTACAGAAATGTTTTAAACAGATGCTCGAGTAGTCTCCTGAAGAATCTGCAGGAGCCCCCTCTAATGTATGCCACATATAAATTCATATTTTCCTTCCAAATTCCTTAGGAACTTTAGTCAGATTTTTTTTTTTCGATATCTGAAAAGAAAATGAGGGTTGGTTAATTAGAATTCCACATAAAACCCCCACAGAGACCATGATGACAGTATTGTCTGCTTTTTGTTTCGGCCCAGTGGCTGATGGTCAAATAAAGTTTCTTCAACAAAGTTTCTCATATGTCCTGGATACCTGGATGCCTTGGCCTTTTTTTTTTTTTTTTTTTCTTGTAGAATACAACACCATAGGAGTAGGAATAGACATTAAAACCTGAGAACGGTCTTGCTGGATTATTGCATATAAAAAGAAAAAAGGAGCACGCATGTTTTTACAAAAGAATAATTTTCCTTCAGCTAAGGATACACAATGAGCTGATTTACTTTTAATGAGTTTTAATCTGTCATTGTCCGTTCTTACACTTATATTTTCCAAATCAGCACTCCATTGTCTGCATAAGACTGGAATACTTTTCATATATTTTTAGAGACTTATTTTTCAGAGGGCTTCTTTTGTTTTGGAACACCTCTTTGTACTTTTTTTCACACATGTAGTTACTTTTTAGGAGTCTCAAAGCAGCTATGGCTTTAACTACCTACAGTTTTTAATCAGGAAACTCAGGGTCTCAAAATAATATTTTCTTGGTGAGCTGAGTTTATGCTGCAGTTTTATGAGTTATAGTACATTTGGTATATTAAGAACAGTTTCTTATACACCCCGGTACTTTAAAGATATGTGGTACTATATAGCAATTAACATAATTTAAAGCTCAATATTTTAATCAGATATTTATTTTTTGTGGTATTCTGTGTGCTAAGAATTGTAAGAAAGCAATACTGCCATAACATCCTCTTTGCCTTTATTATGCATATTTTTGCCCACAGATCTAATAAAATGTGTTTTTTAAATATATATGTATATGTGTATGTATGTATTTATAGTACCTATCTATACCTTTCATACATATACAGAAATTTATATAAAGTTTCCTCTCCTTTAACATGTTTATTAAGAAGAATTAGTAATACTATTAAAACAACAAGGCATTTTAATCACATATGAAATCTCAGGTACTCCTAAAATTGAAGAGCTAAGGAAAATACTATTTTCTTGTGGCTAACATTGTTGATGCTATTAAATAAAGAGGGACAAAACATCAATAGTTGGTCTGAAGAAGCTGGACAACATTTGGTTCAGAGGTAGATGACAACAGAAGTTTATTGTAGAAATCAGAACAGTTCAAATCAAGCCTTTTGTTTATACGTGTTTGAGGCAGTGTTCATAATTTTAAGAAATGATTGTAAGTAATAGAAACTTACGGGGGCAGAAGGTCAAACTTTTGCCTATTTATTGATGCCAGACTTCTTTTTGGATTTTGCCACATATATCTGTAAAATGGAAGATAAAGTCTGAAAAGGTAGGAAGAGTAGGGACTATGGGATGACGGACTAGGAATATGAGCTGTAAATTCTAGTCTTAACTCTGTCATCCAGTAATTTTGTGAACTGAAGCCCCTTGGCCTTTCTCCTCTGTAACTTAAGAACAATTGGGCCCAAAGACACTTTTCTTCAGGTTATTTTAGACACAATTGCCTTGCCCAGGGTCCCTCTGGCTATAGTTTCCTTCTTGATGGAGCGCTAGAGAGCCATTGAAGATAGCACAGTAGAGACAAGATGATTTATATTTCCAGGTTCTTTGTAAATCCACCAAGATTCGATATGTCTGTTCTTGGCCTTGAGAAGTCAGGCTTATTTTGTCCAAAAACCAAACAGACACAAAGCACTTTTCTAAGATGTGGAGTGACACTTGGGTCTTCTATAGGGCACTTTAGATTTCTCAGTTGAAGTTAAACAATGTCAGGTTAAGTCCTTGCTATACCAGGTGTAATTGCGTAGTTCACTTTTCCTGGGCCAAAAGTAGTCGTGAAGACCCTGAAACCCAGCAATTTGAGGTCAAGGTTGGCACTGGTCTGAAAAACATACTTGCCTCAGGAGACCTGTGCACAGAGACAGTACTAGCTTCCCAATCAAGGAAGGCCGTGGAGGATGCGTGTGGGTGGGAGCTGGGGATTTTGTTGATTCTGGCCCCATTTGAGAGAGAAATCCTGATTTATATTTGAAAGCTGTGGTTTTAGAATCATCAGAGGCGACATGAAACTAATAAAACTGGGACAGAAAAGTTGTGTAATAAATAAGGGAATAAAAGAATAAAGAAATGAAAAATCCAAAAGTCTTCCAACTTCACCTTATGGATAAAATTATCTTTGACCACACGGATATTTCTCAGAGGTTGATTATACAACTGAACTTCCTTTGAAACAGAAAAATTTGTTACGTACGTGCTAAAGAATGACTTTAAAATGATATTGCCACCAGAGCTTAAATAAATCAAAATATGGTGACTCTCTGAGATAAAATTTATTCTCTACCAGGTACTGGCCTAATTGAGAAAACTGGCTTTTTCTGTTTTGTAGAAAAATGGGAATTAAACAATACTAAATCTTTAAACTCCCCTTTCTATTAATGAGCAGACTCCTCATCAGGATGGACTGCCATTCCCCAAAGAGATTGAGGAACAGAAAACGTTTGCTGAATTTATTGTATGTGGATAAGAAAATAATCACTCAAGGGATATGCATAATAACAGCCAGCTCAAATTTACTTTTGTTCTCTCTAGTTTTGTACCTGCTCCTCCCTGAACAGGGACCCAGGGCCACAAGAGGAAATCTTTTGGGATCAGAAGCAAAGTGAGAATTTGATGCTTGAAAAAGATCAAATTCTTAATGAGCTTTATCAAACTTATTTACAAGAAACATGAGCTGTGGTTCTTGGTGAGAAACTGTGAGTTGGCTAAAGGATGCATTTGTTGAGGAAGTAACTCATAGAAACCAAAGCAGATTTTATTTCCAGAAAGTGTGGTTTGGGATGGAGGTATGATCATATAAATGGACTTTCCAGAATTACCAAGGAGTGGGGAAACACCCTGGCTCTGGCAGCTGGACCTTCTCTGGCATAGAATAGTGGTGTCCAACCTTTTTGGCACTAGGCACTGGTTTTGTAGAAGACAGTTTTTCCATGGACCTGGGCGAGAGATGGTTATGGGATGTTTCAAGCACATTGCATTTATTGTGGACTTTATTTCTATTATTACTACATTGTAATATATAATGAAATAATTATACAACTCACCATAATTTAGAATCCCTGGGAGCCCTGAGCTCATTTACCTGCCACTAGACAGTCCCATCTGGGAATGATGGGAGGCAGTGACAGATTATCAGGCATTAGATTCTCATAGGGAATGTGAAACCTAGATCCCTAGTATGCACAGTTCGCAATAGGGTTTGTGTTTCTAAGAGAATCTAATACTGCTGCTTATCTGACAGGAGGCAGAACTCAGGCAGTAATGTGAGAGATGGGGAGTGCCTGTAAATACAGATGAAGCATTGTTCACTTGCCAATACTGGTTCATGGCCCGGGGGTTGGGGACTCCTGGCCTAGAAGATATTTTGTCCCTTATTGGGATCCCTACCTTCTACCTTCAAATATTTCCCTAATCTTTAGTTATCTGTATCATTATTAATTATTTCATCAAACTATGCGCTCTAATTGGCCAAGCTCTGTATCAAGCCTTCAATGTTTTAGGTTTGTCGAGCATCTTACAACCAGTGTGGGGTAAACTGAAATGGTTCACTAAGCAATCCTCTGAAGAATACAATTCTTATAGCCCTCAATCTGTTTAATTCAATGTAAAACCCCTAGGTTTTCCTCAATGTGATTTAAAATTGTCCTGAATTCTTCAGGCAATTAATTCAACCCTTTGTTTTTCTTTTAACATTAAAAAAATTAGGAAACTACAACAAAGGGAAAAGAATAGTCCAATGACTATCTGTTTTTCTTTTGCCTAGATTAATTCATAGTTATCTTTAATCAAATTTTAATATGCCTTTTTAATCTCTATATAAATGCATGTATTTTTTGATTAATTACTTGAAAATAAATTATAGATATTATGACATTTCACTCACAAATCCTTAGCACTGATCTTCTAAGAATAAAGAAATATGTTTTCCTGTTTACCACCATGTCATTATCACACCCAAGTAATTTAAAAAGACTCGCATGCTATTAATTAATATACAGCTCATTTTCAAATTTTACTAGTTGTCTTAAAATGCCATTTATAGCTATTTATTATAATTTCAGGATCCAATCAAGTTTTACTTTTGCATTTAGTATTTTTTAAATTTAAATAATTTCTCCTAATCTTTTTCATTTGTTTACTCTCTGTGTCAGCCTTTTTTCAAAAATCTAGGCCAGTTGTAGAATGTTGTTTATTTTGGATTTGTCTGATTGTTTGCTCTTGATTAGAATCAAGTTAGACCTTTGTTTGGCAGGAATGTTGCAAAAATGGCTGTGGTATAGAAGTTAGTGTCCAAAAAATTTCACTCCTCTTCTCCCCTTTTCTTCCCCAACATTCCTTAGTGGAGCATATTTCCTACCCAAGTCTTTGAGCTTGACTTGCTAAGGCCAATGGGAACTTAGTCAAACTTAGTAGAGCAATTAGGATTATCCTCTGTGCTCCTGCCATTACATAAGAGGAACAATTTCTGGCTCTCAGAAAATTGAGTGATATATAGACTCAATCTGAATTGAAAACTCATCTTGCTGCCAAGCCTTGCCTAGATCAGCAGAACCCCAGCCAACCTACAGATGTGAAAGCAAAAAGTAAATGTTTATTTGTTGTATGCCACTGAGATTTTATGGTTAAATGTTAACAGTAAAATAGCAATCCTGAGATGTGAGATAGCAATCATGTCTATTTCTTTTTTTATTGTGCTAAAAAACACACATGAGCTCTACCCTCTTGACTTTTTAAGCATGTAGTACAAATATTTAGTTAGATGCACATTGTTGTACATCAGATCTTAAGAACTTTCTTATCTTTCATAAGTAAAACTCTACATCCATTGAATAGTTCCCCTTCCCCCATCCCCTGGCAATCACCATTTTACTTTCTGCTTCTATGAATCTGACTACAGATACCTTACATAAGAAAATTATGCAATATTTTTCCTTTTGTAACTGACTTATTTCACTTAGCATAATGCTCTCAAGGTTCATCCACGTGGTAGCATATAAAAGAATTTCATTCTTTTTTAAGGTTGAGTAGTATTTCATTGCATGTATGAATCGCATTTGCTTTCTCCAGTCTTCTTTGGTTGATATTTAGGTTGTTTCCATCTCTTGGCTATCATGAATAAAGCTTCAATGAACATGCAAGTGCATATGCCTCCTCAAGATCCTGATTTTAATTCTTTTGGATTAATACCCAGAAGTGGGACTGTTGGAACACATGGTAGTTGCATTTTTAATTTTTTGAGGAACCTCCATAGTATTTTCCATAGCAGTTGCACCATTTTACATTCCCATGAACAGTGGTCAAGGATTCCAATTTCCCCACTCTCTAACACTTGTTATTTTCTGTTGTTGATATTGTTGCTGTTTTGGATAATAACTATCCTAACAGCCTTAAGGTGATATTTCATTGTGGTTTTGATTTGCATTCCCTGATAATTAGTGATGTTGAGCATCTTTTTGTATACTTTTTGGCCATTTGTGTGTCTTCTTTGGAGAAATGTCTATTCAAATACTTTTGCTCATTTTTTAACCAAGTTACTTGTTTCTTTTTTGATATTGAGTTGGAGGGGTTCTGTATATATTTGGCATATTAATTTTTACCAGATGTACAGATTGCAAATATTTTCTATCAATCCATATGTTGACTTTCCACCCCGTTATTTCCTTTGTTACACAGAAGCTTTTTAGTTTCATGTAGGTCCCACTTACCTATTTTTGCTTTGGTTGCCTGTGCTTTTGGTTTTATGTAAAAGAAATCATTGCCAAATCCAATATCCTGAAGCTTTTTCCCTATATTTTCTTTTCGGAGTTTAGTAGTTTCAAGTCTTAAATTTAAGCCTCTAACGCATTTTGTGTTGATTTCTGTGTATGGTATAAGATAAAGATCCAATTTCATTATTTTGCATGTGGATATCCAGTTTTCCCAACACTCTTTGTTGAAGAGACTATCTCTTGCCCCTTGTGTATCGTGGTATTCTCACTGACAATCGGTTGACTGTGTATATGTGGCTTTATGTCTGTACTCTCTATTGTTCCACTGGTCTATATGTTGGTCTTTATGCCAGTACTACACTGTACCGTTGATTACTGTAGCTTTGTAATATGTTTTGAAGTCCAAAAGTATGAGACAGGTGGCTTTGTTTTTCTTTCCCAAGATGGTTTTGACTATTCAGTGTCCTTTATGTTTTCATAAGAATTTTAGGATTTTTTTCTATTTCTGCAAAAAATGCCTTTAGGATTTTGATGGGGATTACATTGAATCTGTAGATTGCTCTGAGAAGTATGAATATTTCAATAATATTGAGTCTTACAATTCATGAACACAGGATGTCTTTCCATTTATTTCTATCTTATTTATTTCTTTAAGCCCTTGTTTTCTAGTTTTCAGTGTACAAACATATCACCTCATTGGTAAAGTTTATTTCTAAATATCGTATTCTTTTTTGATGTAAATGGGATTACTTTTTAAATTTCCTTTTCTGATTGTTTGTTTTTAATGTATAAGAATATAACTGACTTTGCATATTGACCTTTTATTCTGCAAGTTTGCTGGATTTATTTATTGATTCTAACAGATTTTTTAAAGTAAAATCTTTAGGGTTTTGTATATACAATACCATGTCAGTTTTGAAAAAAGATAATGTTGCTTCTTCCTTTCCAATTTGGATGTCTTTTTATTTCTTTCCCTTGCCTAATTGCTCCAGCTAGAACGTCCAGTACTATGTTGAATATAAATTGTGAGAGCGAGCATCCTTGTCTTGTTCTTGATTCTAGAGGAAAATCTTTCAGTTTTTCACCATTGAGCAGCATGTTAACTGTAGGATTT
This sequence comes from Papio anubis, assembly GCF_008728515.1. Classification (NCBI taxonomy): domain Eukaryota; kingdom Metazoa; phylum Chordata; class Mammalia; order Primates; family Cercopithecidae; genus Papio; species Papio anubis. The sequence continues at coordinate 31,914,227 of NC_044990.1, forward strand.
ACATGTATGTTGAGGTAATTTCCTTCTATTTCTTTGATTCTCTTGGGTAGTCTCTTGAAAAGCTGGAATATTGTATGCATGTTCCAACTCTTTCTCTTCTTAGCTGGAAACCAGGAGATGGGGATTTGTTTCCTCCTATTTCTGGGAAGGGACTAGGGCCAGTAAGTGTGTACTAGTCTAAATTATTGCTCTTGTTCTCAATAGTGCCACACCTGGCACCTCTTCCTACCAGCACTTAGATTCAGGCAAGAGAAAAACTGGTTCCTCCAATAGCCCCACAAAGAGTCTGAAACTTGTGTTTCAGACTTTTTTTCCCCCTGCTGAGTGAGAAGCTGAGAGCTGGCCATTTTTTCTCATTTTGCATCAAACTGAGCCAGAGGGAGGGACTATGGTAACTGGATGCCACAGATTTGTCTGTTGGCTTGATATGGCTGATTTTACACTTGTCCACAGTGCGAAAGTCTTTTAGCTCATTTCTGGGTTTCTCACAAAGGGAATTGGTCTATATATTATTTTTGAATCAGTGTCTTCTCCACTGGGAAAGCAGTACTTGGGCTTTCTGTTCTGCTATTTTGCTGATGTCACTCCTCCTTGTCTATGTCTTTTTACATGACAAAATATCAGGTTAACCACTATTGGTGGTGTCACATTTAATCATATGAAACAGGCAGTGATCAATAGACCCTCTCTTCTATGAAAATGTTAAGTCATCTGTGGATGATATTATGAAATTGTGTGGATATCATTTTTCTTAACAACCTTTCATTCAGTGTTAGCAATTGTTGATGGTCCTTACCAGATCAATTATTACGTTATGGCTCTCACCCTCCATCTAATGATTCCATTTGTTCTTCTGATTCCCCCAAGGAAGAAAGATTCGATTTATGTATATATTTGCACATTCTAGAGAAGAGAAAGTACTTCTCTCATAAAGATGGAACAACCCCAAACATAATTAATTTGTTTATGTTTTCTTGGAGTTGGAGTCTCCATCTGAGTCTTTGTTATAAGATGGAGAAGGGGGCTCTAGAGCTGTGTTAATTATTTCTGAATGATTCTGGGTATTTTTACTCTAACCGAGCTGAACTCACATTTTGAAATGTTAAGATGGGTAATTGCTCAATGACAGCTTAGGAACTTCAAAAGTAGAGTATTGATTAAAGTATGGTACATTCATAGATTGAAATAATATGCAGCCGTTAACAGGAATATTGTAGATAAATATTTAATAATATGGAAAAATGTCTGTATTAACTTAAATCAGTAGGTTATTTAATAATATACATTGTGTAAAAGTAATGTGTGTATGCATAGAATAAAGTTATATTACATAAAATTAAGTCATCTATTAATTAGGACATCACTTATAGTGAAAATTATGCTGAGAAGTATTTTAATTCACCCATAAATAATAATACACATAGTTTTATGTATACACAAACTACTGAGTAATTCTTATACATTTTGAAATTTGAAAACCATTGGGTTAGACTAAAAGAAAGAATTAAAGGAAAGGCCTATATGTAGATTTTTGGAAATTCAAACCATTCTGTCTTTTTTTTTTTTTAAATTTATTTATTATTATTATACTGTAAGTTGTAGGGTACATGTGCATAACGTGCAGGTTTGTTACATATGTATACTTGTGCCTTTGTTAGGTGCTGCACCCATCAACTCGTCATTTACATCAGGTATAACTCCCAATGCAATCCCTCCCTCCCTCCCCATGATAGGCCCCGTGTGTGATGTTCCCTTCCCGAGTCCAAGTGATCTCATTGTTCAGTTCCCACCTAAGGAGTGAGAACATGCGTGTTTGGTTTCTGTTCTTGTGATAGCTAAGAATGATGGATTCCAGCTGCATCCATGTCCCTACAAAGGACACACAAACTCATCCTTTATGCATGCATAGTATTCCATGGTGTATATGTGCCACATTTTCTAATCCAAATCTGTCACTGATGGACATTTGCTGATTCCAAGTCTTTGTTATTGTGAATAGTGCTGCAATAAACATACGTGTGCATGTGTCTTTAGGAGCATAATTTATAACTTTTGGGTATATATACCCAGTAATGGATGGTTGGGTCATATGGTACATCTAGTTCTAGATCCTTGAGGAATCGGGCCACACGTTTCCATAATGGTTGAACTAGTTTACAATCCCACCAACAGTGTAAAAGTGTTCCTATTTCTCCACATCCTCTCCAGCACCTGTTGTTTCCTGACTCTTTAATGATCGCCATTCTAACTGGTGTGATGGCATCTCATTGTGGTTTTGATTTGCATTTCTCTGATGGCCAGTGATGATGAGCATTTTTCATGCTTTGTTGGGCTGTAATGTAATGTCTTCTTTTTGAAATGTCTATTCATATCCCTGCCCACTTTTGATGGGTTGTTTGTTTTTCTTGTAAATTTGTTTGAGTTCTTGTGGTTCTGGAGATAGCCCTTTGTCAGATGAGTAGATTGCAAAAATTTTCTCATTCTGTGGCTGCCTGTTGGACTTGTTGCAGTTTCTTTTGCTGTGCAGAAGTTTCTTTAGTTTCTTAATGAGATCCCATTTGTCAATTTTGGCTTTGCTGCCGTTGCTTTTTATGTTTTAGGACATGAAGTCTTTGCCCATGCCTATGTCCTGAATGGTACTACCTAGGTTTTCCTAGGATTTTTATGGTATTAGGGTCTAACATTTAAGTCTCTAATCCATCTTGAATTAATTTTCAGATAAGGAGAGTAAGGAAAGGATCCAGTTTCAGCTTTCACTATGGCTAGCCAATTTTCCTAAGTAGCACCATTTATTAAATAGGGAATCCTTTCCCATTTCTTTGCTCTCTAGGTTTGTCAAAGATCAGATGGCTGTAGATGTGTGGTATTATTTCTGAGGACTCTGTTCTGTTCCATTGGTCTATATCTCTGTTTTGGTACCAGTACCATGCTGTTTTGGTTACTGTAGCCTTGTAGTATAGTTTGAAGTCAGGTAGCGTGATGCCTCCAGCTTTGTTCTTTTGACTTCTTAGACTGTCTTGAGATGGCTCTTTTGTTCCATATGAACTTTAAAGCAGTTTTTCCAATTCTGGAAGAAACTCATTGGTAGCTTGATGGGGATGGCATTGAATCTATAAATTACCTTGGGCAGTATGGCCATTTTCACGATATTGATTCTTCCTATCCATGAGCATGGTATGTTCTTCCCATTCTGTCTTTAAAATAGCTATCAGATCCCTAGAAATCCATTGAAGATGGCTGGGTCAAGAATTATGCAATGTTACTGCTTTTCTTCAAGAACAATTCCCCTCTTTCTATTATTAAGCCTCTAAATATTAACTCAATTAAATAGAACAGTTTGCTATTATAGGAATTTAATGAGGTAGGATGATTCATCTTGGGAAAAGCAATAAATAGGTCCTGAAATCTGTACACAAGTTAAATGCTAAAATGTGTGAATAATTCAACTGATAGTGTGCTGGTGTGTGAGAATATATACACTAAACCCTGTGAAAAAGTAACAAATTATTAACAATGATTAATTGTTATTATTTAGTATTGTGGGTCATTTTTATGTGTATTGGATATTTTTATATATTCTAAATTTTCTACCTGAATGTTTGTTTCTATGATAATTCTTTTGTATATATATTTTTAAAAAACAAAGAATTGTGATTCTCCCTTCTCCATCTTTCTACTTCTCCTCCATCTTTCCTTAATTAGAGCTTCAGTCCTGAGTAAATCTAGGCAGTAAATAGGCCTTGGGCTAAAAATAATTTTTTCCTATTGTGTAACAATAAGAGAATTCATAGATTAGATATTTGTGGGTTGTATGCACCCTGCTTTGGGTGAAAGTCAGGACAGCCCTAGCTATTGCCACCATCTGGGGTCCTAGGTGATGGCTCTCTTCATTAGGGGCAGTATTTGAGGTCAGAATATAAAGAAAGGGCAAAAGTAAAATAAAGTTAGTCCCAAACAATTGTACAAATAACCCCAAATATAGTGGTGTTTTGTCCTCTTCAAACTGAGTATAAATTAACACCTTCACTGTGTTAGAACTGGAAACTTCTGAGCTCAGATCAAAGTTTCCCAAGGAGTGTCAAAATGCAATATAACTTCTTGGGATTTCTAAAATTAGCTTTCAGTTGAGTTGTTAGAATAAAGACCCTAGTTCTTGGTCCAACTAGTGGGTTATCTTTTTACCTTGAAGATCTTATTTTTGTTCTACCTCAGTCTTTATAATTAAAACTCTTTCAACGGATTTGAAAAGTATACCCATAAATATAAAATAATGTGATGGAATAATTACATCATACTTTCAAAAGACAGTATTGAGAATCCTATGTATAGATGGTAAATAAACCAATAATTTAAACTCAACTAGAACATTAATTAGACTATAAATCATAGATAAAAACAGTAGATAACATTCATTGGGCACTACTTTGCATCTAATACTATGTTAGATATCTTACATCTTAATGTGTATTACTATCACACATTAATCCTGTGTGATAGTAACTTTTTCATCCCCATTACATAGATAAATAAACAGAGACTTATAGAATGTCTTAGTCCTTTCCTGGTGCTATAACAAAATACCCTAGACTGGGTAATTTATAAACAACAAAAATCTATTGCTCACAGTTCTGGAGGCTGGGAAGTCCAAGATCAAGGTACCAACAGATTCAATATCCGGTGAGGGCCTGCTCTGTTTCAAACATGGAACTTTCTCACTGCGTCCTCACTTGGCAGATGGGAGGGCAGATCCCTTTAACATCTTTTGTAAGGGCACTAATCTCATACTAATCACCTCCTAAAGGCCCACTTCTTAATACTGATACATTGGGGTTCAGTGCCAACATGTGAATGTGAGGGAGACACCAACATTCAGACCACAACAGAGAGTTTAAGTGACTTGGCAGGAGATTAAGCTGATAAACTATAGGGTTCAAATTCTGAAGTTCATACTCTTTCTGTTACTTCTTGAGACAAAAGATTTTACTTCTAGAGAAAATGTCTTGAGGAGGCCCTAGATATTGGTATTTGGAGAATTATTTTAATAAAGAGATCAAGTAACAAGAAGCTTCTTGGAGGTACCGAATAAGAAATGAAGAAAAGGCCAAGAAGGCGGGAGTAAAAAGAGGGCTCAGAAAAGGGACTCAAGGAGGAGCAGGTTAAGCTGGGAATGGGGGAAAAGCAGTATGTTGAGGGGAGAGGACAGGATGGGGTATTAAGGCGAGTTCAAGAAATGGTTATGAAACAGAAGTGAAGGGCATCTAGAGTGGTATTTAAGTGCACCAATATTGGAGAGCAGAGAGAAGCTACATAAAGCCCAAACTGGTGGTTATGAGAAAATTTATTGATAGAAGTAAAATCTCAAATTGCATGCTTAATGTCAATCTAGTTTACAGTTTTAGGTAATGTAAACTAAGGGTGACAAATTCGGAACAGATGGCAAGAAGCAAGTTTTGCAGACAGCAGATTACAAATGCCTGTGAAATGGACATCCTGCAGGGAGAGCACTCAAATCCACTTCCAGGGAACTTCACAATCCCTATCAGTGATTTACATGTGACAGTCATGGGAGGAGGCACCCACTAACAAAGCTTCCTCCAGTTTTCATCAAGGAGAGTCTGTTCACTCCTTGATGTGATTTGCTGACTGCATTTTAGGAGTAGCAGAATAACCTCCTGTTAGGAACATTGTGGGATTGACTTTTAAAACACAGATGTATTGTGATAATCAAACGGCAAGTCCCTTCCCTCAATTTTCTCTTTGAATGTTTGCTTCTGCTTTGGAAAACTGTTTGGAAATGTTTGGGTGAGTACTATGTTATACATGTAGTGTTCAGTTTGACTGAACTGTTTGCCTAAAATAAGAATTGGAGCAAAATCAAATTTGGAAAAGTTTTCTTCTTCAGTCACCTCTCAAATCAATATTATAAGGTAACTATATGCTTTAAAGATTTAAAGATTCTTTTGATGGTATGATACAGCACAAGGACAAATTGGATAGATGGAAGGCAGTACACTTTACTACTTACAGCTCCAGAGGAGAGAAGGTTGCCATGAAGGGCCACACAGAGGATTGCACCTGGAGACAGGGTAACAGCAAGTTGAAAATGTAGCAGATGACTTATGTGTGGCAAGTGAGAGGAAGTTAGGTTCAGGGGCTTCCTGGGGATCAGCTAATTTGCATAGTTCCAGGGAGTTGGGGCAAAGATGCTGTCCCTGCTTGTTTGGTACCTGGCCCTGGGAAGGTTGGGATATGTGCCTAGTGACTCTGGAGAGTGGACGTCTGATAAGAAAAGTGGTTGGGTTTGGGGCACGGCAAATTGCCTGCGTGAAGAATTGAAGAGTTTTCAACCGTGACTTCAGCACTGAGTCCAGACGGCACTTGTGAAATATTATATTACCCTATTATGACTGCTGAAGTGTGGCAGCTTGAACCTGTGGAAACAGTTGTTTTTCTTGTTCTTTCTGCTTTTGAACTCTACATATGTAGAATTAAGGACACTAAGACCCTTTGTGGTAAGGGAGGTATTTATATTCTCTTCTCTCTTAGGATTCCAAACTTTTTCAAACTGCTCCATTTTTTTCAGTACTATCTCATTTTTTTCAGTCTACAAAGGTAGAAGTCATATGTGAATTGTTCACTGATTCTTCTTTCTGTAGCTGCTTGCCTGCTCTTCCCTAATTTATTTATGCCTTTCTATTCCTACAGCTGCGATCTTAACTCAGGCCTATATTATCTCATAATTATTTTAATAGCCTCTTTCAGCTACTTTCCCTTCCTCTAGTCCAGGGGTCACTAAACTATGGCCTGCAGGCCAAATCTAGGCCACTGCCTGCTTTTGGAAATAAATTTTTATTGGAAAATGACCACACTCATTTGTTCATGTATTGTCTATGGCTGCTTTCATGTTACAAGGGCAGAACACAGTTGTTGCAATAGAGCCTACAGCATGCAAAACCTAAAATATTTATGATCTGCCTTTACAGAAAAAGTGTGTCAACCCTTGTGTCTTGTATAAGATACTAAATATCCATTTAAAATCCTGATCATGTCCATCCGGGAGGTAAGAGGAGGAGAGGAAGGAACTACATTAATTGAGAACTCTATGTCAACTCCAGGTTGGACACTTTGTGTAAGTAAAGCCCAGGTCTATAAACTCAGGGGAGTAAATGATGTAGCTTCCCTTCTTTTTCTTCTAAAACTTTTTGTAATTTCTACTATGAAACACCGTCCTCTTGGATGTGTTAAATCCCTGTTAGTTCAGTTAATTCAGTCTTTCCTTCTCTTATTTCCTTTGGATTTTATCTGTCCTCTGGGTGAGGGGAAGTGCACAGTACCGAGGTGTTGGATGGGCAGGTCCCTATCATCAGCCTCACTGCTGTCAAGTAATTGTCACTCACTTATGAAGACCAGCTACATTGTTTCTTGTTTCCATCCTGAAAGTCCCATTGGATATGCCTGTCTTTGCATCTTTTCTGTCCCCTTGGGATTTACAGAAAATGTGATGTATCTCCCACTTGGGGTTGTAGGACCTCTGGGAGGCTGTGGTAGGCCTCATCCACTTCCATGTCACAGTAGGTTCATTTGATGTTTCTATTACTTCTTGGCCACACTGAGCCACAGGGATGTAGTGAAAATTTTTAAAGCTCTTTCTTCTCCAGATACGTTTCAATAATTTCTTCTTAGGGGTTTGCTTCCTCATGAGAAATGAGGCATAGGCCTCCTTTGCTCTCAAATCCCATAAACGTATGCAGTGATTCCCCGTTCTCCCCAGAGCTCAGCGTGGGGTGGGTCCCCATAGAAGGTTCTACTTTCCTTGCCTTGCAGCATCTAAAAGATTTGAGGTCTGCCTCCATTGTCCAGCCTGGAAGATTTTGTGTAATTAAAAGTTGAAGCCTGGAGTGGGGGTAAGAAAAAGGAAAGTTAGTTCTTACTTATAACATTCTCTTCCAAACTGATGATAGAAACACATGATGTTTTTTCCATTCCCTCTCAAGTTAGGCTCCTGAAATTCCAAACCCAAGGATTGGTTCCTGTTTATGCTTTTTCTGCTGTTTGATGCCTTCCTTGAGGCAATAGAATCATACCTGACCAGAATTTATAGTAATTCGGGAAAATCACATGGGTTAATCTCCTAATAGTAGCCTTTCTCTCATCTCCACTCCCCATTTCTACCACACACATGATCTCACTTGGTCCTTACAACAGCACTGACATATAAAGCTTTCTGCTTCCATTATGTAGAAGAGGAAATAGATCCTGATGAGTTAAACAGTAGAGTCAGAATATGAATTCAGGTGCAATGGTCCCCAAATGAGTGTTCTCCTTATACGGCATTGCAGCATTAATTTTACACTGAAGTTTGGCTCTCCTATCTTAAGAGAGAAATTTATAGCAATAAACACCTCATGTTGCTATCCTATTCTTCTTCTGTGTTTAAAATCTACACTGTAGGTTACCTGTCTTCCTATTTCCTTTGGTTGTAATGGTTTTATAATTTACTGGATGCTCTATGTATTATAATATCACAAGTTAAAAATATACTCTAAACAACTCTACACTTGGATTTGTTCATTCAGTCATCAAAAATATATATACTCATTGTCCCTTTGAATGCAAAGCAGCATGCTAAACACTGTGACTCTGGGAATAGATCCTAACTATAGGGGTGTATAATATAGGAAGAGAAAAAGACATTCAAATAGCCTTCAATACACAAGATGTCATTGTTAATGGGGCTAAATCAGTGTGCAAGAAGTTTGCTGTTGTTCCACAGAAGAGTATTTAATTTGTCTGGAGGAATCAGGGAAAGCTTCACAGAAGAGGAAACAACTAAACTGAGTCTTAGAGGATGATTAGAAGTTTCAGTGGGGGAAGAAAGTGTGGAAGAACCTCCCAGGCTGAAGGTACACCAAGAAGAAGAGACACCAAAGAAAGACACCAAGTAGAAGAATGTGTTTGTGTTAGTCCATTCTCATGCTGCTGATAAAGACAAACCCAAGACTGGGTAATTTATAAAAAAAAAAAAAAAAAGAAAAAAGATTTAATAGACTCACAGCTCCACATGACCGAGAAGGCCTCACAATCATGGCAGAAGGCAAAAGGCACGTCTTGCATGGTGACAGACAAGAGAGAATGAGAGACAAGCAAAAGGGGAAACCCCTTATCAAACCATCAGATCTCATGAGACTTATTCACTACCATGAGAACAGTATGGGAGAAACTGCCTACATGATTCAATTATCTCCCACCAGGTCCCTTCCACAACACATGGGAATTACAGGAGTTACAATTCAAGATGAGATTTGGGTGGGGACACAGCCAAACAATATCAGTGTTCTATACCTGGGTTGGTAAATAGATTGGCATGTAAAAACTACAAGGTCAACGGAGAGATGTCGTAGGATGCAGGCCTCTAAATATAAATCAGAACCTGGACATGAAGGACATTTAATGTCTTGCTAAGGAGCATGAACGTTATTCCTAGGTAAAAGAAATCCACTGATGGCTTCTAGAGGGGAGTGCCTCTGGCCAGTCTAAAATCAACATATTCAGTAATTTTGACTTGTGATTTGCGGGAGAACAAAGGAAGGGCACATATTGGGTTAAAATTCACAATTATAATTATTTGCATATTTAAATCAATTGTCCACATTATCCATATTCTAAATTAACATGGGGAAAACTTGGTTTGTGGTTGTGATACCATGATGAAGCAGAGATTTTTGACTTTGGCCTCGTTTAGATGTTTCCTACAGATGCTGTGTTCATTAGTCCAGAGGTGTTAGTTCTTTCAATTCCTTTTATAAGGGTTTTGTTATTTTGTCATTGGCTAATAATGGATCTGTCAAAGTTAATATGTCTCAACTGCCTGAGAAATACTTCCCTGCCATAGATTATGGTGACATAATTTTCGAGATGATATATACCCTTCTTGTGAAGCCTAGCTTATTACCAAGGTTTGGCCTTTGACCACATCTTTTTTTTTTTTTTTTCCGGGTAAAGGATGGAACACATGCTGTTAGCTTTTGATTTGCTCTTCCTGCCACATTAAGTATACAGCTCAGGAATGATTGTGCTGGAGCATAGTTAGCAAATCGCCGATCTGTTCTCCTTGTAGAAGAAATGGAGGAAAAACAAAAAGAGATTAAATGCAAAATGATCAATTTCCACCTCCAAACTTATCATTTGAAATGGAAAAAAAATGTGTCTTTACTCATAACTGTGTAAGACATGTGGATGTATTTATTCATTTGTTTGATTGACTGATTTATCAGGAAACATTGATCACATGCCAAAGGCTGAATGTTGGATTGGAAAGTAAGGTGAGGAGGGAGCATGAAGTTCAATGTAAGCGTCACATCCTTCAATCTTTTTTTTTTTTGAGACAAGGTCTTGCTTTGTTGCCCTGGCTGGAATTCACTGGCAAGATCAGAGCTCACTGCAGCCTCAACTTCCTGGGCTCAAGAGATCCTTTGCCTCAGCCTCCCAAGTAGCTGAGACTACAGATGCATACGACCACACCTAGCTAATTTTTTTTAAGTTATTTGTAGAGATGCAATCTCATCATGTTGCCCAGGCTGGTCTCAAACTCCTGGGCTCAAGAGATTCTCCCACCTTGGCCTCCCAAAGTGCTAGGACTCAGGCATGAACCAACATACCTGGCCATATAATCTTAAAATTAAACTTGGGCTATTTATTGCAGATATTAGTTAATCAACAAGTTCTGTTTTTTTTTTTTTTTTAATTATACTTTAAGTTCTGGGATACATGTGCAGATCGTGCAGGTTTGTTACTTAAGTATACATGTGCTATGGTGGTTTGCTGAACCCCTCAACCCGTCATCTACATAAGGTATTTCTCCTAATGTTATCTCTCCCCTTATCCCCTACCTGCTGACAGGCCCTGGTGTGTGATGTTCCCCTCCCTGTGCTCATATGTTCTCATCATTCAAATTCCACTTACGAGTGAGAACACACAGTGTTTGGTTTCCTGTTCCTATGCTAGTTTGCTAGTTTGCTGAGAATGATGATTTCTAGCTTCATCCATGCCCCTGCAAAGGACATGAACTCATTCTTTTTCATGGCTGCATAGTATTCCATGGTGTATATGTGCCACATTTTCTTTATCTAGTCTAACATTGATGGGCATTTGGGTTAGTTCCAAGTCTTTGCTATTGTGAATAGTGCTGCAATAAACATACATATGCATGTTTCTTTATAGTGGAATGATTTATAATCCGTTGGGTATATACCCAGTAACAGGATTGCTGGGTCAAATGGCATTTCTAGTTCTAGATCCTTGAGGAATCGCCACACTGTCTTCCACAACGGTTGAACAAATTTACACTCCCACCAACAGTGTAAAAGCATTCCTATTTCTCCACAGCCTCTCCAGCATCTGTTGTTTCCTGACTTGTTAATGATCACCATTCTAACTGGCATGAGATGTTATCTCATTGTGGCTTTGATTTGCATTTCTCTAATGACCAGTGATGATGAGCTTTTTTTTTTTTTATGTCTGTTGGCTGCATAAATGTTATCTTTTGAGAAGTGTCTGTTCATATCCTTCCCCACATTTTGATGGTTTTTTTTTTTCTCTTGTAAATTTGTTTAAGCCCCTTGTAGGTTCTGGATAATAGTCCTTTGTCCAATGGATAGATTGCAAAAATTTTCTCCCATTCTGTAGGTTGCCTGTTCACTCTGATGATAGTTTCTTTTGCTGTGCAGAAGCTCTTTAGTTTAATTAGATCCCATTTGTCAATTTTGGCTTTTGTTGCTATTGCTTTTGGTGTTTTAGTCATGAAGTCTTTGCCCATGCCTGTGTCCTGAATGGATTGCCTAGGTTTTCTCCGAGGGTTTGTATGGTTTTAGGTCTTATGTTTAAATCTTTGAGTGAATTGAGTTAAATCTTTGAGTTAATTTTTGTATAAGGTGTAAGGAAGGGGTACAGTTTCAGATTTCTGCATATGGCTAGCCAGTTTTCCCAACACCATTTATTAAATAGGGAATCCTTTTTCCATTGCTTGTTTTTGCCAGTTTTATCAAAGATCAGATGGTTGTAGATGTGTAGTGTTACGTCTGAGGCCTCTGTTCTGTTCCATTGGTCTATATATCTGTTTTGGTACCAGTACCTTTTGGTTACTGCAGCCTTGTATAGTTTGAAGTCAGGTAGCGTGATGCCTCCAGCTTTTTTCTTTTTGCTGAGGATTGTCTTGGCTCTATGGGCTACTTTTTTTTTTTTTTTTTTTTTTTGACAGAGTCTCGCTCTGTCACCCAGGCTGGAGTGCAGTGGCATGATCTCAGCTCACTGCAAGCTCTGCCTCTTGGGTTCACACCATTCTCCTGCCTTAGCAGGAGTAGCTGGGACTACAGGCACCCACCACCACACTCAGCTAATTTTTTTGTATTTTTAGTAGAGCCGGGGTTTCACCATGTTAGCCAAGATGGTCTTGATCTGCTGACCTCGTGATTCACACCCCTCAGCCTCCTAAAGTGCTGGGATTACAGGCGTGAGTCACCGCGCCCAGCCTCTATGGGCTGTTTTTTGGTTCCGTATGAAATTTAAAGTGGTTTTTTCTAATTCTGTGAAGAAAATCAATGGTAGCTTGATGAAATAGCATTGAATTTATAAATTACTTTGGGCTGTATGGCCATTTTCACGATATTAATTCTTACTATCCATGGAATGTTTTTCCATTGTTTGTGTTCTCTCTTATTTCCTTGAGCAGTGGTCTGTAGTTCTCCTTGAAGAGGTCCTTCACATCCCTTATAAATTGTATTCCTAGGTATTTTATTCTCTTTGTAGCTATTGTGAATGGGAGTTCACTCATGATTTGGCTCTCTGTTTGTCTATTACGGGTGTATAGGAATGCTTGTGATTTTTGCACATTGATTTCTTATCCTGAGACTTTGCTGAAGTTACTTATCAGCTTAAGGAGCTTTTGGGCCGAGACGATGGGGTTTTCTAAATATACAATCATGTCATCTGCAAACAGAGATAATTTGACTTCTCCTCTTCCTATTTGAATGCCCTTTATTTCTTTCTCTTGCCTGATTGCCCTGGCCAGAACTTCCAATACTATGTTGAATAGGAGTGGTGAGGGAGGGCATCCTTGTCTGTGCATGTTTTCAAAGGGAATGCTTCCAGCTTTTGCCCATTCACTATGATATTGGCTATGGGTTTGTAATAAAGAGCTCTTACTATTTTGAGATATGTTCCATCAATACCTAGTTTATTGAGAGTTTTTACCATGAAGCGGTGTTGAGTTTTATCGAAGGCCTTTTGTGCATCTATTGAGATAATCATGTGGTTTTTGTCTTTGGTTCTGCTTATGTGATGGATTACGTTTATTGATTTGCATATGTTGAACCAGTCTTGCATCCCAGGGATGAAGCTGACTTGATCATGGTGGGTAAGCTTTTTAATGTGCTGCTGGATTCGGTTTGCCAGTATGTTATTGAGGACTTTTGCATCAATGTCCCTCAGGGATATTGGCCTGAAATTTTTTTTGTCGTTGTGTCTCTGCCATGTTTTGGTGTCAGGATGATACTGGCCTCATAAAATGAGTTAGGGACAAGTCCTTGTTTTTCTGTTGTTTGGAATAGTTTCAGAAGGAATGATACCAGCTCCTGTTTGTATCTGGTAGAATTCGGCTGTGAATCCGTCTGGTCCTGGGCTTTTTTTGGTTGGTAGGCTATTAATTACTGCCTCAATTTCAGAATTTGTTATTGGTCTACTCAGGGATTCAACTTCTTCCTGGTTTAGTCTTGGAAGAGTGTATGTGTCCAGGAATTTATCCATTTCTTCTAGATTGTCTAGTTTATTTGTGTAGAGGTATTTATAGTATCTTCTGGTGGTAGTTTGTATTTCTGTGGGATCAGTGGTGATCTATTCTTTACAATTTTTTATTGTGTCTATTTGATTCTTCTCTCTTTTCTTCTTTATTAGTCTGGCTAGTGGTCTATCTATAAAAAAAAAGTTCTGTTATTTCACATTTAATCTGTGTAAGACTTGTACTGGGTGCTATGGCATGAAACAAAGCATATTCAACTGGTTTAACAATGTCTGATAAATATTGACTAATGACATAAGTAGAAATTAAGGGTAGACTCAATATAGTATTTAAGAGGTTAGAAGAGGGGGAACTTTCTAGGGACTTGACGATTAGGGAATGTCCCATGGTAGAGCGGGTAGGGCTTGGCCCATGCTGACTTAACAGCTACCACTTCACTCCCATGTCTGAATCAACAATTTCAATACATTTAAACTACTATTTGAACAGTGGTCTGAGGTGGTTAAAAAATGTAAAAATTATTTTTGCTTCATATTGAGTTATACTCTGATTAGTTATTAAATGAAGACTATTTCCCATAAGTTCTTTTAGAGATGAGAAAATTAGTTATGGGTGGGCATAGTCCATTAATTATTTCATGTACCTGAAGATCTCCAGGGAATGCCATGGCTTCACAACATGGCCCCAGAGGGTTAAATTTTGCATTTGATTCCCTGCATTTGCTAAAGATGAGTGAAATTGGATGACTCCCTGTTGACTACGCATCTGAAGCAGCTACTGTGTGTTGTTTATTTCCCTAGAGAGCATGAATTCTATAACATCTTGCTTTTAGTAAAATTATGTCTCTTTCTCCCCAAAGATTTTCACATGTAAGTAGGCTAAACAAACTCTAGGAGTTCACAGTGACAGACCTCTGGGAATAGAGAAATATCCCTATATTGCTTTAAAGATTATTTTTAATTATGAAATATTTCAAACATGCTGAGAAGTGTATGAAATAATGTAATAAAGACCATGCATCCTGTACCTAGATTTAATAAATGTCAACATTTTGCCATTTTATATGTATATATATAAATGTGTGTGTGTATATATATATGTATGTGTATATATACATGCTTCAGACCTCTTTCTCTCTCTTCTTTTAAAGAAATAGAATAGTTATCAATACAGCTAATGCCTCCTCTTTGCATTACTTCCACTCCCTGCTCTCTAGAAGTAGTTGCTATTCTGAAGTTGGTTGATCTATGTTATTTTCTTGAAGACTTAAATTTTTACTTGCTAGGTAGATATGAAGAAACAAAACATACTGTTATTTATGTGGTTTATGATTTTACATAAATGACATTAGAATGTATATATCATTGCACTGCACCTTGCATTTTGCAGTCAGCATTATGTTTTTGAGATTTAACCATATTGATGTATGCAAATCTAGTATACTCTAACTGTTGTATAGTATTTTATTGTCTGAGTCAATCATGGTTTATTTAAGCTCTGTTTGCCATCACTGAGGCTTCTTTTGCATATGTGTATGTTTCTTTGGGAAGATCACATTAAAAGTGGAATTGCTGTATCATGATTTAGTGTAGGCTCCTGAAAGTCAGGAAACCTGTGATACCACAAAAAAGTTCATTTCTTTTCTCATAATGTCCCAGAACAGGTGCTCCCATCAGTGGGTGTGTGATAGTTCACTGTATGTGTCAACTTGACTGGATCACACGATTCCCAGATTATCTGGTTAAACGTTATTTCTGGGTGTTTCTGTAAGGTGTGACTTCATAGAAGAGGTTATCATTTAAATTGGTGAACTGAGCAAAAGTGATGACCTTTTCCCATGTGGGTGAGCTTCATCCAACCCATTAAGAAACTGAATAGGACAAAAGGTGGAGGAAGGGAGGATTGGTTGGTTCTCTGCCTTAGTGCTTGAGCTGGAACATCAGTCTTCTCTTGACCTCAGTACTCCTGATTCTCTGGCCTTGGGGTTGGAACTGGAATCTATAGCACGGGCTTTTCAGCTCTCAGGCCTTAAAATGACACTACTAGATTTCCTGGGTCTCTGGCTTGCACACAGTAGATCGTAGCCTTCTCAGCCTCCTTTTCATAATTACATTAGCCAATACCTTACAATACATCTACATCTGTCTATATATGTCTATCTGCCTATCTATCTATCTATCTATCTATCTATCTATCTATCTATCTATCTATCTATCTATTGTTGGGGGAACCCACCCCCAATATTTCAACGTAGGTTCTTTTTATTTTCCATAACTGTCAGCCAGCTGAGAAATAGAGACAGTACAAAGAGAGGAATTTTACAGCTGGGCCGCCAAGGGTGACATCACATATCAGGACCATGATGCCCGCCTGAGTCTCAGACCAGCAAGTTTTTAATTAAGGGTTTCAAAAGGGGAGGGGGTGTAAGAACAGGGAGTAGGTACAAAGATCACATGCTTCAAAGGGCAAAAAGCAGAACTACTAATAAGAGTCTAACAAAGATCACAGGGCAAAGGGCAAAAATAGAACCACTGATAAGGGTCTATGTTCAGCAGTACACGTATTGTCTTGATAAACATCTTAAACAACAGAAAACAGGGTTTGAGAGCAGAGAACTGGTCCGATCACAAATTTACCAGGGTACAGTTTTTCCCTGCCCTAGTAAGCCTGAGGGTACTGCAGGAGACCAGGGCATATCTCAGTCCTTATCTCAACTGCACAAGACAGACATTCCCAGAGTGGCTGTTTATAGACCTCCCCACAGGAATGCATTGCTCTCCCAGGGTATTAATATTAATATTCCGTGCTAGGAAAAGAATTTAGTGATACCTTTCCTACTTGCATGTCCGTTTATAGGCTCTCTGAAAGAAGAAAAATATGGCTATTTTTGCCCGACCTCGCAGGCAGTCAGACCTTATGGTTGTCTTCCCTTGTTCCATAAAAATCGCTGTCATTCTGTTCTTTTTCAAGGTGCACTGATTTCATATTGTTCAAACACACATGTTTTACGATCAATTTGTACAGTGAACACAATTATCACAATGGTCCTGAAGTGATGTACATCCTCAGCTTATGAAGATAACAGAATTAAGAGATTAAAGTAAAGACAGGAATAAGAAATTATAAAAGTATTATTTGGGAACTGATAAATGTCCATGAAATCTTCATAATTTATGTTCCTCTGCTGCAACTCCAGCTGATCCCTCCATTCAGGGTCCCTAACTTCCTGCAACAATCTGTCTGTCTGTCTGTCTATCTATCTATCTATCTATCTATCTATCTATCTATCTACCTATCTATCCATCTATCTATCCATCTATCTATCGATCTATCTATCTATCTACCTATCAACCTGCCTACCTATCTTTCTATCTATCTGTTCTGTTGGTTTTGTTTCTCTGGATAACCTTGAGTAACACAAGGTGGTTCTCCTCAGTGAATGACTCAGCAACTCATTTGTCTTCCAACTGTGTCTCCATCTTTTCCTGGGCAATTCATGATCTGCATGCACCTGCAGGAAGTGGAAAGAAAGGATGGAGGAGACATATTCACTCTTATAAGCTTTAGGTTGAATTGGTGCAAACCACTTCTACTGTTCCCAGAAATATAACTGATTAGTTATTTATGCATGCTCTGGGCAATTAGCCTTACTATGGAGTCATTCAGAGTAGAGGTTGTCTTTAGCCTGTTAATTTCAGGTCAGCTTTCACAAACTGCCTGGATTATTTTGGATAATAAAATTGCCCTACATTTTCTCCTTGTGGGCCATGATGGAGTACGTGCAATCACAAATACATTGTGATGTACCCTAGGTTAATTGATAACTTAGAAGAAATGGAGAATCATATCAAAGCATAATTAAAAAGTCAACCTTGTTTCTTAAGGTAGATCATAATGGTTAATGGAGTTTGTTCAGCTGGTTGTGATAGCAGACTTCATGAAATATTGTATAAGGCAAATTGACAGATTTGGTCCCTGCCTCAATTTTTAAGATTGATTAGAGTGACTGAGTGATTGGTATACTCAGAAAAATTTACCAAAAGTGAACACAATGTAGAAAAGAGGGTGCATGTTGTTGGAAGTAAATTCTCTATGTGTCTCCAACATTTCTGCACAGCATGCAAGCAGAGATGCTGACTACCTTTGTTCTTGACTGTCTTGATTCTGGTTTCCTAATGATCATGAATGTCTTTTCGGAGCAAAGAGCAGTCATGATTAGTGTCCATTGTGCAAGAATTAGATCTCCTAACCTTAGGGTTTTCATCCTGTAACTCAATCCACTGTGTGTGCAGGTATCACCTTGTCCTCTTCAAATCTCCCCATGGAAAGTGGGGCTTGCGGAACTGGCACAAGAAAGTGGTGATATTCTGGCTGCAGTTGTTGCTGTGAGTAATACAGACCTTTGCCTCTTACCCAGGAGACTTGTGTCTTCTCTTAGCATTCACGATGATGTGGCAGGCTAACTTGTTAGATTTTAGGTAGGGTAAAATGTGACATCTTTCAAAGTTATTGGCAATGACAAAATAGAACATAGCTTGGGTGATCTTGGGAAAGGAACCTAACCGCCACGAGTCTCTTATTTTATATGTTTTGTAAGTAAAAGGACTTGGTCTAGATCAGATTACTGGTAAGGGCCCTGTGAGTTTGAAGAGCTATGGTTTCATGATTCCTTGGGGGTAGTGCTTAGGCCTTTGCTCTGCAGGACCCCAGTGGAATATGTCTGGATATAAAATGCTGGTTAAAACCTTGAGGGCTTCTTTTTAGCACTTCTTGCTTATCTCTCCTATATCTTGACACCGTATCCTTTCATTTTTAAGGTGTATTTAAATGGTGAATTATTTCACAGAACATGAGCGAAATCATCATTTTCTTATTTATTTTTTATTTTTGTTTTTGAGATGGAGTCTTGCTCTGTCACCTAGGCTGTAGAGCAGTGGTGCATTTGTGGCTCACTGCAACCTCTGCCTCCTGTGTTCAAGCAATTCTTGTGTCTCAGCCTTTTGAGTAGCTGGGATTACAGATGCCCCCCACCCCGCTTGGTTAGTTTTTGTATTTTTAGTAGAGATGGGGTTTTGCCATGTTGGCCAGGCTGGTCTTGAACTCTTGGTCTCAAGCGATCTGCCCAGCTTGGCCTCCCAAAATGCTGGGATTACAGGCCTGAGCCACCATGCCCGGCTGATATATCATTTTCAAAAGGACAGTTGCATAATATAATCCATAGTTAAAGACACAGAGGGTGCTTTAAAGACAATCCCTAATTTAGCTGGTGATTGAAAGAAATCCATGTGTGTGCCCTCTGTTGGAGCAGACAGCATATCAAGGCAGTGCTGCCATCCAGGCTTGTTTGAGGAGCCTCAGGGCAGTATGAATCTGCATTTCATTGCCTATGAAGGAAACAAAGAGATCAGAAGCTAAGCAAAGGGCACTGACTCAGGACACTTAACTTTAGGACCCCTTACTTGTTTTGAATATCAAATCAGTTGTCTTTTGTGGTGTGGTGAAGATTTCGCACTGACAAACGTGGTTGCTAATGATATTTTTCCATGTGGGACTCTGTAAGTCTTGACTGGGGGGTAGAGGGCAGAGAGAGTCCTGAGTGGAAAAATGGTCAGGAGAAATCTGTTTTATTTTTCTGATTTTTTTGCAGGGTCTTGAAGCGTGGTTGTGACCGAGGCATTTGCTCTTTGCACCTCGAATGATTTTTTTAACTCAAATGCTGTTCCTCATGTACATGACAGGAGGTGATGGGTCAAATGTTGGCAAGGGCTTGATTGACAGGACAGAAGCCCAAGCCTGGAGGGAAGGCAGAGGGGGAGGAAAACCATGAAAGGCACTGCAGAGGGAAGCCACCGCCCGGGCAGAGGCAGCCCCAGTGCTGTGCGGAAGCTTGCTCTCCTGGCTTGCTTTCCTAATCTTTATATTCAAGCCATATACCTCAGGGTCTGTGAATCAACACACTTGCTTATTTACTGCTTCTTCTCTGGAACACTGAGCAGTGGCTTGACGGGGTGTACAGATACCTATTCTATCTCTAGGACTAGTGGTTGGGAAAGACACTTGTCCTTCCCAATCACCCAGAGAGAGGCTTTCACAAAGGCATGTCCTGCAGTCTTTCAGGCCAGAGCATTGCATGCAATGTCCTCACTTTGTGAGATGCTACATAATCCTCGTAAACTCTGTGATGCTCTTAAATCTTCTTGAAGTGCTGCTGCTACCATTTCACACAGCATCTTCTCCTATGAGATGCATTTTCCTCTGCATTTTTCAAGCCTGTACTTCTCTAACTTTTAAAAAAAAAAAGTTCGGCTATGAAGAAAACTTGCTTTTTTCTCATTAAGACCCCGAACCACAAGAGTGTCTGATTAAATTAACCACAAGTTCCGGAGCACAAGCAGTGCTCTGTTTAATTTTCAGTTTTCTTATTCATACTGGGTGATGGAAACACTTTTCTCCTTCCTATTACTTTGGACTCCCTAGGTACAGGGACATTTCCTTGTTCCTGGCTCTGAAAAGACATGTGTCTCACAAACGGTAGTCGGAATAGATCAGCATTGTATATCTTTGAGTACATTTGTTACCTATAAAGTAAGATATGAGAGGGAGGAGAAATAATCCTAGGTAGAAGAGAATATTTCATATTTCACAATCACATTTTCTCAGAAATAGAGTCTATCCAAATATTCAACCTACAAAAAGGCAGCATCCTAACTGCTTTTTCCTTCTCTCCTCACCTGACTGTGTTTTTCCTTACCTATTTTATCTTTTCATTTTAGTTCTGCACTTCACCTTGTCCTCCCCTCTTATCTCCTTCTCTCTGAATTTATTAATCAAATAATCCATCTTTACTGTGTAGGCAGTACCGTCACCACAAATCCTGCAGCTGCACACACTGACTATAAAGTAAACCTCTTTGAGAAGTCTCAGAATGGTGACTGGTTGCATAAAGTAGATTATGCCTGTCTGGAGTTTCCTGGAAATTGTTGTATTCCACTTATTACCTGTCTTTGAAATGAAAATATCAAGATAGTTTATCTTTGAAATGCTCCTCTCCAGACTATGAAGTTGAAAACTTAATAGTATCATGAATTCAGTTTAAAACAACAATCTCTTTATTCAAGATACTTTCTTCGCAATACTGTACCTGAGAAATGTTCTCAATAAAGTATGCATTTTAGCATTGTTTTTACTACACTAATGAATTGAGACCCAAAGTATACTTGATGTTGTTGAGGGGTAGGGAAGGAGAGAGAGAGATTGAGGGAGACGGAGAGAAAGAGAATTACCTTTTTAATGGTACTATAATCTAAAAGTCTGTCTGAAGATGAAAGCATTTCTGAAGTGTGATTTGCTCTTTTGTTTCTGTCTTTATCTTTCAAATACATACCACCTTAGTGAAGAGGTTGGTCATCTATTACTTTGACAATTCTACTTTATATCCTCTAATGCTAGGACTTAAAGATAGATACATTTAAGGCTACTCACTCCCTTATTTCTTTTCTCTCAGATGAGTGGTCAAAATTGGCAAGCAGAAGTTGAGTCTGTTTCTTACAACTGTCCCTGTATTACCCCAGAGGTTCTCATCTGGGACTGATTCTTCCCCACCCCCTCCATGGGATGTTTGGCAATGTTGGGACACATTTTTGGTTGTCACAACTGTGTGTAGGAGGGTACTGCTGGCATCTAGTGGATAGAGAGCACGGAGATGCTATTAAGTATCCTATAATACCTAGTACAGCCCCCATAACAAAAAATTTCTGGTTCTAATGTCCATAGTGCTGAGGAGGCTGAGAAGTTCTGATTTATGCTAACCAGATTTAGTAGCAAATGCTGAAAGCAGGAACAGGAGGAGAGAAGATGGGAAGAAAATGAAAATAAATCAAGAAGTTACTGCAGGCCTGATATGTACACATTCACATATGTCATTGCTTTCATGTAATCCTCATAGAAATTCCCTTAAGTATAATTGTTTCTCCTTTTATTATTTTTCTTCTGTCAAAGGAGGAATCTGAGACCCAGAGAAGTTAAGTGATGTGCTTTAAGTCACGTGACTTAGCAAGTGTAATTCTGAAGTCCATGCTTTTCCTGTTTCTCCTCACTGGGAGCAGGAAGACAATTATCCATTCAGGTCTCAGAGTGGAGAGAATGGAGGCTGAACTGGTACAATTTACCAATAGATTTATACATGTAGATGCTCATATTGTATCAAATAACCAGTGTCCATCATTTTTTTGGATGGTTTTAACTTCAAACACTTGGAAAGCTATTATTTATATCGTGATGTTTCCTTTGGAAAAATACGGTCATTCTTCCTTTTCTGTTTTTTAAAAAATCTCCTTAAGAAACTTCACCAATCACTTAGATCTTGGGCTGTGGTGTGTGATGAATTACAGAAAAATGTGTACGGAGAGGTCAATGTGCCATGGGTCATGAATTAAGAACACATAAACTACAGATGCTCAACTAAAAGCTTAAGTCAGAAAAGAATTACTTCTAGGACTGAAAATTCTTGGATATAGAATGTCTCAAAAGAACTGAATCATCTTTTTCTCTGTCTATTTTGAAAAAACAAAATAGATTTTCATCCACTGAAACAGTTTAGTACTTTTTTCCTTGAAGATTCCCATAATAAGTTTGTTTTTTCTTTTTATGGTCACAATTTTTGATCAACTCCAATACAGAGCAGGATAAAAACATTTCCCATCCCAATTCATCTTCTTTCAGAGTTTTGAAGTATAAATGACAAGTGCCAATGGAAAAGGCCATTTCTTTCCATTGACCTTGGCCTTCTGGAATCAGTGTCTTCAGAAGAGAAGACTGGGCTTTTGCATTTTCCATAAGTTCCACAGGAGATTTTATTTTAACAAGCACAGTGCCTTGAATTTAGTGTCACTCAATAATTCTTGTTGATGATAGTTCCCTTGGTCATTGCCCATCCTACCTGCTCTGGGGCCAGCCTGGAATCCAAGCCAAATCTACATTTGTTAGACTTTTAAAAGGACTTTTGTCCCAAATGTTATAAGGAGATTTTTTAGACATGGCTGTGAATTACCCTTAAAAGTATAAAGCTATTGCTATAGTAAAATAGTCTTAGTTTTTCATAAGAGAGTATTAAAACTCTGCAAATTTAATTTCTCTGATTTTCTCTGAGGTTCTCAATCTGGAAAGTGGAAATAAGAGTAAAATCCTTACCTCATTTATGGGTTTAAGGACAGACTGAAGTATTATATAAACAGTATTTAGTAAACTGGAAAAGATGTAAGATATTTATTATTACAGTTTTTACTTCTTGATGTTTTATTATTTTTTGACAACTTGGGTCTTTTTTTTTTTTTTTTTTTTTTTAAATTTATTTATTATTATTATACTTTAAGTTGTAGGGTACATGTGCATAACATGCAGGTTTGTTACATATGTATACTTGTGCCATGTTAGTCTGCTGCACCCATCAACTCGTCATTTACATCAGGTACAACTTGGGTCTTTAAACTTGACCTTTGGTTTTAGAAGGACACTGAATCTATGTTTTTAAAACAGAATTATCTTTCTGAGGTGCAATCAGGCCCATGGATGTGTGTTGTTTAGTTTGCTCAGTGTCTAAAAATTAAAAGAAATCAGCTGTCAATGCTTAAAAATCAAGCAATTTCACGTAACAATTTGGGCTTCTGACTTAAGTTGAGAAACCAGAATACTTAGCCTATATATGCCCAGTGCAGCAATTAGTTTCAGTTTAGTAACCTTGTCTAGATCCTACAGGAATGTGAATTTGTCACCCATACTCTACAACTGAAGTTCTCAATGTCTGATCCACAAGACCCAGAGTTAGCATTGCTGAAAATGTGTTGGAAATGGTAATTTTAGGGCTTCTGCCCAGGCGTACTGAATCAGAAGCTCTGGAGATCTGGCCTAGTAAACTATTTGTCAAGCTTTCTCGGGGCTTTGGATACGCACTGGAGCCTGAGAACCACTGCTCCACGACATCGCAGTCCAATTGCCCGTGACCTAAGTCCTGAACTTGTCTAGTACCGGGAAAGTCAGTCTTGGTTTCTGATTGCTACAGGGGTCTTCCATTGATTGAGCAACATTTCATTTCCTTGCCCCTCTCACCGTTGCTGGGTTTTATGTTTTTTGCTCATTTTGGACTTGAGATAAATAAGAAAAACAATATCCTTGTGGTCCTTAGCATTTTCAACCAACAGCAGCAATTTGTGAGGATAAGTCCTCTGACCCTAAGTTGATCAAGTGACCTCTTGCCACTCTTTGAGGTCATCCTTACAACTGTCTGTCGAACACCTTCTTTAAAAAAAAAAAAAAAACCTCAGTTTCTCCCCTTTCAAAACTAAGCAGTTTTAAGCAGCTCTGAAAGGAATTTAAATCTGTGCTTTTATTTTGACATTTCTTCCAACATTGATTAGATAATTTCTGATCTGTTTATTGTTTTGTACTACAGTGTGAAATTTCTAGAGATTATACTCCATTGGTGTTCCCCCCTTGAGGGAAAATTCATAGTATAAGAGCTAACTGTTATAATATAAAACCAATATTCTTGTGAAATTTGTAAATTAAATTTTCTTTCCAACTTTTGTTTAATATATTCAGTGTCACCTTGTAAGGCAACTGAGATAATTTTGTGTACCCTATCAATTTGTTTCTTGTTTGACATCTGTGTTTGTTTATATAGCTTTCAGAAGTGGAGAATTCTGTTGCCAATTAATGTTGACGGTTTCGAGTTAGAGAGAAGAGAGTTTGCTTATAAATGAAAGTTTTTGTTTTTAAGTTGTGTTTTATTGTAGCTGAGTGTTTTCCAAATAAATATTCACTGACTTTATTGAATACTTCAATTGGGTAATGGAATCACAGGCTTTCAGAGAAGTAGGGCTCAAATATAATTTTAATTTATAAAAGATTCCTCTGCTGTTGAACAATGGGACAACAGAAAATACATTAAAAGAATAACTTCAAGTAAGATATTGACCAAGTTTATGTTTTCTTGTGGAGATGAAATCTTGGGCTAAGGTAACTTCTCAAGCAACTGTAACATGGCCATTTGTAAGACATTGCTTATTAAAGTAGGAGCTCCTGACTTCTGATCTTGCAGGTTGGTTGGAGAATCACCTAGGGACCATATTAAAAGTATTACTTCAGTCACTTCGTGGTTGGCACTGAGAAGATGTATTTTATGCTCCTTCCCAAGTGATTTTTAATATGTAGCTGGATTTGGAAATCATTTTGCTAAATCACACATTGTCTCTTTTAAAAAGAGCCAAAAGAGAACATTTTTCAGCCCATAGGACCAGGAAATTTTATGCCTTTCCAAAGCATCTGGTACCTTTTGATCTTACAGGACAATTATAAATGTTATAATGAATTGTTTTTCTCTTTTAGATTTGACTATAAACTCAGAGCAATTTTGACCCCCATTAGCTTTTGTGTAGGATTGGACTTTCTAGAATAAATTTTTATGTCCTTTTTTTTTTTTTTTTTTACACTCTGGCTTTACTTTAGCATTATTTCCATATTTTTCCACTCTGATGTCTCTGTTTTGATTTAGTTTTTATTTTATGGTATTTTAAATCATGTTTGAAGTCATAATAAGTTTTTCTTTTTGGTATAAGGAATAGGTATAAGGAATAGTATAAATAAATACGATAGCTATAGCAAAAAGACTGCCATACAGGTCATTAATGGGGCTATTTTATGGAGTGTTACTTAGTAATCCTGAACTAACTGCTGTTGAACTTAGTACTGTTTTCCATATGCAATAATTCTGTGACAGCTAGGTTAAAAAAGAGAACCATGGTCATAGAGTATATGGGATTATATGTTCTATATTCCTCTTTATGCACTTTACGATGCACATAACAGTGTAAAGACTCTGAAAAGACCTGCAATAAAGACATTTTAAAAATCTTTAATCCAACATTTTCCAAGCTTTCCCAAAACCAATAACTATCTCCCTCCCTCTAGAACACGTTAACATTTCCAGAACAATGTTTTATTTGGGGAATGCCATATTATTGCTATGTCTGAAAGTGTTGAATGGCAATATGGATAAAATGAGGAAAGCTATTGTGTTGGACAAACAGAAATTATCAATCATCTTGGAGGGAAATAAACTGAGTTAAGTGAGTAAAATTTAGAGAAATTGTGCTAAATTGGCACTTGTGAAGAAGCATATATAATAAGGAGAAGAAAAAGACAATACCATATTTGTATTCTTGCAGTTGCAGAAGGAACAATACTTACAGCACACATTTCACGTACAATGAAGTAAATCTTAAATCTTAGCTGATCTCTACCATGGATCCATCTTCTGGGTGGTATCATGTTAAAATGTTATGTAAATGAAGTAAATAGTTGTCCCCCACTATCCCCAGTGGTAGAGAGAATAGTTGGAGGTCTTGGGAGAAATCTGGGTGGTTTATGTGACAGAAGTTAAGTCATGCGGGAAGCATTTGTGTATATATCAGTTAAACGCTCCCTGAGGACATGTGATCTCCCTAAGTGTTGCAGACATGTCCTACCTCCTGACAGCCTTGGTCAGAATGTGAATAAAAAAAAGTTTCATGAATCTATACTTACTCACTTTTCTTCTCTGTATCCCCAAGAGACATGGGGAGAAATGGTTTTATTTTAAGGAAATTCTGCTCTGTGGAAGGAAATGTTTAACATGACATCCTATTAATTGGTCACTTAGTTGCTTAGTTTTTACAACTCACAGTTCATTTTAAATAACTTGAATGAACAGAAATTTAACTGAGGTGGGGAGAAAGCAATCTAATACAATTCAGTTAGAAATATCTAACATGTGAAGATATAATCTAAATTATCCATGAAAATAAACTTGGAGTCCAGTGACTAAATTGTTAAGAGTGGGCTTAACAAGAGACAGGCATGAAATTAGAACACCCAACACAATGTGTACACAGGAGACCTTTCACCAAAAGAACTTAATACTTATTGTAAGAAAGTGCTCTATTCCTGTTCTGTGAAGGTGCCATATGTCATATTGATATGACAGTGTCCTATCAATAACAGCAAAATCAGTCAGTGCAAATTCTGTTGCCCAAAAAAGTGAGTGGGCTGAAATGGTTTTGGTAATCACTTTCAAGGCAATTTAGACCTTTAAATCTCAAGAGGTCAAATCCATGATTTTTGTTTCATCATTAAGTTGATCACTTGAATCCATTCCCCTTTTCTGGGTGGCAACACTTATTAACTGGACATCTTCTCGTTCTTTTTTAGCCAATAAAATGTACCTCATTTTGATAGTGATGGAAGGCAGACAAATGCCTAAGCAGATGGGGGGGGGGGGTTCCTGGTGAAACCCCACCTTCAAGCCAAAACACAGCCTGAAGGCTGAAAGACCAGACTGCTGGTCTCTAATGAAACCTGTGACCCAGAGTGAGAACTTCTGCTCCTGTTTGCCTGCCCTTTCCCCATTGATTCTTTCTGAATAATGCCTTTTAACTGATCAAATGTTGCCTTTTCCAATACTACCAATGGCCTGCCCTTCCCCTATTCTGAGCCCATAAAAGCCCTGTACTCAGCCACATGGGGGGACTTTCCTGCCTTCAGGTGGGGGGACATCTCCCGTGTCCCCTCTTCATGGAAAGCTGTTTCATCACTCAATCAAACTCCCTGCCTTGCTCACTCTTTGATTGTCAGCATATCCTCATTCTTCTTGGATGCTGGACAAGAGCTTGGGACCCACAGGGTGGGGGTACCCAGAAAGGCTGTGACACTGTCCTTTTGTTCTTGTCAGTAGAGGGCAGCTGCCTCACACAACGGGGACAGGGGCTGACTGAGCTACTAACACACTGCTGTCCATCGGACTGTGGACAGTGGAACTAAAGAGCTAATTAGCTCACTAACACCATCTCTAGGGCTTCAGGGTCACAGGAACCCTTGCCTGGGTGCTGCTGTGTTCCCCTCGAGGCAACATGTCTGCTCTGGCCACAGACCTTGCACGGTGCTTGCTTCTATGTCAGTGCTTGGAGTGGCTGGCCAGATTCCACACTCACTTGCTCACATGCTCCCTCCTGTAAAGGGCTGAGCACAGTGGGCTGAGTAGATGGGGCACCCCTGCTGGGAGTCTGGCAAAGGGGCCAAGAGAAAAATCCTGCATCACTTTCATATCTCTTTCTGAGCTTATCTCTGTTTAAATTAAATTTCTGGTAAAAATCCTGTCCAAATTGTATTTTTCTATATAAAAGAAAATTTGCTCATTGAAGAAAGGTTTCCAAAGGAAATCTTGGTCACCCTACTAGTCTACCTCAAGCCATTAGTAATAACATTTAATCCTTGCTGACCTAAATAATTTTTAAATGCAACCAGAATCACATATAGTTCTAGTTCTGAAATTTGAGTATCCAAGAAAAGAAGAAAATTCAAAAACTGAGTTTTCTGATTGATGAACGATTTGAGCAGGGTAGGAGTGGTGGTGTGGTGGTGTCAGGTTAACACTCTTAGAAATATGACGCCATTTCTTCCCTGTCTGTTACACATTCAGAACAGAAGCAGGAGTTGTAAGATAGGGAATGTGAGATAAGATGGTGCCATGCAGAGAGCAGTGGCTTGGGAACCTGAAGAACTGGTTTCTAATGGCAGTAGTAAGAAACAGCAGTTAATTGAGTAACTGAAAAGCTTCAGGATAGTATGGCATGCTTGCTATATCTTCATAAGGACCCTTTCAAATGGTATTATCACTAATTTCTGGGAAACCAAGGCCCAGAGAGGTTAAGTAACTTTCTGAAGGCCACACAGTAAGTGATAGAACTGTAGTTTGAATCCAAAATGCGACATTGACTCAAACTCTCTACTTTTATTGTTCCTACTTCCTTTCTTTGCAAATGCCAGATAAGACACAGAGTCAAAAACTATAGGCTGGGTGTGGTGGCTCATGCCTGTAATTCCAGCACTTTGGGAGGCTGAGGTAGGTGGATCACTTGAGGTCCGGAGTTTGAGACCAGCCTGGCTAACTTGGCAAAACCCCATCTCTACTAAAAATACAAAAATTAGCTGGGTGTGGTGGTGTGTGCCTTTAGTTCCAGCTGCTTGGGAGGCTGAGGCAGGAGAACCACTTGAACTCAGGAGGTGCAGGTTGCAGTGAGTCTAGGTTGCATCACTGCACTCCAGCCTGGGAGACAGAACGAGACTGTCAAAACAAAACAAAGCAAAGCAACAAAACAAAACAACAAAACACTGTGTAGCAGCATGATGATTGTATGGTCATGCACCTCTTAAAGGACAAGGATATGTCCTGAGAAATGCATCATTAGGTGATTTCATCATGGTTTGAACATTTAAAAAAATATATTTACACAAACCTAGATGCTATAGCCTACTATACACCTAGGCCATATGGCATAGCCTGTGGCTTCTAGGCTATAAACTGCGGCATGTTACTGTAGTGAATACTGTGGTCAATTGTAACATAATGGTAATTATTTGGGTCTCTAAGGCTATCTAAACATAGAAAAGTTACAGTAAAAATATGGCATAAAAGATAAAAGATGGTACACCTGCATAGGGTACCTACCATGAATGGCGCTTGCAGGATTGGAAGTTGTTCTGGGTGAGTCAGTGAGTGAATGTGAGTGAACATGAAGGCCTAGGACATTACTGTAGACTACCATAGACTTTATAAACACTGTACATAGGCTACACTAAACTTATACAAATATTTTTCATTCTTTAATAAGTTAGCCTTAACCTACTGTAAATTTGTTTAAACAGTTTTGACTCTTGTAATAACACTTAGCTTAAAACACAAACACATTGTACAGTTATAAAAAATTTTCTTTATATCTTTATTCCATAAACTTTTTTTTTCTATTTTTAAAAATATTTATTTTTTACTTTCAAAACTTTTTTTTGTTAAAAACAAAGACACAAACACACACATTAGCCTAGGCTTAGGGTCGGAATCATCAATGACGCTGTCTTCCACCTCCACATCTTGTCCCACTGAAAGGTCTTCAGGGGGCACTAACACACATGGAGCTGTCATCTTCTATGATAACAAGGCCTTCTGGATACCTCCTGCAAGACCTGCCTGAGGCTGTTTTATAGCGAACTTTGTAATAATTAGAATTATTATAAAAATTATTCACTCTAAAATAATGATAAAATTATAGTATAGTAAATGTATAAACCATTAGCATAGGTATTTATTGTCATTATCAAGTGTATGATTGTATTGTACACAATAGTATGTGCCAGACTTTTATATGACCGGTAGTACAGTAGGTTTGTTTACACCAGCATCACCACAAATGCATGAGTAATGTATTGCGCTAAAATGTTAATGAGGGCTAAAATGACACTAGATAATAAGAATTTTTAGGTCCATTATATTCTTATGGGACTACCTTGAGATATATTTGTTGTTTTGTTTTGAAAATTTCTTTTTTGGGAGTGCAGCAATTTTCATTTTTTTTTCAAACTTAAATAAATTGTTACAAAATAGACTTTAGACAATAAGTTACAAATTGTAGCAAAAGGCTCCCTTCCACAGACAATTTTCCCACCCATGGCGCTCTGCATCCCCTCTCCCTGGTGTTGCAATCTGGCTGGTAAGGGTGGCCTGGTATCTTGGCAGAGGCTGGCACTGGGAAGAGCATGGTGATAAAGGCTGGGGGAAGGAGGTCCTTCAAGGACAGGGACACGAAGAGCACACCACCGTCTTCTTGGGAAAGAGGCCAGATCTTGGTTGTCTTTGCAAGGGGAGAGGAGAAGAGATGGGGAGTCCGAACTGCTCCTGAGAAAACGTGGAGATCAAGCCCCTCTTTGCATGCACCCCCTCCCCCAGATTCTGATCTTTGGAAACTTGAAGTTCAGAGGGAGAAGCTGAGGTCTGCAGGCCACTGGGATGAAGGGCCCAGAAATGGGGTCTTGGGGTGGGTGGAGGGGGCAATGACAAGTCCCCTCTGCCTGCCGCTGGTGCCACTGGGGCTCCAGAGCCGGCCACTGTCCACTCCTCCTGGAGCTGCTGGTGCTGCACGAAGCCGATTCTGTGGTAGAAGTGGCGAGGACCATGGGGGCTGGTGAAAGGCCCCTCCTGGGGTGCATGGACCCGCCCATGGCCCTCCCACCCGGCAGCTGTCCGGAAGGCCTTGCCACAGATACTGCAGTGCTGGTGCTTGGGGTCTGTGTGGGTCCTGCTGTGGTTCTTAAAAGACAGCAGGTTGGGGCAGAGGGAGCAGGGGTACAGCCCCATGATGTGGGCCTTCTGGTGTGTCAGCAGGCTGCCGGCTTGGCGGTAGAAGCGCCTGCACCGGGAGCAGCGGAAGGGCCGCTCCTTGTCCTCAGCCACCGTGGACGTCACTGCTTCTCCTCCTCTAGTTCTTTCTGCACTCTCTCCTGGGCCTCCGGGTGTTTCTGACGGGGCCTCCTGGGCTTTCCCTTGACCACGGAGGCCCACCTCATCTTCCCCAGTTCCGGATTTGGGACATCTGGCCTCCTCGATCTGGGCTGGCACCTGGCTGTGGCCCCTGGCATGAGCCTGCAGAGGTAGCTGGCCAGTTTGCAGTGGGGCTTAAAGGTCTTGCCACATTCAGGGCAGGCAAAGATCTGGGCATCTGTGTGGTTGTAGTTGTGGCTCTTAGTGGCCACAGGATTCAAGAACTCTTGGAGCAGAGCAGGCAGTAGTGTTGGTTTGTCTTGTGGGTGTTGTGGTTCAAGAGGTCACCTGGCTGGCAGTAAGTCTTGCCACATTGGCTGTAGGAGGAGGGGTGGCTCCCTGGCTGCAGCTGAGAGCTACTGTCTCCATTGTCCCAGCTATCCATGTGACTCAGACTAGGGCCATTGAGCTGGCTGTCACTGGCGTGGCAAGGACTCCTGGGGACACTGTCTTCTAGCTCCTCTGGCCTGGTCAGGAAGGGAGGAATCCAGCCTCCATTGTGATTGCCCAGTTCCCCACCTCCTGGCCACCCACCTGTCCTTGGCCAAAATATCGTTTTGTGGTACATGCCTATATTGGACAGAGTTAAGTCGTAATGCAATTAACAAACATTCCCCAAATAGCAATATTTAAAATAACAAAGGCATTTCTTTTTACCCTACAGATCCAACATGAATCAGCTGAGGACTTTCACTCCATATCCTCATCCTCCTATTCGGGGACTCAGGTTGAGGGGACTCATGTCACTTACAACTCAATGGGAATAGGAAGAACAAGTATTATGGTCTATCGCGTTCAGTCATTGGCCCAGGTGATGGGCTACATTTCACTTCCACTCCCAGTTCAATGCAGAGAAACAGTCACATGGCCTTACCCAGCCATTGGGAAAGCAAGAAGCGCAATCCTGCCAAGAGCGTAGAACAGCCGTCCCCAACCTTTTTGGCACTGAAACTGTTAACCTCAGATTATCAGGCATTGGTTATATTCTCATAAGGAGCGCACAACCTAGATCCCCCTCCTGAGCAGTTCACAGTAGGGTTCACACTCCCATGAAAATCTAATGCTGCCACTGACCTGACAGGAGGCGGAGCTCAGGTGGTAATGCTCACCTCCTACTGTGCAGCCCGGTTCCTAACAGGCCACAAACCAGTACCGGTGTGTGGCCCAGGCATTGGGAACCCCTGGCCTAGAAGGAGAGGAGACACTGATAAGGTGGAACAGGTGAATGACAACCACAATGGTACTGGGGTTAATTTCCTTTAACCAGTATGATGTCACTTTCCTATTTACTGTTTTCATTTCCTCCTCCCATCAGCTATTTAGCACTTTTAGCTTGAGCTATGTGTAACTTTGTTTCCTAAAATTGATGGTCCTAGTTCCTGCCTGACCGCTAGCTAGCTAAATGCTGATAGAAGAATCCCCTGCCCTCTCCAGGCCTAATTTTATCAATGATAAGTAGATGGATTAGGATAGCTTTAAGAGATCTCCAAATGAAAATTTTATGACTTCATGAAAAGGCAAAAATAAATCCTTCTCTTTTGATTATCTTGCACTGACCAAGTAGGTAACACAGGCGTGTATGGCCAGGGAGACATAATCCAGCAGTGGAGAGATAAGCAACGGAGGGGCACTGGTGCTGAGCCAGGAGAGATATCAAGGATAAGCTACTGAGGTGGACCTTGGGCTCCAATACGAGTTCAAAGACAGGTAAGAAATAGTGAGGAAATTATCAAATCTAGACTCTTCTACCTTTAATTTTTTATTTAGTGGTGATTTAGTGATTACTTAAAGTAAGCACACACACATACACACACACACGTATATGTATACATTTCCCCCAACAAGGGAAGACACTGAATGGCTCACTTCAAAGTTCAGGCAGTGAGTCTCAAAATTTTTAAGACGTCAGTGAAATACGCCTAGGGCTTATGTTTTATGGTTTGCACAGTATGATCATGATCCTTATAAATGTTTTTCACCTAGTGGCAAGGTAACCAAATGACAGCATGAAAGTTTTGAAAACGGAATCGTTTTTCATCAGTTGAGTTAGAAAAACTACAGAAATGAGTGACAGCAATTGTCTTGGTAAGGCTTGTTTTAAATAATTCAGACCATTTGCTTTGTTCTAACTTGCATTTTAAACTATGTGCAACTTCTCAAATCATGACTTTCTAAAGTAAACATATTGGTTTACACACGAGGGTATGTGGATTTAACACAGCAAGGAAAGGCCAGAGCAAATGCCTAGGCCTGCTGTGTCACAGTCATGGCAGAGTTTTTACACAAAGGCTGATAATTGGTAATAGAAGCTGAGTGGAAAACAGCCTCTAGGCCCTGCAAAGTGGCTACAGACACAAGCAAAGGAAAGGCTCCAGTTACCCATATTCATATGTTTAGATGTCTACTCTGATCTCCCTCCTCTGTCTTCTTACATAGTAATTTTACTAATCAGTCACCACATACAGGGAAACTGCCTGAAAGTAAAGCTCACATAAAGAAATGAGATAGATTGAAAACGTAAAACCAGATCTGTGCTTAGGCCTGAAGCTGTTTTGTACTTCTGGAGTTTTCTAGCACATAAGCCAACAGTTTTGCTTTTATGTGTAGGATAGTTTTGGCTCAATTTCTTCCACTTGCGTTAAAAAAAATGACTGACTTATATACGGAATACGGATTACTGGGCTAAGGTTGAATAGCCATTCTGGTAAGAAACAGCCTGAGCAAAGGCATCTAGGCAGAAAATCTCAGAATGTATTCAAACTGGAGTATACATTAAATGGAAAAAATGGGAGGTAGTTCTAGATAAGAAGTGCTTTGAAGTCTCTGATAAAGAAAATAAAGTGTATTCTATAAAAAAATGAGGAACTGTGGAAACTTTTTGAGTGGGGAAGTGAAATGTACAAACTTCACTTTCTGAAGAGTTTCCTGGTACTCAAAGGAGAAACTATTGGGAAGGGGAGATTTAGGAGTTTATAATAAAAGAGAAAAACATGATAATCAATAATCAATCACTTTGGCAGTGTATAGGAAGTCTTATTATATGTGGTGTAGAATAGACAGGAGGTGAATGTCAAGATTGATTCTAAAATTTTAAGTTTTTCACTGTTTAATGAAACAGAAGGCCCTTGATAAATGGTTTTGAAAGGGTGGTTAGCCAGATAAATAGGGGAGTTCTGCTGGCAGATTGTTGGATATAGAAGAATGGAATGTGTTTTGCTGAGCAGGCAAGGATATGCTAAATCACTTAACTTTGAAATTGTAAAAAAGAGCATATTCCTAATCAATTCCTAGGGTTCAAAACTCAAATGACATTTATCTGTGTGCCTGAAACCTAAATGGTGATCATGGGCTATCATTTTCTTTCTTATTAAACTGGTACGTTTATTTTAAAAGAAACTCTGACTTTTCCTGTTAATGGAGGCAACATGCACTTCATTAGCCTAGAGCAGGCATTGGCAGCCCACAGTAGACCGGTGAAGGCAGCAGGAGATGAACACCAGGGCTTAATGTTACCATTCTAACCATCAAACAAAATGCCAGTAGGCTGTTAGTACTTCTTTTCCCTCCTCCAGGTTCCATCTTCTCACATGACATCTCCATTCTCTTGGTACATGCACATTGCCTTCCTGGTGATTCAAATTATTCAGAATACAACCCTGTCCCTCCCACCCCCAAAACTCTCAGTTCCATATGTCCCATTGCACATTTTTGAATAAATTTACCTCTCTCAAGACCTACCCATTTAAAAATATCGCTTCTCTTTCTACTCCTCTTCAATCCATTTTCTTTCTTACTTGCAAGTCCAAGCAAAATTTGTGTCGCTTTAAAGGGACTGATTGCAGCCTGGTGTCAGGAGAAAAATAGTCATATGTGTCAACTTGGCTGGGCTACAGCACCTAATTATTTAATCTAAGTCTAATCTAGGTGTTACCGGGAAGCTATTTTATAGATGTGGTCAACATTTACCATTAGTTGATGTTAGGTAGAGGAGATTACTGTAGATAATATGGGCAGGCCCCATCTAATCAGTTGAAAGTCCTTAGGATTAAAAATTGAGATTACCTAGAAAAGGAGGAAATTCTGCCTCCAGACCACAACATCAACTCCTGCTCAAAGGATGATGCTGTCTATCCCCCCTACCTGTTTAAACTGGCTTTCACTTGGAATAAAATTTGTATAGTTAGAATTAGTGGCACCTACTGATGGAGTAATATTAGATCTGGCCTAGAGCTGAATGTGCCAGAAGCCATTAGCTATCTCTTAAATGTAGAAGGAAACTTTTCTAGTCAAAACCAAAAAATGTTGAACCTTAGCACTGGGGATGTGAAACAGATCTCAGCCCTCGTTCAGACCAGGCTTCTTATTTCAAAGATAATGAAATAGAGGCCCAGTGAAACACTAAGTGTGTTGTGCAAAGCCACAATCACTAGAATTATAACATCCCTTTATATTTGTTTTTATTTTTCACTTGAAAATATTTTAATATTTTTCTTTACTGCTAAATATTTTGCTAAAGCATGTTGTTTTGGCCTGGACAATATTCCATCATTTGGTCGTGCCAGAATACTTTTATTAAATATCTGTTTAGTGCATTTAAGTTATATTCATGTTTTCACTTCTGTAAATACTGGGATAAATATCTTTATATATAAGTCTTTGTACACATTTATCATTCCTGAAGATAAGTTTAAA
Organism: Papio anubis; assembly: GCF_008728515.1. Classification (NCBI taxonomy): domain Eukaryota; kingdom Metazoa; phylum Chordata; class Mammalia; order Primates; family Cercopithecidae; genus Papio; species Papio anubis. The sequence goes on from NC_044990.1 coordinate 31,950,112, forward strand.
GAAAAGAAATTTCTAGGTCAAACAGTATGCACATTATGAAGGCTTTAGTCCCAGTTGCCAAATTGTCCTCCAGAGAGGTTTTACTAGTTTCTAATACTTAGTGATGGATAGGAGCCTGTTTCCCTCTCCTTTGAATATTTTCATTAAAAAACAAACAAATGGCCAGGCACGGTGACTCATGCCTGTAATCCCAGCACTTTGGGAGGCTGAGGTGGGTGGATCACTTGAGGTCAGGAGTTTGAGACCAGACTGGCCAACGTGGCAAAACTTCATCCGTACTAAAAATACAAAAATTAGTTGGGCATGGCGGTGGCTGCCTATAATCCCAGCTACTCCAGGAGGCTGAGGCAGGAGAATCACTTCCAACTCAGGGGACGGAGGTTACAGGGAGCTGAGATTGTACCATTGCACTCCAGCCTGGGCAGCAAGAGTGAAACTCCATCTCAAACAAACAAACAAACAAAACAAAACAAAACAAAATAAAACAAAAAAATGATGGAAATGGAGTCCTGTTTTAATTCCCCTTATTTATTAGCAAGGTTGCACTTTTTTCCCCCTAGATTTGATGTAAATTGTATTTTTATGCTGTTTTCATTGCCATTTACCACTTTTTAATTGAAGTTTATATGATATTGATTTGTAGAATGTCTTAAAAAATAAAATAGAATCCACAAAACCATTCCTCAATTAATGATGGCTGTTGTTATTATTCATATTGTTGTTTGTTTTGTTGTAGTTGTCGATATTATTGTGCCGCTGCTAGGTACTTACTCCTATTTAAGAAGAAACTACAAAGAGATCACAGCCTGGGTCCAATAGCCTATGCTAAGGTCTAATAGCCTATGCTAGGGTCTAATAGCCTATGCTAGGTTGATCAGAGGGTAAAATATATCTATATTTCTTTGGGAAAAATGCGCCAAAGCATATCCCAATTATGCTGTTGATTTTAAAATCTTTCATCTGCATCTTTTAGCCAGGCTCTATTCTCCCTGGAATAAAGTAAAATGTGGTTTATGCTTCAGGCAAATGTATAATGGCATGCAAACCACTCCACCTCTTTCATTTCCTCTCTAACTAGCCACTTGGATTCTTTCTTTTTTTGGAAATTTATGGGAATTGACCTCAGAGAATATATAAATTGCAAAGTGCTTCCTTTTTTATATAGCATTTTACATTATTCCTATTTTTCCCCTCTGGAAAGTGTGAAATTGCATATCTTAAAATGGAATCTGTGTAGCAGTTTTTTATATTTTTAAATATTTAGCAGTACACAGTGTTTACTTTCTATGTTTCATTCTTGAATATTATGTTTTATAGAAGACTATCAAGGAGTTTTCTTTTTCATTTTTATAGTAGGCTTCAAACTCCTGTAGGCCTGTGTTCATTCATTTGCCTTCTGCTGTGTTTGAACTCTTCTCTTAGGGTAGAAGTAATATTTATGATTGGTCACCACATTATGCAGTTCTTGGTGAGGAAGGATGAGAGATGGCTCAAGGATATTTGGAAGAGTCTTTTATGACAATTGAATAATATAAATTAGACAATTTTGCATGGTGGTTATAAAAATCTTTACCTCCACACATGAGTTAATATATGTAACTTGCTTAGCATGATTCCAGACACATAGCAGATACATATCAAATACGTTATTTCCCTTCTGTTTATCAATCAGGGAACAAGACCAATAGGACTTTACATGTGCACACAAATACATGAGAGATTTATTTTAAGCAACTTGGAATTGGCTCCAGTGAATGTGGAGGGAGGTGTTTGAAATTTGTAGGCCAACCAGCTACAAATTCAGATAAGAGTTGATGTTGCAGTCTTGAGTCTGAAATCCATACAGTGGGCTTAGATTGGAAAGTCAGGTAGGATTTCTATGTTTCAGTCTTGAGGTAGAATTCCTTTTACTATAGGAAACCTTGGTTTTTGCTCTCAAGGCCTTCAATGGATTATACGAAGCACCTCTATCTTATAAAACGTAATCTCCTTTACCTAAAGTCAACTGACTGTGGATGTTAATCACATCAACAAAATACCTTCATGACAACATCCAGACTAATGTTGGGCTAAATAAGTGAGCACCATAGCTGGAACAAGTTGACACATAAAATTAACCATTACACCTTTATTTTAACTCCTCCTTTCCCACATGTAAAGGGAAGTAGGGATCTATCAAGAAACCAGAGGTCTTTTATTACTTCAATTTCAAGATCTCAGTTTTATGAACTCACTGAATTCCTTTAATGAACCTAAACAGCAAGATGTCTTGAGAACAAGATAGAGTGCAGTTCTGAATAAGAGAAAGAAAAAGAGGGTTTGTGCTGATTTTGGAAGTAAGGTTAGAAGGAGAGATAAGAGCACCCCAAAGATGATGCAACTATCTTCCTGGTTTGACCAGCTTCTGCCAATTCTCCATGACTTTTACAGTAGTACTGAGAGTTGTGGGTTGGAGGGAAAACATAGAAAGGATAGGCTCCCTCAATGCACAATATTAAGGAACTTCCCTGCCACAAAACAGGGGTGTCATGGGCCGAGTGAGGCAAGGCCTGCTGTGATTCTCTGCAAGCATCCTAGATAAGTCCAAAGAAATTCCCAGATCCTTCTTCAGTATAGAAGTAGGGGCACAGACCAGAGTCCTCTTCGAGTCCAGGTTGAGAATGGGCATTGAAGAAACAATTTCCAGGAGCAGAAAGAAAATGAGCTTGAATGAAACAAGAGTTCATCATACGTTGGTGGTAAAGTTGCTTAACCTTTCAGCTGAGCTAAGTATTTAGACATGTAGGTGGATAATAATATCAACCCCCGACCTATTTAATAGGGCAAATGAGTTAAAACTACAAGATTTTAAATTCACATCAATCAGCAAATTCAAAGCACAGCACTATAATTAGAAACTCACAATTACCCGTAGAATATCCTTGTGGGCAAAATTAACGCATACTGAAAATTGTTAGAAGTTATTTTAATCTCAGGTATAGCCTGGTTCAAACGAGTCGATTCCTTTATTCTGAGCATGATGGAATACCTACATATAAGGTAGACTTCCTTTAGAGATGGAATTTTCTGCTATTTTAGAAACTTGGTGGCAATCTTTCTTAGGCCATCGTCAACAACTTAAATCAGAAAACTTAAATCAGTGACTTGAGAAGGTCTCCAAGGTGAATTTGTTAATAGTGAATACGAAAGACTGCTCTTCTAGAGAACTGACTTGGCTACTGACTTTAGTAGATCACATCATTTAACTGTATATTTTTGTAAGGCCTGTTAAGGTATTATGAACATATATTTTATGTGTCAGGTTAACTATTTTAAGTCAGATAAGCAGAAACATATTCAATGGCTGACTTTCAAGGATTCTCTCAGGATTTGCATTGGGGTAGGCAATATATGTGCAAATATACTTGATTCACTGCCTTTTGAAATATTTCTTTTCAATACTTATTCATTTTGAGCAAGACAGAACAAATGCACAGTAATCCCCTTCTTTTTAATAGAGATTTTTTTTTTCAGGCCAAGAATCTTGAACCTCCCATAAAATTGGTATAAATGACTTAAACAATGGTATAAATGACTTAAATGTGTCCTGGATTATTTACATAAAAGGCAATGATACATTATGGTAATAATGGGGGCAATACATTTTGGAGGCTGGAAAGTCAGTTACATAAGTCATCTCTGGAAGACAGAGCACCAGGTCTTTGCATTGTTAGGCTGGTATTTGTTTAATGTGATTTTTCAGAAAAAGTTATCAGAAAAGCTTTCACTGTAAGCAGCCATATGACCTCCAGGAAGTAGTTAAGAGAAATGTAATGGCACTATTTGATATAGTATAGGTTATATCTTTGGAAGGGATCCAATTTTTTCCAGTCCTTATTCACTAGGGAGTAAAATTATTGCCTCATAAAACAAGAGAAATGTCCAGTTATTTCTTAAGTAGAAACCTATTAACTTTACCACTGTCACCAGTTCCTTCCACAACATTAAAATCTTTTCAGCCTTGTGGCAGGGAGGATGTTACATACCCAGGTTTAGTGATCCAAGGACAATTATTTTGAAAAACATGTATTTCCTTGAAAGACCCAATTTTGAAAGAACTAATTCTTAGAATGATGTTCCAATGAATCACTGGATTCATAACAGCATTTTTCTCAAAAACCTTTTGCCTATGTCAAAACTATCAGCCAGGGCATAAAAAAGTAGAGTTTTAATGGTAAAGAAAATTTATGATTGAAAAAGAGAGCTTGATTATTGAAATGCATTGCAATGTTTCACCATAAAACTATTCAATTAAAGTTTAATTTATTTGGAAAATCTGGATAGACATCTCCAATTTCTATCAGAATGCTGCCATTGTACAGAATATTCCCTTAGGTTATACTGAGAGTTATAGTCCCCTTTCCGCTTGAGAGGCAAATAAAAATGCTTTGCTTACCTACAATGTCTGGATGAGAATGAATTAAATTCATCTGAGAAGATGTGATGGTTCCTACAGAAGAGGAGACAGAAGGTCATTTAGACTTTGCTCCATTCTGCTTTGGTTATATATTGTAAAGAACTGGCCAAGAACTAAGATCAGACTTAACCAAGCATGATGTTTGTCTCTCATACACATGATCTAGTTGCCCTGGCTCTTAGGTTAGGCCTCTTAATAGTCAAGCCCTTTGCATCCATTTTTAATTGTTCATTAGCTGAGAATCTTACATCCAGCCAAGTTGGGTCTGGAATTTGTGCAAACATATCTGAGCTATTCTTGGCCAAGATGTGTAGTTAGAATTTGGTTAGACTGCAAGGCATAGTATCTTGGCTGACTTTTTCCAAGAGTACCCCTTGAGACCAGGACATTAGTGATTCTCGGAGGACAAGTGAGGTGATGAAGAAAGTGAGACAGGAAAGGGAGAAAGGCCATTAAGTGTATTTTGAATAGTAAATTACCTCTTTGGGAAACTAGGGACTCAAGTACACTGAGCTCCCTTTAACAAATCAAGAGGATTAGTGAGAATGGTCTACCAGAAGGACAGGGATTATTTGTCAGTAGTGGAAGGTTGCCCTCAAAGATGGTAACTGCCCCATAGTGCATAGTACCAAGTTGCACCTGTGCCCTGCTAACCAAGTTTCTATAGGGCTAGAGAAAAGCCTCAAGCAGGGAATGGAGAAACACAGGATCTTGGGCTAGAAAACTATATGCTGAGACTGCAGGTGAACTCAGAGGTGAGCTGAGAAACTATGAAGATGGACATCAAAAATATCTGCTACAAACAATAAACTCAGAAATAATGGTGCCTTGAAGAGTAGAGGGCTACTTCTTTCACATTTAAGATAAATCTGGAGGAAGACAATCCAGACTAATTTTGTCATCTTTACAATCTTCAGATCCCCAAACTCTTCCCAGCCCGCTATTTTGCTATCTTTATGGTGGGTTTGCATTCAAAATGTAAAATGGCTGCCATCATATGTTAATGATACCTATATCCAAGGTGGTAGAACTTAGGAAGGGGCACAAAAGGCCTGTCCTTCTCATTTAAGGAGATATTCTGGAAATACAATGAAATATTTCTGCTTATATCACATCAGTTAGAATTCAGTGACAGGGTCACATCTTGCTATAAAACACATTGAGAAATACAACCTTGACTGCAGGTGGCCATGTGTCTAACAGAAAAGGTGGTTTTATTACTATGAATGATAGGGAGAATGGGATATTGGCACCTAACCATCTTCGCATTGTAGGGTCTTCGTCAACCAGAGTTATTGTGGCTGTATAAATGGAAGAAAGAAAGGGTAAGAATAAGTAAGAGTAGTAATATTAATACATTGACTACTTGAGGATTCTGAAATTACTGGATCATGTTCCTCTTTGAAGGCTGACCAACTTCACAAAATTTAAGATAATGACCTTGTTTACAAAAGTGATCATGGATGATTTGCTTTAAATAAATGAATTAGTTTAACTGTATTCTGCCTAGTTATTTGGATAATAAATGAAGAGTTATAATAATGTCAATGGCAGTAATGATTATATTAGTCTGCTAGGGCTGCCATATCAAAATACCACAGACTAGGTGGATTACAGAAAAGAATGTTATTTCTTGCAGTTCTGGAGGCTGGAATTCCAAGATCAAATGTTAGCAGGTTTGGTTTCTCTTTTGCTTGCAGACAGCCACATTCTTGCTGTGTCTTCATATGATCTTTCCCTGTGTGAGTATACCCCTGGGGGCCTCTTTCTTTTCTCATGAAGATCCCAGTCTTATTGGATTAGGGGCCCATCCTTATAACCACATTTAACCTTAATCACATCTTTGAAGGCCCTTTCTCTAAATACAGTCACATTGGGGGTCAAGATTTTAACACATACATTTGATGTGGGGACACAATTCGGTGCATAACAGTGATAATAAATACCAATTTAGTGCTTCCTATGTGTTGGTCCTGATGCCAAATGTTTTAAATATATTAATCAATTTAACCTATATAGTAGGACTAACTAAGAAATTGGATTCCTCATTTTACAAAGAAGGAAACAAATTGAGGGAAACTGACACATATCCAAATTTGTAAAGAACAAGTGAGGGCAGCAGACGTTCACTGGAGCCTGGGTTCTTAAACCACTGTATGATAGTGCTTGTGAGATGATGCAGAGGACATGGAGTTCCCTGCATGAGAGATGGAGAAGTGCTATAGGTGGTCCCAGATGGAGAAAGAACTTTTGGATGTAGGTGATGTTGGAGGAGGATGCTTTGAAACAGCTCTTCAAACACAGAATCTTCATCTTCCCCTGAACAAACAGATGTATATCCAAGAATGGCAAGTAGAGGCTAAAATAGCACTTCATAACTGGTAGTGGCTGAAGGATGTGGCCTTAGGTCAGTTAGTCAAATGTATTAGCTAGCGGAATTAGGCAGACTCAGATACTCAACGGCCCCCATGCACAAGCCCAAGCGAGCCTCCCAACTTCTACAGGATGGAGTCTCTGGAACAGCTGTGGAAAGTCAGCTCCCTCTCAGTTTTAAGGTCCCAAGAAGAATATTAGTGGAACCAAGCTGAACAAACTTATTACTTTTTCCCAGAGGTAACTATCAGGTCTGTCCATCTCGTTAGTTGTCAGAAAGAGTAAAAGGAGCATGCAGCTTATGAAAAGTCTCTTTCCCCAGAAACCAGAAAAAGGTAATTCTGGATAACAGGATTTAACGGAAGTTTCTTTGAGCTTGTCTGGGCAGTTTGGCAGTTTTTCACCATTATAAATTGGCATCCACTATGAGGCTGAGACAAGGGGAAAGAAGATCTTTTTTTCTCATTATTTGTGAAATTTTAAAAATGGAATTAATTTTGTATTGGTTGGGAGCAATACAAATCTTTCAAATAATGTTAAGAGGCAACCAGGCTTGGGATTGTGTGTAGCAGCTATGGTTTGGGAATAAATGGATGCTTTGGTAATATTAATACATTTGAGCCATTACTCCGTGAATAATAGAAAATAACAATATGTAAATTCCCCACAAAAATTCAGGAAATTTCTCTCTAAATAATGGCTCTGCTTTCCAGAAGAAAACAGTAGAGCCAAACAAAGGAATCAGAGCCAATAGAAGAGAAGAGAATTTTAATTATTTTACTTGGTATGTTCAGCCTGTGATGAACATTCATTAACCACTGATCAATAAGCTATTTTTTCTCTCTTAAGTCAGAGTTGACACATAAAAATGAAGAAAAGTAAACATTTTCTAACTCTCCAGAAAAATAAAGGCCACTGCCAACAAATTTAGCCACATTAAAAAAGAATACGCTTTGGCAGATGGTTTCGTGCAAGTTTATTTAAGAATTCCTCCCTATCCCCTAATATTTGAGGTCTACAAAGGTAAACCAGAAAGGAGACTTGAGAACTTATGCAGAAAAATGAAATAAAAAAATCTTCCCTAAAAATTGTTAATGTAAGGTAAAATTACATTGTTGGCATGGCCCTAGACAGTGGACTGATTGAGGATTCACTTCATGGATATAGAGTTAACTCTGGTTTCTCCTTAAGAATATAATGCCTACATTTTCATGCTTGTGGATGCATAAAAGTAGAGTTTTTAATTTGTTGTGCATCAAACTGTGTTTTTCAGTTTTCTTTTTTTTCAATTAATCCCTCTCCTCTAGCAAATCTCAAAAATAGAAAGTGATGATGTTGTTTAGTCATTTTATTTGATACTTCTAGATAGTTAATCTAATTCTGAAAAAAATTAAGAATTTTAATATTTAATTTAATAATTATATTAATTTAATAATTTAAAAATTAAATAATTTTTTAAAATATTTAATAACATATAATAAATTTTGAGAGCTTTATAATTTTGTAATTGAAATCCTTGGTTGTGTTTTAAACATAGTTTAATTAAATTAGGTAGCTAACAAACTTTACCTTTTTCTCTGTACTGCGTTGGTGTTGTGTTAGAGATATAGGATGACTCAAGGCTTCAAACAGATCCTTCCCCTTCTCTTTTCCTCCCCCTTTCCTCTTCCTTCACAATCTTCATCTCCTTTTTTGCTATGCTTTTCTTTTATGCAGACTGTTTAAGGTAAATTTTCTAGATATATATATAAATTAAAGGTTCATCTAGAGGTAACTGTTATGTAGGGTTGAAAATGTGCATTGAGCTCAACTTAAAATTTTTCAGAATATCATTTGACATCAAGATACTCTCACATTAAAAAATGTTTATTGTTTATTTTAGGACTTTAATATTTATTAATTTTTTCAGTTAAAATATGTTTCTCAGAAAAGCTCTTTAATGAAATTATGACTTTTGGGTTATTTTGTTATTCATTCACTTATACAAGCTTGAGATATTCTATACATGCTTTTGCTAAATAAAAAATGATCTTTTACTTCAACACGTGAAAATGAAAACAGTGACTTCTTCAGCAGCAATATTATGAAAACAGTTTTTATATAACTGCTTTTCTATTGCTCTCAGTATTATCAGGACTGGTATCCAGAGGGCTTAGTAAATTTGGAGCTTTATAATTTAAATCCAATCTTTTTTACTCAAGACCAATTCTCTGTTCTTTGGATTACTGATTTTGGAAGCTTGGAAAAAACGTGTCCTTAAAAGCAGGGTTCTTTCGACTGGAAATGTTGGTTTTATATATGCTATCACTTAGACTTCTCTAATGAATTTTAGCAGATGGGTGTCAGAGCAAGCAAAAAGCTTGAAGTAGCTTTTACTTGCGTAGTTAAGATTGGAGAGTCCCCCAAACACAAATCACTTTCTTTTTTCCTCTGAATATGAATTTGGTGCTGATGAAAGGGTCAGACAGATAACCGTTGGCCTTGTAAAGAGTTTTCTAGAAAATACATAACATATGGGTAAAAATTCTTCCTCTTGTCTTGTAATTTATCCCTGATTTAAAAGATACCCAATTTGAGGACCAAAGAAGCAGTTTTCTGTGAGTGACCTGCGATTCTTGGAAATTTCAGCTAAAGCTTTGAGAAAACATGTGCAATACTTTAAAGTGGTGGTTGAAAGCAACAGCCTGCTAAACTTCAGAAAGCAGACATCCTCAGAATTTCTTTTAGTATATGTGAATAAATGTACTTCCTTTAAATTGCATACTAAACATATGCCAAATGTGCAAACTCTAATTATATATACATGAATATAGGTATTCTTGCTATTTTAAAAATTAATTTTGGCTGGGCACAGTGGCTCACGCTTGTAATCCTAGCACTTTGGGAGGCCGAGGTGGGTGGATCATGAGGTCAGGAGATCGAGACCATCCTGGCCAACACGGTGAAACCCCGGCTCTACTAAAAGTACAAAAAATTAGCTGGGCATGGCGGCAGGCGCCTGTAGTCCCAGCTACTAAGGGGCTGAGGCAGGAGAATGGCGTGAACCTGGGAAGCGGAGCTTGCAGTGAGCGGAGATTGGGCCACTGCACTCCAGCCTGGGCGACAGAGAGAGACTCCGTCTCAAAAAACAAAAACAAACAAACAAACAAGAAAAAGACTCACATTTGCTAAAACTTAGGGTAAGTTCCATAATGACCAAACTGATACAACTCTATTGAAAACCATATTCAGTGACAGAATGGCTGAGTGGTTAAGAAGATAGACAGACTTGGTTCAAAACCTGGTTCTGTCACTGTCTTGCTGTGTAACTTGGGCAATTGACTTAACCTTTTGGTGTCGCAGTTTCCTCACCTGTAAAATGGAGGTCATAGTAGACTCTCCACAAGGTTGCTTTGAGGCTTAAATGAATTAATACCGTGTTTATACATGTTGAACAATGCCAGGAACATGGTAAACTGCAGAAAACGTTAGTTATTATTATTCAACGGCCCAACTATACTGTATTTGCTTGACATCAGATCAAACTGTCTTTCATCCCCACTCACTCTCTGAATCATGATTCAGTAGAAAAGAGCTGAATCAATAAGAAAACTGAGGAGCTAATTTATGTGCTTCATTGTCTCTCTGAAGCAGTTTTACCATGGGCTTATGCCCACTGGCACTCTTACGAATGTCTGTTCCTATTACCTTTTTATTACAGAGGCATGTTTTATAATAATTCTATAACTAAGCTGTTGTAAGTTCTTATATTACCTGTGGGGAACTGAAGTTCAGAGATACAAAGTGAATTAGTGCCAGAATGGAGAAAAGAACTTTGACTTTTCATCAGCAGGCCTATTGTAGAGAAGACTTACAAATCAGTAACTCTAAACATCCAAGCAGAATTTACCAGTGCTTAACTGTTTTAAACATGCACTGGAAGTATTTGAATGAAAATGTAATTTTTCCAGCTTTCCTTAAATACTTATGGAAATTGTTGCTTAGGCAATATTTCTGAGTGCTTCATCTTTGGGAAACACTGCTATGAACATTTTCTTTCATGGCATGCTACTGAAGTAATTTTACAAACGAGATGAAAAGAAAATAGATATTTATTGCATTTCTTCTAGGTATCAGGCATCATCTCCTTTAATCTTAGTGCAGCTTTGCAAACCATATTGCTATTTTACAGTTGAAAAGATTGGGGCTCAGAGGGGTAAACTTCCCACTGGTCACAAACTGATCTTCGATTTAAGGGTCAGTAACTTTTTTTTTTTGTTTTTAATTTTTATTTTATTATTTTTATTGTTTTAGATAGAGTTTCACTCTCTTGCCCAGGCTGGAGTGCAGTTGCAGAATCTCAGCTCACAGCAACTTCTGCCTCCTGGGTTCAAGTGATTCTCCTGCCTCAGCCTCCAGAGTAGTTGGGACTACAGGCATGCACTGCCACACCCAGCTAATTTTTTGTATTTTTAGTAGAGACGAGGTTTCCCTATGTTAGCTAGGATGGTCTCGATCTCCTGACCTCGTGATCCACCTGCCTCGGCCTCTCAAGTGCTGGGATTACAGACGTGAGCCACTGTGCCCAGCCTTTATTTTTTATTTTTAATTTCAATTTTAATTTTAGATTCAGAAGGTACATGGTCAGATTTATTATGTGGCTATGTTGCATGATGCTGAGGTTCAGAGTATGAATGATCCCATCACCCAGGCAGTGAGCACAGTACCCAATAGGTAGGTTTTAGCTTTTGCCCCCTCCTCCCTCTTTCCCCTCTAGTAGTCCCCAGTGTCTGTTGTTCCTATCATTATGTTCATAAGTACTCAGTGCTTAGCTCTCACTTATAAGTGAGAACATGTGGCATTTGGTTTTCTGTTTGTGCATTAATTTGCTTAGGATAATAGCATCCAGTTGTATCCATGTTGCCACAAAGGACATGATTTAGTTCTTTTTTTATGGCTATGTAGTATTCTATGGTGTATATGTAGTACATTCTCTTTATCCAATCCACTATTGATGGGCACCTAGGTTGATTCCATGTCTTTGAATAATGCTGTGATGAACATATGAGTGCCTACGTTTTTTGGGTAGACTTATTTATTTTCCTTTGGCTGTATACCCAGTAATGGGATTGCTGGGTCAAATAGTAGTTTTTTATTAAGTTATTTAAGAAATCTCCCAACTTATTTTCACAGTGGCTGAGCTAATTTACATTCCCATCAACAATATACAACAGTATATAAACATTATCTTTTCTCTGCAGCCTCTTCAGCATCTGGTAGTTTTTGATTTTTTGATTTTACTTATTTATTTATTTATTTATTTATTTTTGAGAGAGAGTTTCACTCTTTTGCCCAGGCTGGAGTGAAGTGGTGCGATCTTGGCTCACTGCAACCTCCGCCCCTGTTTCAAGCAGTTCCCTGCCTCAGCCTCCCAAGTAGCTGGGATTATAGGCACCCACCACCACACTTGGCTAATTTTTGTATTTTTAGTAGAGACAGAGTTTCACCATGTTGACCAGGCTGGTCTTGAACTCCTGAGTTTAGGCAGTCTGCCCCCCTCTCCCTCCCAAAGTGCTAGGATTACAGCTGTGAGCCACTGTGCCTGGCCTAGTTTTTTACTTTTTAGTAACAGCCATTATGACTGATGTGAAATGATATCTCATTGTGGTTTTGACTTGCATTTCTCTGATTACAGATGTTGAGCATTTTTTCATATGTTTGTTGGCCACTTGTATGTCTTCTTTTGAGAAGTGTCTGTTCATGTCTTTTGCCCACTTTCAATGGGTTTATCTGTTTTTTGCTTGTTGAATTGTTTAAGTTCCTTTTAGCTTCTGGATATTAGACCTTTGTTGGATACATAGTTTGTGAATATTTCCTCTCATTCTATAGGTTGTCTGTTTATTCTATTGATAATTTCTTTTGCTCTGCAGAAGTTCTTTGCTTTAATTAGGTCCAACTTGTTAGATTTTGTTCTTGTTGAAATTGCTTTTGAGGACTTAATCATAAATACTTTCCCAAGGCTGATGTCTAGGATGGTATTTCATAGGTTTTCTTCTAGGACTCTGATAGTTTGAAGTCTCACATTTAAAATCTCTAATCTAGTGACTTATTCTAGAGTTTCTCTCTTTTTCTTTTTTTCTTTTTTTTGGCAGAGAAAATAAGAAATGTTCTTCTGGAACCTCTCTATGATAGAAATAAGTGATTTGTGTTTTCTAAGTGAGTTCATAATTTGTATGATATAAAATGTATATACAGTGATTCTCACTATCAAATACTGAGCAATTTATACCTTTGGAAGGTATTTACCATACTAATACATTAAAAGTTGCTTTCAAAAAGTAAAAAAAGACAAAGAAAAATATAATTCATTAATAAATTCAAATTCTGCTTCTGTGTTTTGACTGTTTTGAGTTTGATTTGTACCTGCCCTAGGTCTAAACACTTGTACTCTTACTTGTATCTCCTTAGCATTATTACGCGTCTTATTTTATTTATTTTATTTTAAATACATGCTGTCAATAAGGTACAGCTTAGTAACATGATTAAAGTTAGGGTGGAAATAGTTATGCAGGCTCAGATTTTTCATATAAATTAACTTGTTATTGCCCATTATTTCTTATTGGGCCATCATATCTTTTTTACTCTAGAGTGAACTTCCAATAGATAAAGTTTTCCATTTCTTCCTAAGCTCTTCTCCCAGTAGAATAGTTTGTTCTTGACAATAGATTTGTTAGTCCTCTCATGAAGATAAGCATAAAGCTATCTCATGAAGGCCTATGTGACAATGAGTTTGTAACAAATTGGACCAAAGTAGGCATCAGCATAGATTAAATATTAGATTAGTTAGCTGATTGCCTGGTTCTCAGTTAAGTCAGCATGTCCCCGCTCCTCTTGTGTGCTCTGCTTTGTATTGCGGGGGTTGAAAGTCTGTGAACTACATTGTTTTCAGAATCTCTTGCTGATAGAATTCAAGGTTAGATTTTGCCAAAAAGAAGCATGAGTGCAAAATTTCAAAAAGTGGGAGCCCCCTATTGCTCCTCAGGTAGCAGAGGGCTGGCTGATAGGCTTCATTTTCTATGAGTTGCTTACCCTATTGCTCAGGTAGCTGTTCTCTTGCTAGGAGTTTCTCACAGTTCTGCAGTTTCCTGACTGGGAAGGTAAGCAACAACCCTGACAAGCAGAAGCAGCTTTCCCAGATTCTCACTCTTTCACCCTTCTTATCACTCGTGTCCCTGTATTCAATCTCTTCTTACTAGAAAAGTTTAAGTTGCTTTTGTCTTTGCTGACAAAACTCTCACTGCGACGCTGATATTAACCAAGATTATTTCACTATGACCTTTGCCAAGACATCTCAACTTTCTGTCTTCTCATTCTTAAAACGAGAAGACGAGGTTGCATAACCTTTTTATAGAATTTTGATTCTAGCCAGAATGTGCTCTAGGAAGATGTTTCCTTGGAAGTAAGAGACAAGAGATAGTTCTGTACCAGTTGTTATTAACTGTTAGATACGCTTATGTGTAAGTGTTGTTTAGCCTACTCAGTCTTAGTATCAAAAAACATTGATGCAATATTTTAAGACTTAATTTCACATACCAATGTGGAGTTGTGAACTGTCTTTAAAACTCAGAAGATCTGGCCGGGTGCGGTGGCTCACGCCTGTAATCCCAGCACTTTGGGAGGCTGAGTTGGGCGGATCACGAGGTCAGGAGATCAAGAGCAACTTGACTAACACGGTGAAACCCTATCTCTACTAAAAATACATAAAATTAGCCAGGCTTGGTGGCGGGCACCTGTAGTCCCAGCTGCTCGAGAGGCTGAGGCAGAAGAATGGCCTGAACCCAGGAGACGGAGCTTGCAGTAAGCAGAGATCAAGCCACTGTACTCCAGCCTGAGCGACAGAGCGAGACTCGGTCTCAAAAAAAAAAAAAAAAAAAAAAAAAAAATAGAGCGAGACTCTGTCTCAAAAAGGAAAAAAAAAAGTCAGGAAGGAACTTAATTTGGTGTCAGATCAGTGGAAAGAAGATCTCACAAGTGATATCACAGTCTGGGTCATTAATGTTCCTTTCCCCTCTCCTTACATGGAACCTCATGTGCATACCTCTAATTAGTGCAGCTGGAACCAAGGAGGCTTCTGATGACGATTACATGGAAAATTTCCAAAGAAGCTTTTCCATTTTACAGAGAACCTAAAGCATAACCTGAATCAGCTCCCCCTTCAAAAATTCTATTCCTGCAGGGAAAAAGGTAATTATATGCATTTAGGTATGGATAGCTTTTGTAAAAAAATAATTTTAGTTGACACTACCTAATCACAAGGAATTATTTCATAATCATGAAATAATAATAGTCCTAAAACTCTAAGGTTCAAAGAAACCCTTCAGTAAAATTTAGCTCCTGGTGCCTATATATACTTACTAAGTGATGTCTTAAAGTATATTTGACAGTAATTTTTTTCTTCTAATTTTACAATTAAACTTCTCTATCATGCACCATCAAGTCATTAGTCAGCCATCATCTTTTGTTCTTTGACTTCTGAACATGTGGTAGAGTTACGTAAAAATGGACATGACATTTAAAACATCTCAAAATACTTATGGAATATTGCTCTTCTCTGTCTGACTCATACTTCAGAGAGAAGAAAGCAAGACGGTGGAATCTCTCCAAGCGATGACAGACCAGGCTACTGGGTGACAAGTGGTGAAGCATCCAGGAGCCAGCAGTTGCCAGTGGTCCCCTTTACCCGTGAGGTCAGCATCTCTAACACATACCCTTCTCTTCACATAATAGACTTGCACCTGTCTTTCAGTTGGGAATGACAAAGAAAATATTTTTCTGCTCTCATCCACTCTGTTTTCTGGTGATTTCCTCTTTTATCCTGACCCAGAGAACAGATGTTCTGCATCCACTAAGGTCGGTTTTACATTGTTTTGGCTTTCAAGGAGTGTTTTTAACATTCCTGCTGATGATTTAGCATAAATTGTTCTTGTAATTAGCGTGGTTAATGAACTCCCCACCTATCTTTTAGTAGGTAATTACAAAGCTGGTGTATATTAGCAGGTACTGTATAAAGATGAGAGGAAGGCTGGTGATTATGGATTCCATCCTCATGTGTCTACGACCAAATCCCAAACGGTTTAATCATCATCAATGTCAACCTTTGCCATATCTTCATTCTACATGCCATATATTATAATGTTGCATTTACATTTCATCTTGACTTTGATATTTGCTCCTTCAGAATAGAGGTGCCCTGATTAGACAAGGCTACTGGCAATTGAAAGAAATGTTTTAAAAATATGCACATGCCATTACCAATTTCCCACGAGTGGTTCTCTGTTTTACTGTGTGTGTTTACCAAAGGCTTTTTTGTTTTGTTAGATGTAGTTATGGCTAGAAAAGATTGAGTCTGTGGCAAAAAATTGACAATTACCAAAAGCTCCATAGTCCGATTTTTTTAGTCAGGGGCAAGGGGACAGGAAGAAGGAGATCTCTTCATGTAGAATGTAAACTTACTGAGTATTTCAAATATGTAAACATAAATTATATATGTATGTGTGTCTATTTATATTCACTGAAGCCCTATTATAAGAATTGTATATACAAGCTATAATTATTGTCATTCTCTTCCTATACTCCTTTCTCTCTGATCATTTCATATCAACTTCTGATTAAATAATATTGGGCAATCATAGATATCAAGAATCTTCTGCACCAATCAACCATTGAATTTCAAATATTTATTAAAGAACTGGGTGGTTAGCTGTCTGCACTCAGAGTTATTCCTGCCAAACATTCACCACCACTGTGCTAGGTGCCACATCTCTCTATCACTTCTCTCAGGACTCGCTGCTCCTTGTGCCTTTCATTCCTCCCTCAAGTTTTAGGGACCAGAGGATGAACTTCTGAATAGATAATTGCATTTTGTGACTCTGTACCCTAATTATGAGAGACTTGGGAGAGGAAAATCAAACTTTTCCTGATTCCTATGACATTTACTTAAAGAAGAGTGGGCAGGCTTTGACCAGAAAGATAGTGCAGAAGAAAAGTGTCAGTAGTGAGAAGCAATGGTTGATTGGAATTCTAAGTTCTGAAAAGGACATTGTTATTTATGGAGCATATACCTATAGAATGTCTACTGGCTCAACTATACTCCACACAGTCGGCTAATTGGAGTCTATTGCCAAGGAACACACAATAGTGCATTCTCTCCATTTAGGGGTGCCTTGGAATGCTGCTGAGCAAAACATGACAAGAGTCCATTGCACATGGGTTCAAATATATACATTTCCCAGCTGTGTGACTTGTAGGAAACCACTTAAATGTCCTGAGCCTCATTCTCTTTTTCTTTAAAATTGATAGTTCATAAAGTTGTGAAGATTAAATGAAATGGTAAGTCTAAAAATTATTTGAAAACTGGAGAGTGCTACAAAAATGTAGAAATAATGATTAATCAAGAGAAATATTTCTGTCATCTCTTGGGTAGGACACTGTAAACTTAAATTCACAAGGTCTGAAAATGGCAGCTCAAACCAACCATTTCAGAACTTTATTACATGTTCTCAAATGTCTCTGAACATGAGATATAAGGGCTAGTCTCACTAGTTGGTGGGTTCTACTAATTGACTTTGTAAGCTGAATGAGAGACTGAACAGATTTTTCTATTTTTCACAGTTGTTCAATGGAAGGCAGTAGGAGAACTATCACTGTCTTCTTCAACAAAGTCACGAGAGTAAATATTTGGAAGAGGATTCAGAATGGAAATGAAATGAGGCATTGTGTGTTATGCTGACCTACTTTAAACACTACTCCTGGAAAATGGGAGTCTGCACAGGAGCTTCCTCAGAATACTTCTCTTGGTATGATTCTCATGAGACTGTACTAAAATTATCTCGATGAACAACTTCGTGTTTTTTGCTTGGCATGGGTTGTGGGAAGAAAGCAAGAATGCACTATATCACCATTTGTATTAATTCTTTGGACTGACATGATTATTTTTATTTGCAGCAGGTTTATATTATCCTCAGAAGGATCTTTTTACGAAGGGATTCCTCGTATGAGGTTCTGCCAGAGCAGATGCACTTTAAATGACAGGTTTAGAATGGCCTTTTCTCTGTCAAGCAAGTTGGCACAAGCTGGTTGTCAAGCGACACAGTGGCTGGCATCTATTAGCTTACTGAGGATGAAATGAGTGGCATTCCATCCAATACTGACTATTTTTTATTTTATTTTTTTACGGTGTCTCCTTAAAATGATCAGATGATTGGACTCTTTGTAGGGGCCTCACTCATGATGAAATGCAACCCATTACTAACTATCCAAGGTGGCAATGCTTATTTGGTGAGTTTTGTTCCTAATAACAAGACGAAGGGACAGTGAGTTCCTCCTTTGTAAAGACCTGAGAAGCTCTGGGAACTGGCAGATTCCCAATTTTTATTTTAATTCTGATTACATAGTAAAAACAACTCACAGAATTTAATGTCTAATTTGAGACACTTTAATCTTCGTTTCATCCATTAATTTGTCAAGACAATGTTGAAAGAGAAACTTGAAAGCAAGTTATCCCTGTCAGAAAAACCCTTTCAGGGCCTTAAGGAAAAATCTCTCTTAATCACATTTTATTATACTTTTTTCTAAGTATCTGAACAAGGAGCCCATAACACAGGCATGAGTCTGAACACCAATTCTTATTCCAGATAGCAACAAGTCATACTGGATGCAATCTCAACCTCTTTATGCACTTAGTAATTCCTATATCCCACAATTATTTGTGCAGTGTTAAGAAACTCAACCCTGTGGATTTCAGTTTGCTCATCTGCAAAATCATAATATTGGACTAATTGATCTTTAAGGTCCTGTCAGATTTTTAAAATTATCTTTCTTTAAAGAAAGTATTTTATTAAAGACAATGTTAGAAGTAAAAACAATGGCATCATTATCATTTATTCAATCTAACCTGTCTAACCATCATATCTGAATTTAGTACTTAAAGCTTGGGGTTCTTTATTCTCAGACTTTACTGTTAATACTGATGAACTCTAACTCATGAATTTAGTGAAATACAAATACCCTTATCTGGGAGTAAACTGTAATAATATGCTTCTATGTTGGGGGGAGAAAAACCCCAAACAGACCTTTTTTCTTTTAGATTTTGAATGGCTTGTCTAGCTCTTCCCCTCCTGCCCTAAACAATGCATGGGCGTTCTTTGTGTCAGTAATAGAAGCAAATGCATGTATTGTGTGTATGTAGTAGCAAACATTCAGGCAACATATTTCCATGTTAGCTGATGGGCTTTGATAAAGTCAAATAAGAACCAACAGAGCAAGGCAGTTCTTAAGATAATAATACATTATCAGCTCTATCATATATACCCTTTTTATTCATGGATAAAATACCGGTCAATGTGACAGTACAATTCTTCAAAGACATGAATTGCATAAACTCGATATCTGCATTTCTACAACTACTGGTACCTCTTCCACCACTGTCAAACTCGATACAAGTCTCTGTGCTTAAACTTCTCAAAACAGTAGCTTGTGATGTGATATGGGGTCTGAAGTGTGAGAGATGGTCTGTAGTAGTGGATAAGCTTTCATTTTTATATAGAAACAGGTCATGTATTGGTAGGAAATCCTTCTTGCTGTGGAATCCAAGCAGAGTTGAAGGGCAGATGACAAAATCAAAACAGAACCCTCTGTTGTTTTTCCCCCCCTGTCATTTTAGGACATTTCTTTTATCACTTTGATCATGCTACTTTGTGGAGTTGTTTGGGCAAATCCCCAATGTTAGACAGGCCCACTGACTTCCATCTAATAGGATCGTATTTATGTTGCTAGAAGGGCTGCCGACTGGCTTCATTTCCCCAGGAAGTAACTCTTGGCTAGCTCTGGCAGGGACATTATAAGCTTGCAGGCTTTATCAAATCTGTGAAACCAAGTGTGATTTACAGAGAGAGTTGGGGCAAAGAAATATACAGCAGTTGGATTCTAAAATCAGAAGTTTCCTCCCTGAAGAGGTAGAGGGAATTTGAGTCAGAAAGCCAACAAATAAGACCGATTTCAGCTTATCTTGAAAATTTCTAGACTTATTCATAAATTTGACAGGCGTGCTATCAGAGAGAAACACTTTGAAATGATAAAAAGTAAACACTCGACATGAGACCCAGAGATGTGGATATCTTTCAGATGGCTGGGCTTGGTGCAGAGAGCAACAGTGACAATAGAATATGATGCCACATTCTCTCTCTTTTATGTTCTTTTAAACTGCCTCTGGAAATGCGAATAGGGTGGGAATTATTCAGTCAAAAATGTACTTCGAAATTAAAAATTGAAACAAAAAACAAGGGAGGGTAGAATGGGCAGTGATGAGGATTTTTTCCCCATAGGAAAATGTCAGGAGAACAAAACTGGTATACGTTCTATTTTGCTTATTTTTCTGAATAGTAAAAGATTGGGAAATAGGAGAGGTTTCTTTTCCTTTTGGTTGTTGATAGGGCATTGCCATCTGCTCTAATAACAAAATTAAGCAGAGATGTGTGGAACACAAGCAGAACTTTTCATGATTGTTCTAGTTAATAGTTTGACAGTTAATATTATGAAGAAATTGCTTAAATCACTTAGAGATAGAATTTTAAAATCTCCAGAGATGATAGATTTATCCTAAATTTTAAGGGCCACAAAAATGTATTATTTTTCACTCTCCAGTAGGCCCATTATTTAAAAAATATATATTTACCAGAAACAAATTACATATATATATGAAATTATGAAAGAGAAGGATTAATGTAATTTTTAATGGCTATACATGTGTATATATCTATTCAGTTCTCCATGTCCATGGGGGATAGGTTTCAGGACCCCTGTGGATACCAAAATCCACAAGTGCTCAAGTCCCTCATATAAAATGACATAGTACGGTTGGTCCTCGGTATCTGGGGGTTTCAATCAATGGTTGGTTGAATCTGGAGATGCAGAAACCCTCAGATAGATGGGTAATTGTACACACACACACACACACGCACACACACACATATGGCTATATACTTGTTGATGGAGTTTCTGACCAGCTTGCAACAAGATAACTGGTATAGCTATATTGAATTAAAATAATTTCAGCCTAAAGCAAAACAATTTATGTCTGCTAACTTGGGCAGCATTATCAAGAGTAAGTGTGTGTGTGTGTGTGTGTGTGCATGCATGCACGCGCACGCACGCGTGTTTGTATCTTTTTGAAATGCCAAATATAATTAGAGGAGTTCCTTCATCATCTTCAAGGATGTCTAAGTGACTTAAATTTATGATGGAAACCATTGAACAATTTCAGTAAATATAGGAATAAGTCATGTATTTCAAAGTAGTCTCACACAAAGCATTTAAAAATACCGAGAGAATAACTATGGTTTAAAACAATTTCATAGACTACTGTGGAGGAAAACTTTATCTTTTTTAGTAGAGGATAGTCCCAGTCATGAAGGAGCCAGGGCAAAGGGGAAAGTGGTAAAACAGTAATGCATGAACAAATTTGGAAAAAAATAAGAATGAAGAGGCCTGTTCTATGTAAAACAACAAAAAGGAATAATCTAGACCAAAGAATCTTGGATCTGTTTTTGGTTCTGAACTGTTAAATGGAACATTTTGAAAAGGGGAGGTGAACTCGTTGTTGTGTCCCTGAAGCTCATGTGTTCTCAATGCCCAGCAAACATAGACTTTTCTTGCAGGGCATCTGGGGCGGGGGGGGGGGGAGAGAGAGAGAGAGAGAGAGAGAGAGAGAGAGAGAGAGAGAGAGAGAGTTGGGGTGGGAAGGATCTAACCAGAAGCATTAGATTTTGTTGCCACATTTGGCCTGGTAGGCAACACATTTCCAAAATTGGCTTTTATCCCACAGCACCCTTTGAGGGTAAGATAGAAAAGCTTTTTTCTTTCTGACATTTTAATTTTCATGTCTTCCAAGGAATCCTACCATATTTTTAAGTAGGTACAACACATAGTACTTAATTTGTGCATTTAAATAAGCAGATCTGACAAAACAATAAAAGCTGTATAAGGTTTATGTGGGCAAATTGCCACTTCTTGAACTTTGAAATTTGCATGCACAGTAAGTTGGAAGTTTGCTAATTAACTGTATGCACATGACCAGAAATAGGCTCACAAATATTGTTTCTTGTCACAAAGGATGTCTTTACAGTATGCCAAACAAAATGCACCTTCGGATGATATATCCAGGTCAAAAATGATGTGTATCATAACATTTTTAGCTTCCTGGTCTCACCTTTTTCACTACTGTATTTGGCGCAGTTACCTGAGAACATTTTCTATTGCTGGTTGTCAGCTGTGTAGGATAACAAAGTAGAATACTTGCTTTAACCCATACAGTAGACTTTGGGGAAAACTGGCAATCCGTACCTCTTGTAGAAGAAACACGAGATGTTTGGACTGTCAGATTATATGAAATTATGGAATCTTCGAATAGGAAGTATAATATTTACTAATGCTTTACTGAAACAAAAACCCCACATATAAAGAGACTCAATCAAGGCAGAAGATTATTTTGTTCACATGTAGACCAAGGGTGAGCAGTTCAGGATTGTAGGTAAGACTCTGCTCAAGACAGTCATTCAGGGTCCCAAATTCCTTCAATCATGTGGCTCCATCCTCCTCCAGAGTGTTGTCCATGTCTATTTAGTTGACTCTAGGTCATTGACAAGTCCAGATGCCATCCAGTAGAAACAAAAAAAGAGAAGAAGGCAAGAGAGGCAGCTTCATTTTTAAGATGATGATGCAGAAATTGGCTAGAATACTTGTGCTCATATCCCATTGATCAGAACTCTGTCACATGGATAGAGAGGTGCTGTGGATAATGAAAGCTGACAGAAATTCTAAGATAGAAGATATAATTCTACCTCTCACTCTGTCTGGCTGGCAAATCCACAGAAATGAGTAAATCACGTTGAATATTACAGAGAAACTCCTTGGGCTTTTACATGCCTTCATTTCTATTGATTTAATGAAGGACTGATAAAAAATTTAAAATGTTAAGCCATTGAAGAAACTTCAAATAGCTTTCTCTTGATCTGTGAATTGTATGAATTAATGTGAGATTCATATAGCTTAAATATAGTTCATAGTTTCTTTTTAGTGTCCATTTATTTGAAAAAAAATTAGAAGAGGTCTACTATAAAATTTGTCCTTGTAACTAATGAATCTAAATTACCTTAATGACTGTGAAAGTCAATACATTGATTAGTTCAATAAATGCTATTCATTGTACACCTCCTATGAGTCTGTGGTTGTTGTATGCACAAGGGAAGATACAAAGCTGAATAATTTGCATAGGTCTCAAAAGTCAATGCAGGTAAGGTTCCTGGGTCCAGATATTCTGACACCTTACAAAATGTGGGTATGAAAGACTTTCCACTCTAATCCTCTTTTTTTTTTGAGACAGAGTCTCGCTCTATCCCCCAGGCTGGAGTGCAGTGGAGTGATCTAGGCTCACTGCAACCTCTGCCTCCTCGGTTTATGCCATTCTCCTGCCTCAGCCTCCCAAGTAGCTAGGATTATAGGTGTCCGCCATCACGCCTGGCTAATTTTTGTATTTTTAGTAGAGATGTTGGCCAGGCTGGTCTCGAACTCCTGACCTCAGGTGATTCACCCACCTCGGCCTGCCAAAGTGCTGGGATTACAGGCCTGAGCCACTGTGCCTGACCTGTATTGCCTCTGGATGTGACATTCATAAATCTTCAATTTTACATGAAAGAGAGAAAAAAACAGCAATAGATAGTTGCAGGTCCCCCAATCTCCTAATTAGTTCAATGAATGCTTTGTGATCACTATGTGGCAGGTACCTTGTAAGCATCTGAAACCAGTGGTGGAGAAGATAGTTTCTGTCTTCCTGAAACTTATGTTCTAAATCAATCATTCCCAATCACTGATCGTCAGCATAGTCCAGATATGCTTGCAGGTTTTCATTCAGCAGCTGTAGCAGGCACTACAATTATAAACATGGTGCCCCTTCCTTTTTTTTGGCATCAAAAAATATGCCTATTTAGGCTGAAAAAGAGCAGAGGCTTTGAACTACAGGAAATATTCTGGGGTCCAAACTATGGTACTGATTCAGTCAGTGGAGAGTGGATCTTTTTATTTTATTTTTTTTGAGATGGAGTCTTGCTCTGTTCCCCAGGCTGGAGGGCAGTGGTGTAATCTCGGCTCACTGCAAGCTCCACCTCCCGGGTCCATGCCATTCTCCTGCCTCAACCTCCCAAGGCGCCCACCACCACACCCGGCTATGTTGTTTTAGTAGAGACAGGGTTTCATCGTGTTAGCCAGGATGTTCTCGATCTCCTGACCTCGTGATCCGCCCCTTGGCCTTCCAAAATGCTGGGATTACAGGCATGAGCCACCGCGCCTGGCCTGTAGAGTGGATCTTAAAGCCTCTTCTCTCAGAAACTTCCCATGTAATTTTCATGAGCAGTTAATGTGGAGAATTACATTTTTGCATGCAATTTGGGTCTGTTTCAACATTTTATAAAAACCTATATCTTGCCATGTATAATTGGTGATGGGTCTGCTAGGTTTCATTGATGAGAATTTGAGGAGTCACCCAATGGTTTGTGACTGTGATGACTGTTACTGGCTCTCTGCACAATGTGCCTCTGTCTGACACCATCTTTTAGGTTTAACTCTCAAGTTAATCCCAATATTTAGAGCATTTTTTCCTCGTACTAAATATGTATGGTTTATAGTTCTCTATTATCAACCTATCCCTTAGTTTTGAATTAATCTTAAAAGCACTTTTAACTTCTTACTGTATGCAAAGCACAGTATATTAGAAATTCATTTATATATTATTTGAAAAATGACTTAGATTAATCTCACTGTAGTTCAACATATATCTTTTTTTTAAAAAAAGCATCACACATCCATCAATCATTTGAAGCCCTTCTTCCAGCTGCAGAAGTGATCAATTTAAGGACATTCACTTATTTCTCTGTGCACGGAGAATATGAACTTTTCATTGCATTTTAATTCATGTTTTTCCCTCTTTTATTGTCACATTACCTGTCAGATATGAACTTTGTATCCAAAGGTTCCTTTTCCTTCTATAGCAATGTGAATATTTTGTTAGCTATTTTTCTTTCTTCTCACATTCTTTCCCCCCATAAAATTGTGTAAAAATGGCATTTGACCTATTTGTTTGTTTTATAACAAATATAGTGTTAAACTGAGAGAAAATGAGTCTTCTTTCTGATGCCTCTTCTAGAGACCATTGAAAATATATAGAATCTATTTGCTTGGCTCTACACTGTCCAAATTTGAACATCATTCTGAAGTTAAAGCTGTCCCTGAGGACTGGTGACATTTGATCTGAGTAACAGCTATGGTACTCAGTTGAGGTCGTTCTTTCTATATGGGTTTCAAAGCTGGAAGCTCAGAAAATCCATTAAAGCCAGAGTTAGAGCCGAAATAAAGGTGATGACATAGCCATTTGAGGTGAGAAAGGTGAGCTTCTTCAGAGGGTTTCAAGAAAGTGCATAATGAAGACAATTTTGGAGCCATGCCTCTTCGGTACTCCCAGCTGCCTAACTCAGATCTCCCATGGCAGCCCTAGGATGAAATGCAATGTGACCTGATTAAATGCTTACAATGCTCCCACCAACCTGCCTCTATCCCTCATCGAAACACCTCTTTTAATGCTGCCCTCATTTCGTGGGTCTGATTGAACCTTGCTAATATAAGGACTGAGTTTTATGATGCCGCTCTGAGAGGATGCTGAGCAGCAACACGAACTGCTTTTATTTTTCTCTCCAGAGCACACATAGAATGAGAAAAAAGTATTCCTTAATATTGCCACATAATGGAGAGGGATTACATCTACTCGTAGCATCACTGTGAAAGTTACCTGTTAACTTCTATTAGAACTCATTAAGCAGTGCCTTTTATTCCCTTGGCTCCCAGCCTCCTTGACAGCTTTAGCTGAACAAGATCTCCAACCATCTTCAACAACCTATATGCTCCATCAGGCCCTGCGTTTAGACTGTTCTATGCCAAGCACAGGGAAATCTTGTATTGTTTCTTATTCCAGACAACCAGTATCATCCGTCTTTGGGGGTTACTGTTGGTAGTCTTGTCACTCAGACTCAGCCACAGGCATGAAGCCTCCTTTGATTATATTTCAGTTCCTTAACAGGAACTGTTCTGTTACCTCATTTGCCTGCTAAAAACCCATAGAGGTTCCTGTCTTGTTAAATGTAATTCTGTTGCAATTACTGTCAAATATTAAATTAAAAGTAGTTAGCTCATTAACAGCTCCCCCCAACAATCGATTAAAAAGTTTTATTTTTTAATATAAGGGTGGCTAGCATTTACGTGTGAACTCCTTTCTTATCTTTGGAATCTAATTAAAGTCACTTGGAATGCTCATTCTTTCACATGATCCCAGAATTTCTGGGGCACGGAAGAGGCATGCAGTGGGAACCAAAGGATGTGGCATGAAACCACCTCAGAGGCAGAGACTGGGTCTGGAAGAACCAGCTGAAGATGTGGCATGCACAGTCAAGGACAGGCACTGTCTCTGGCCTCAGAGGCATTCATCAGGATGTACAAGGGTGGAGGTTTCTAATTTGGTCAGAGCTCGGATATGGCGAATACAAGAGCACATGACCCTCGAAAGTACAAGGGGGGTAGGCAGGGACACTGAGCATTGCATAAGCAGAAACACAGGGCTGGGGCCAAGTGGGCTGGATTTCAGGTGGAAGATGGCCAGATTGCAGTAGGATCCAGTCTTGGAAGGAGCAGTAAACTAGGCAGAAGACTTCAAAAGGAATAATGAAATAGCAATAAAAACACTGCCCTCTAATCAATGTTTGCTATAACATCTAAAGCGATTCTTTAAGAAATATAAAGCAGATCGTACCACTGTGCTGTCTAAACTTTTCAGTGACTTCCTAAGCCAGTCTTATTAATCTCAAAACGGGAAAGAGATCACCCAGGTGTTTTTGTTAAAGTGCAGATTCTGACTTGGGGGTCTGGGGTGGCATTCAAGTTTTTGCACTTTCAGCAAGCTCCCAGGTGATGTGCGGACCACGCTTTGAGGAGCAGGTACTTGGAGTACAATCCAAACGGCCTCACCTCACCCCATTCTCACCCATCTCTCTCCACATCCCAGCCACTTGCATCTGTTTCCCACCTCACAGGCTTCATAATTTCTGTTTGCTGTGCATGGAGTGCCACTCACCCAGCTCTTCTCGCTCTTCCTTCTCTGGTCTCAGCTTAAATGGCATCTTCTCAGTATGGCTTACCCTGACGGCCCTCATTCCAAAACAGCCCCCTCATTCCCAGTTATTCTCTATCAAAGTAACTTTGATTTTCAACTTTGATCATAGCTAGCTCTTAGTCTACAAGCATCTATTTACCAATTCAATTGTTTTGTATATTTGTCCCTAATGAGATACAAACTTCCAAAAACACAGGAACAATTATTGACACATTTTACACTCTATCATTTATTAAATTCTGTCTATGCACTCTACATTGTACTAAGTGCTTTATATTTATCTCATTTATTCCTAGCATCCAGTGTGTAAGTTAGGTCTTTTTAATTACTAGGTTACAGACAAGATAATAGACACCCTTTAAAAACACTAAACAGAAACTGCAAGCATTTGAGCAAAATAGAGATCCAGAAAAATAGCTATTGCATGTGCTGCCCTGACTCTGCCTGTGTTTTACCTCCCGAATGGAGACATTTAGACTGGAATGACCACTACCATCTCCACATGGTCCCCAAGGGTACACTGCCCAAAGAAGGACAACAATCCCATTGCATGGCTGAGCTAGTCCAACACTAGAGATGACTGCTAAATAAAGTAGAACAAAAAGGAATTGAATAAGGAAAGCAACTAGAGTCATCAATGCGACCAAACATACTATAGCTGCTGCGTATTGTGCTCCAGTCACGGGCCCCCCACTGTAAGAATATCAGTCAAAGTGGCAAAGGGGAGATTTCAAATCCCAGGACAAAGGTATTATGTACCTTGAATAGACATGTGCTCCTCTGAACCTCCCCTCCCACCAGTAACCAGGGGCAGGAATACCCTAGCCAAGTTCGTTTTCTCCTTTCTGTAGGTAGAAATTCTAGTAAGAATGTATTTTGACAGATTTAGCATCTGGGGTCCACACATAGCTTTTCCATGCAAGATGGGGGCAGGTGCAGCCCTTGCTTTATCAGGGAGGATAATCCAGGGTTTAGAATTAAGTACTAAGTCTCCATTGCCCTGGATGATCTTGAACAGGGGCATATGAGGTCACGTACATAATTCTATATATAAGTAAGAATTTCATTTCTTATTGTGGTGGAAATGAGGAGTAGGAGAGTACGGGTTCTGACTCTAGAGCTTCTTGAAATGCCAGCTTAGCTGCTGACCCCCCTTGAAGGTAGATGTGCACAGGGGCCTGCCGTGTGTGCTTATTATTTTTGATGGATTACAGTCTGGCTGCAGGGCAGGAAGCTCAAACCCCCAGGGTCACATTGTTGTAGCTTGCAAAGATGTTGAGGCTTGAAACATTTCACTGTAGCCAGGCTCAATGAGAATTTCAGGTATTATCTTCAGAGTCCCTTACTCTTCCTTCTTCTTCGGGTTTGCCCTAGATATAAAAAATTATGCCAAATTGCATTCCTCTCCCACACCCTTCTACACATACACTCAAGCTGAATATGAAAATTGGTCTCTAATTGTTGGATATAAGCTTGACTAGCTTTGAATTAACAGCTAAAGCTGTATTCATTAATCTGAACAGGGAAGAGCAGGCAGACTGTCACAACACGGCTCAGTTCAGTAGTCATGCAGAACAGGTGAGGGAACAGGCGGCACTTCGAAAGTGCAGCAGCCAGTCTCCATCAGCCCCATCACCCAGTGACGAAGAGGGGGAGGCAGCCAGCCACATTGGCTCCACGAGATGGATGGCACACCTCAAAGTCCACTATCCCAGGGCATCCCAGTGATGATTGATGGCTATCCGCAGCAATTAAGCTGCAGAGCTTTTAAATGTCATTTTAGAATGGAATGCCATCTCATAAATGTGTTGGTTAACATTTATCAAACATGTGGATGGGGTGGGGTTGGTGGGCTATAGAGTCATTCTTTGGGGAAATAAGAACAAAAGTTACAGCTTTTAAGTGGGAAACCACGTGAGTAAAATTTGATAGTATTTCCATGAGTTCTCTTCGACATTGAAATAAACTGCAGAAGAACCTTTCTGTGTTGAGATTTGCTGGGGTATGGTGAAACGAATGTACTTTATAACAAAGGGTCAGGAGAAGTGGTTTTAAGCTCTTTTACATATGATGACGTATTTTAGAGAAATCACAACCTACCTGTATAAATGGGAGATGTAGGTAGGAATGAGTGTGCTAGAATCACCTGAGGAGCTTTAAAACATACCAATAGTATAGATGCTTACCTTAGAGATTCTGATCCAGTTTGTCTGCGGTGAGATATATATACATATACATACATATATATATATGTATGTATACACAGCTGTGAAATCTCCCCAGGTGATAGATATGTATATTCTTCATTCTTACATTTCCATAATATTTCTTTCTATGTAGATATTCCCAAAGTAGAGAACACTTATTAATTAAAAAAAGCTTTTCATAAGAACAGCATGCAGTGTTGAAGGACAAAAATATAGGGTGATCAATATTTTTCTTGCCACCAATTTGTATTTACTCATTAAATCAATCATAGGTTAAATAACTCTTGACAATTCTTATCAAATTCAAAGTTTTAAGTAGGGGACCTGGATTTACTTGAACATGGTGTAGCAGGGACCATGAATCTGGAAGTGTATTGTATTGATAGCAACCTCTGTAAAAGGTAGTTCGAGTAAAGTTTATTGAACAGCAGAAAATTGCTGATTAAAGTTATCAACTCTCCTTCCTCCATTTTGGCCTTTTTTTCTGTTTATTTCTCTGTTCTGATTACAGTTAACTGGTGGCATAATATTTTTTAGACATGAATATGATTTTAAATTTCTCCTTCCTGTATTTTCTTTCCCAACTCCATTCCTGCATTCAAGCAAATAGCTGGCTTTGTAATTTTCACCTCAGGGGAAGAATAAGGGTAAAAAAATGCCATATACAAGTTTAGGTTCTCAAACCTTGTCTGTTTAAGGAGATTGTTCTTATACAGGCAATGCCCTCCAGATTAGTGAATTCTCCAAGGTAGAATGAAAGGTAATAAAGGGGAATGAAAAGAGATGAAGAGGAAGTGAGAACAGGGACCTCAGTGGGCCCAGGAGATACGTTGTGGGCTTTGTTTGCAGGAGGGGTGATGAGGAGGCAGTACAACCTAAGAAGGGCATATAAAAGCTAAGGAACATGATTTATAATCCTTTGGGTATATACCCAGTAATGGGATGGCTGGGTCATATGGTACATCTAGTTCTAGATCCTTGAGGAATCGCCATACTGGTTTCCATAATGGTTGCACTAATTTACAATCCCACCAACAGTGTAAAAGTGTTCCTATTTCTCCACATCCTCTCCAGCACCTGCTGTTTCCTGACTTTTTAATGATTGCCATTCTAACTGGTGTGAGATAGTATCTCATTGTGGTTTTGATTTGCATTTCTCTGATGGCCAGTGATGATTATTGCAGCACTATTCACAATAGCAAAGACTTGGAATCAACCCAAATGTCCATCAGTGACAGACTGGATTAAGAAAATGTGGCACATATACACCGTGGAATACTATGCAGCCATAAAAAAGGATGAGTTTGTGTCCTTTGTAGGGACATGGATGCAGCTGGAAACCATCATTCTCAGCAAACTATCCCAAGAACAGAAAACCAAACACCGTATGTTCTCACTCATAGGTGGGAACTGAACAATAAGATCACTTGGACTCGGGAAGGGGAACATCACACACCGGGGCCTATCACGGAGATGGGGGAGGGGGGAGGGATTGCACTGGGAGTTATACCTGATGTAAATGACGAGTTGATGGGTGCTGACGAGTTGATGGGTGCAGCACACCAACATGCACAAGTATACATATGTAACAAACCTGCACGTTATGCACATGTACCCTAGAACTTAAAGTATAATAATATATATATTAAAAAAAAAAAAGCTAAGGAAAAGGGTGATTAAGCCCATTCTCCATAATGGAGACTCCCTGTATTAGTCTGTTCTCAGACTCCTATAAAGAACTACCTGAAACTGGGTAATTTATAAAGAAAAATAGTTTAATGGACTAACAGTTCCACAGGCTGTACAGAAGGCATGACTGGGGAGGCCTCAGGAAGCTTACAGTCATGGTGAAGGGTGAAGGGGAAGCAAGCATGTTTTCACATGGCATCAGGAGAGAAAGAGAGAGAGAGAGTGAAGGGGGAAGTGCCACGCACTTTCTGTTTTTTTTTTTTGTTTGTTTTGTTTTGTTTTGGGATGGACTCTCGCTCTGTCACCCAGGCCGGAGTGCAGTGGCATGATCTCAGCTCACTGTAACCTCCTCCCCTCAGGATCAAGCGATTTTCCTGCCTCAGTCTCCCGAGTAGCTGGGATTACAGGTATCTACCACCACGCCTGGCTAATTTTTGTATTTGTAGTAGAAAAAGGGTTTCACCATGTTGGCCAGCCTGGTCTCAAACTCCTGACCTCAGGTGATCCACCCGCCTCTGCCTCCCAAAGTGCTAGGATTACAGGCATGAGCCACCATGCCCAGCATCAACCATATCTCATGAGAACTCACTCACTGTCATGAGAACAGCAAGGGAGAAATCTGCCCACATGATTCAATCACCTCCCTCAAGGTCCATCCCCAACAGTGGGGATTACAATTCAACATAAGATTTGGGTGGGGACCCAGAGCCAAATCATATCACACCTACAATGGAGAAACCCAGTGAGGTGAAACCAACCTAATTGTCCCATAGAACTGGTATTTAATGGTTTCTTTTCAATAAACATAGAAGATAATCGTCCCAGTCTTAAAACTTAAGAAAGTTGTATTTGTCTTATGTGAGTTCTTTTCTCAGGAAATCAACCATCAGGACTTCGAGATAGTATAAAGAAACTGAAACTTACCAGATTGCCACATCTGGACAATGAGACACCAGACTCCTCACCTGTCATGATTGCCTAAGTGACCACCTGCTCTTCCTGTTTACCAACTCCTCTTCCTTACCTCTTCCTAATTCCTGTTTTCCTGCATGTCATTACATTTCTTCCCTACTATTTAAACCCTAATTTTAGTCAGTCAGGGAGATGCTTTTGAGACTCATCTCCCATCTCCTTGGCTGCAGCACACAATGAAAGCCTTCTTCCCTGGCAATACTCATTGTCTTAGTGACTGGCTTTCTGTTTGGTGAGCAGCAGGACCTCGCCAGATCCCCTGGTGCTTTGGTAACAAGAAGATGGCTGTGAGGCCTGTTTAAGAATATATGCCATAAATAGCTTATCAGGTATTCCCCTGTCTGTAAGCAACAGCAAGAACCACCAGACCCAAAGGGGCCTTTGGGACAGAGTTATCTCAGTAGCAATTGTGCACACCAATGGCAGAGCACTGGGGCAGAGGATGGACAGGTCGGAGGATGCTGGTAAAGATGAGAGACGTAGGAGTGGATGAGCCACCTACTTGCTGCAGCAGCATGCAAACTCCAAGAAGCAAATGAACTGGAGTTGTGTGGTGGAATAGGGGCCTCAAAGATAAATTGTTGTCCTTTAAAAACCTCTGGGGATATAAATCCTCATGCTATATCCTTTTGATAGAAATAAAAGTTAAAATTAATCATGAAGTGTAGTTTGGCAAGTACCTATAGTCATGTATGATTATGTCAGAATAATCATACATATGGCAGTCAGAATTCTATGGAGTATTAAAATGAATCCCCACTTAGAACACGTTCTCATTCTGCTCAGAGTATTCTCTTGCTTTAAATGAAAACAAGTAGAGAAACAGACTGATAAGAGATAATTCCATTTGCAAGAGGCAAAGTCTAATCTATTTGCATGCAAAAGTGTAGAAGAGTTTTTTACTTTATTCATCACTCCATTAATATAATTTCAAAAGGGAAGGCCCAGACTGAAAACAGGGGTTATTCACATTTTGAACAAACTTCTCAGGCATGAGTGAGCAAAGCATTCAACTGTTAGACTTTGTTGCTTCTTTACCAGCTGGAGATAAGCACAATGGAGGTCATCCTATCTAATCTTAAATATGGATAGACATATACACGTAGTTGGGGTTGGAGAAGAAATTATTTTGAAGAATGGTAAATAATAGGTCTTTTATGTACAGGTGTGCAAGTTGGGATAACATGTTCCATGGTGTCTATTTCCGTCTTGTGTCAGTCTACAGAATGATTGACTGAATGAAAATTTCCATAGTAAACAATGAGAAATAGCTAAGAGTCATGTATATGAAACACCATTCTGCAACATGACAGAGGGATTTGGAACGACTGGAGATACTTCCACCCCAGGAATTTCCAGGACATCTGGTAAGTCAACAACATGATCACAAACATTGTGGCCAACAATGTGAGTTTTTGCAACAATGTATTCATTTTCCAAATGTTCCAGCTGAGAAAGCCACACAGAACATTCCCACCATCTAGCAGATGGCTAATGGGGAAGCCAATATTTTCTGTGGAAACCAAAGTTTCTTCTTCTAATGTTAGATATTTTCAGCAGAGAGAACAAATAAGCATGTTTTTAAATTTCATTCTCCCACTCTCAGAAAGAAAATGTATTGTATACTATTAATTTTAAAGAGTATGTAAGAAAAATGTTTTTTCTTTCCCTTAAGATTGTAGAATGAAGAGATTGCTAGACCCAGAAATGTTTGGTGGTAGTGCGAATGGCTGCTACTTTCCTATGTGACATGAGATGGAGGGGTTGGGGAAAATTTTGAGTCCGTATTTTTTATTATTATTATTTTCATTGCTTTGTAGGGGAAAATTTTAAGTATATTATTGGAAATGAGTTTGCTCTTACCTATGTCTAGATTTACAACTAACTTGTAGGATGTAGAGATATGAATGGGACTTGATTTTCATAGAAAATGAAACAAAATGAACAAGGCTCAATTACCACATTTATTTTAGAAAGAGTAGGAGGGGATGGCAAGCAAAAGATAAAATGCTGTTTGAGTAGCATTGAGTTAACACCTCTAGTTTTGTAGACTACCCTTTCCGGTGCCAGGAAAGTGGTCAATTCACCTTAAAATATTTTACCTTCACTTGTCACTGTCAAGCATTCAAGTAAATATTTGGAAAAACATGCCTATGTAAAATACTTCTAAAGGTATGCATTTTTTATAAATGCATGTTTCTATTTGTTTTTTGTTTCAACGTGTTATTTAAGAAGTTTAGAGGACCATGTTGAAGTGGGAGTTTCTCCCACTTTTCCAGTAATAACTGCAAATGAGTGTTTTTATGTCCCTGCAATCTGACTAAAATCCTTTAAAAAAAATTAATTGCGATACTGCCATGCAAAGATATTGGCATGTAAAATTGCACTTATTTTTGTAACAAGTTATTTCACTCTTAATATTAAAGTTACTCTGTACCTACTATGTACAAGACAATATGCTAAGCTCTGCTGGAGACACAAGAAATTTACACTGAAGTTTAATGGTGCAAAGACATACTTAATTTCGTTAAGTTATTAATCTTATCTGCCTTCCTCTTTTAAAAAACTGGGTATCTTAGGTGAAAAATCCATTTGGTGGCTGCTAGGAGTCTGGCTTTCCGAAGCCTGTGCAAACTGGAGTCAAATGTATTATTCAGGAATGGCTAATAGGCTCTCTCCATGAGATGAAGATATGGTCTTCTTGGAAATAGAGTGAGGTTGAAAATCAAGAGAACCAAAAACTTGTAAACACCTCCTTAGTGTGGTATATGAACAATTTCTCCTCATTCTCTAAAGAATCCCATGTCCTAATCCCCAGTATTTGTGTTTATATTAATTTTTATGGCAAAAGGACTTTGCTGATGTTACTAAATTAAGGATCTTGAGATAGGAAGATTATTCTGGATGATTGAGTGAGCTCAATATAATCACAAGTGTTCTTATAAGAAGAAAACATGAGGAACTGAATCAGAAGAGGTGTGACTATAAAAACAGAGATTTGAGTGATAATGTTTTGAAGATGGAAGAAGGGGCTGTAAACCAAGGAATGCAGGTAGCCCGGTAGGTAAAGCAAGGAAACTAATCCTCCCCTAGAGGCTCCAGAAGGGAACACAGCCCTGGCAGCACCTTGACAAATACACTTTTATCCAGTGTGACTGGTCAGATTTCTAACCTACAGAACTATAAGATAATAAGCTTGTATTGTTATAAGCCACTATTTGGGTAATTTATTTACTGCAGCAATAGAAAGCTAGTACAGTAATAAATCCATAAATAAGTACTGTAAGATCTTCTTGAAGGAAAATGTAAACCTAAGTATATAAAAGCTGTGGAATAGCAATAATTATTCTTTCCCAACTCTGGCAGGTCTATGTGGTCTATGTGCAAAGACCAGCAACAGCTTTACTCAGGAGGAACAAGGAACAAGAGGAAAAATGTGGAAAGATGCTTCTCCTGCTCTCTGCAGCCACCTAAGTTTTGCTTAAATCTATATCCCTTTTCTAAATAAATTGGGAAACTACAAGAGATAAACACATATAATCTCTTCTTGCCAACTCGTAGACAGACTTCCAAAGATAAAAAAAAAATCCTAGAAAAGGCTCAATTGAATATTACTGGAGTACTAACTTCTGATTTTAATATGATCTGTTTTCATAGCAAACACACCATTCTGGAGGAGTAGGGATGACAATGACTTGGCAGATAATTCCTGAAGTTCCATGAATTTCTTTGCCATCTATTATATTTGCTTCTTTACAAAAACTCAGTAAGTTTCTACTTGGTATTGAATATCTTAGTGGACAGATATCAGAGAGAACAGGAACTGGGAAAAACAAACAAAAACAAAAGCATTTAACCTATAAAAGGGAAGAATCATCACAGGGATGACAGCCACCTGGTGCGCTGAATATTTTCCATTACTTCTGCACATTCCTGTACAATAAGCAGAAACAAGAGCAGCAGTCCTCCATCTTGGTCCTGTTTGTACCAAGACTGAATGGGGGTCCCACTTTTGATTCACCTTTATTCTGTAGGACAAGATGTCAATAGATTGGCTCTCTCTTGAGTCTAAGCCTCCTGAATGCCTGAGCCTGAAGTCACCTCTGAGTGACTCTAAAGAAACCCACCATCTTTCCCTGGATTCCTCCATAGGAACTTGGTCTTCTGGATTACAGTCCTTATCAAATTTTATTTTATTTTATTTTATCTTATCTTACCTTATCTTATTTTATTTTATTATCTTTTGAGACGGAGTCTCACTCTGTCACCCAGGCTGGAGTGCAGTGGCATGATCTTGGCTCACTACAACCTCAACCTCCCAGGTTCAAGCAATTCTCTGCCTCAGCCTCCTGAGTAGCTGAGATTACAGGTGCCCGCCACCATACCCAGCTAATTTTTGCATTTTTAGTAGAGACGGGGTTTCGCCATCTTGGCCAGGCTGGTCTTGAACTCCTGACCTTGTGATTCACCCGCCTTGGTCTCCCAAGGTGCTGGGATTACAGGTGTGAGCCACCGCAGTTGGCCTGTATTTTAATTTTTTTATCTGCCCCCTTCCCCAATATGTTGTGAACTCCTTGCGGTAAGGCATGGCATCTCATTCATCTTTGGATTTCTGGTACCTAGGGCGATGACTTCACTCACTGAGCACTTCATATATGCTGATTTCAGCTGTTAAAGGAGGAAATCATTTTCTCTTCTGGAATGATTCAATATTTTTATAACCCTTTCCTGCCACTAAGACTTGAATCCTCAAACTATACTGGACCCTATTCTTTACTTTTCCATCCACTCAAATATTCATTAAGCCTGCTTATGCATTCTTCACAGTTATACCTCCCTTTGCATTGCTAAGAAACTCTCCATATTATCCCCTTGGCTATATTGACTGTTTCCAAGTATAACTGTATGGACTTGCCACAAGATGGCTGCACCATAATTACCCAAGAAGTTTATTACAAAACAGGCCCCACCCCCAGAGTTTCTGACTGAATAGGTATCACGTTGGAGTCTTTATTTTTAACAGCTTACCAGGTGTTATAGGATGAATTGTCTCCCCAGATTCATATGATGATGTCTAGCCCCTAGTACTTCATAATGTGAACTCATCTGGAAATAGGGTCATTATAGATGTAATTATGTAGATTTAGATGAGTTCATGCTAGAGTAGGATGGGTCCTTAGTCCAATATGCTTGGTGTTCTTATAAAGTTGATATTTGGACACACACATGCACAAAGGGAGAATACTGTGTGAAGGCAGAGAGCAAGATGATGCTTCTGAAGGCAAGGAATGCCAAAATTTGCCAGAGATCACCAGAAGCTGTGGGAGGGGCATGTAAGAAATTCCTCCTCACAGCCCTCAGAAAGAACTAGCCCTACCAACAACTTGGCCTTGCACATCTGATCTCCAGAACTGTGAGATGGTAAGTTAAGACATATAGTTTGTCTTACTGTGATAGAAGAGCCCTAGAAAACTAGTATACCAGGTGATCCTGATACACTGACATGATTTTTGACCTGGACTCTTAACACTCCTCTACATTAAAACCTTAAATATCTCAAAGGGCCATTATAAGGACTAAATGAATTAATATTTATAAAATGCCTAAAACAGGCTTGGCCTATAATAAGTGCTATCTACACGTTAAATTTTTCAAAATCCTTACTGTGGAAAGCAGCAATATTGGTGTGTGTATATATCATGATATGATTTTAGATGGTATAGACATAAAAATAAATTATTAACAATAGTATAATTGATACATCGATCTCACAGTTTTTCAAATTTAGTTTGAAGTTATGTTACCAAAACACCAGGGATTCAGTCTAGATCTGTCTGCTCACTGCACAGAAAGCCAATCACCGAAACTACAGGTATTACCAGGGAAGAAGGCTTTAGTTGGGTGCTGCAGTTGAGAGGATGGGAGCTCAGTCTCAGATTCATCTCCCTGACTGACTACAACTAGGGGTTTATGTAGCAGGGAAGAAATGTGACAAAGTGTTGAAACAAGAACTAGAGAGGGAAAAGGATACATCTGGTGCCCTGATCTAATGAGTTTCAGTTCTTTGATACTTTTTTTGAGAGGCTTGAAGGTCCTTTCCTGAAGAAGGAACTCTGATAAAACAAATACAGGTTTCAAGCTTTAAGAGCAGAAGGGCCAATTTCTATGTTGATCCAAAAGAACAGTCTATGGGAGTAGTGGGCCGGTTTCAGTTCCATCATGGTTTTGTAATAATCCATTTTAGAATACATTGCATCTTAGAGGCCTCTGCATGCTCATGAATCTTCAAACTTTAAGTCACTGGAGCATCTGTGATATATTGCTGGGACATAGGCAGATTGCTGGAATGGAGGGTTGTCAACCAACTCTTCTTAGGTGTATCAGTGCCTTTTCAGCAGTAACATGGCACTTTCTTTGGTTTATGGATAGACAACATAGTG
The DNA here is from genome assembly GCF_008728515.1 of Papio anubis. Lineage (NCBI taxonomy): Eukaryota > Metazoa > Chordata > Mammalia > Primates > Cercopithecidae > Papio > Papio anubis. The sequence goes on from NC_044990.1 coordinate 31,988,494, forward strand.
AAGATATGATTCCAATAAATGCAATTTGGGATACAAAATCCTACAAAATTAATATGAACAAATAATCTGCCAGGCACTCTGCTGGATGATTTACCTGTATTATTTAATTTAATTCTCATGAAAACCCATGGAGGTAGTAGTATATTATCCCCATTTTCAGGGGATAACTGGTTTTCAGGGGAAAACTGAGGCTCAAAGAAATTAAGTAATATGCTATAGAACACAGAACTCGTAAGTGGCAAAACTGACATTTAGGCCCAGGCAGTCTGACACCAGTGCCTATCCTTCTAATTTTCTTGTTTTAGTGCCTTTAAAAAAATTATATGTCTTCTTCTGAAAGATAGCATATACATAAAAAAGCATACACACATGCACACACATAATTTAAAGAATACTTGTAAGACAGATACATGTATAAGCACTAGCCCAATCAATAAAAACAGGGTTGCTAGTGCTCTAGAAACTTCCTGTGCAGGCTGCTATGATTCAGTTCCCTTGTGACATCAGAAGAAGGCAACACTTTCTGATAATTATGGGTACCATTTTCTTCATCATCTGTCATTTTATTATCTGTGCTCATAACACTCAACAATGCTATCATTTTTTGTTGCCTAACATTCAGTGCCTTCTGCACTATAGGCTCTGGTCTTCTTTCCCATTATTTTCCCACTTGAACCCTCTTCTATAACTTCTGGTTGATTTATGTGACCCCAACATGCTGAATGTATTGCTTCTTCCTTCATATTTATTCCAGTAAATTCCTTTCTCCAAGCTTTCTGTCCCCACATTTACCCTTTCTTTACAGGTTGCTTTTCTGGTGGGTTTGTCCCATAAGGTTTCCTTCTCCCCTGAACTGCTCTAGTCCTTGCATCTATTCCATCTATTTTATACTTTTCTCACATCATGGTTTAATGCCATTCTTTAACACATGAAAGTGTTAAGGTATTTTCTACTATTATTAATATTTTATTTATTATTAATTTATGCATTCAACAAACATCTATTAAACACACAGTGTGGCTGGGTGCAGTGGCTTATGCCTGTAATCCCAGCACTTTGGGAGTTTGAGGTGGAAAGATTGCTTGAGCTCAGGAGTTTGAGACTAGCCTGGCCAACACAGCAAGACCTCATCTCTAAAACAATGTTTTTTAATTAGCTAGGTATGGTGGTATGTGCATATAGTTCCAGCTACTCGGAAGGTTAAGGCAGGAGGATTGCTTGAACCAGAAGATCAAGGCTGCATGGAGCTATAATCATGTCACTGTACTCCAGCCTGGGTGACAGTGAGACCCTGTCTCAAAAACAAACAAAAACCACAAAAACACAGTGTGGCAGATATAGGTTCTACATGTATAGCAGACAATAATACATGCAAAGTCCCTGCCCTCATGGAGCTTGCATTCTGGAGCAAAGAGACAAATAATAAACTAATAACAAAAAAGTAAATAAGATCATTTCAGACTTCGATGAACACTATAAAGGAAATGAAACAGAGGTGGGGGGTGGTGAGAAAAGAGGATACCCTGCGATCTTAGGTCTTTTCTTCCATCTGAAGTAATAAATTTTCAGTCAGGTAGAATAGCAAGTGCAAAGGCCCTGGGGCAGAAACAACCTTGGCATGGAGTGGATGAGGAGAGAGTAGGAGAACAAGAGGTTGGAGAAGTGGTGTTGAATAATCACGTGGGGATTGTACAGGCCCTGATAATGAGCCTAGTTGCTTTTTTAGATGTAATAGCATGCCACTGTAAAGTTTAAGGAATGGAAGGTACATACTTTCACTTCCTTATGAGCTCTTACCTTATACTGTCTTCTAACTTTTAATGTACACATCTTTTGCCTTAACTAGAGCATTCAATTTTTGTAGTTGCTTCAAATATTTACTCTTGGTGTAGCTAATATTGTTGTAAAACCTATGTGGCTGCCCTTTCAAGACTGTAATTACACTAACATTTTATTTCAGTTTTTAGCAATGTCAAACTTTCCAAGAGTACTGACTCTACTCAGAAAGGCATCAATTCAGTAAAGTTTCAATTGGACAACTGAAGTACATTTATGTGGTTATTACACTGTCAACAAACATGACCTGCCTCGCGAGCAACTCCAGAAGTGCCAAAACACTTGTTAGCTGTTCAAAATCTAGAGTGTGCCTTCTTTACGATTAGGGGTAACTTGATGAGACTTGAATTCCAGCTGACCTTTGGTGCACTTCTCAAAGCAAGACATGCAGCACTAGGAATGGGAACTGAGGTTTCTGATAAAAACTGACAGACATAGCCATTGTCTTTTCAGTTAAATTTTCTAGGGACTTTTCCGCATTTCATCTCCATACAGGATGAACTTCTGAGGATTTTACACAAGGAAAGCAACTGTCAAGAAGTGAAAATGAACCCTAACCAAATGTATCAACGTACAGAACTGAGATATGAATTTATAAGGTGAGAGGAGATCCATTAATAATAAAGAGATCTTTTTTTTTCTTTTGACAGCTTGAGAGCATACATCTGGCACTGAACCTTCCATGTGGTTGATATTTAGATTGTTCTTTATTATCTAAATAAGCAGCAATGTGCTTTGGAGGCTGAAAGAAAGGACTGTAATTCTGTGAGACAAAGCAGGCCTGGAGCAAGGCATATGGCTGTTGCCCTCAGGCAGAGGTTTTCAGTTCCTAAAGTCGGGGCGGGTCCTGCTGCTAGCAAGTTGGGATTAGTTATTAGAGAGTGTTCCCAAGGCGCCACTGACTCCAAGGAAAGCACTGAAGCTGTGATCACACTCCATTACTCCTCAACTTACTAATGAGCCAAATTTCCAAAAGGGAGTGCTCCCTTTAAGCATGCAATTTTATACTCACCAAATGACCTGCAGTTGGACTTACAGATGGATGATACTTAAATGGCTCAACCAGTCCAAGTAGCCAGTCACTTGACCCTGATGCTACAGAAGTTAATGACTCATTGCTCCAAGAATAGTCTGAAAAACCTAGGTCAGAAGATGTTTTAAAACGTTTTTATTAGACACGTTCCCCCAGAGATGGAGTTTAGAAGGAAACAGTAGAGTTCCAGTGACCTGGCACCTACTCTTCAATTTTAAAATCAACAGACATTTTCCAGGCCCTGTGCTAGTTGCTAAGGATAGAGTGGTGAGCAAAACAGAAAGGGGTGCTGTCTTCATGGAGCTGACATTCTCTGAGAGACAGAAACACACATGCAATTGTGCACAGTAAGGCTACACAGAAATAGATTGATTGGAAAGATGTATTTAAGGCCCATGGAGGAACACAGTAAGGGGCTGAGCCCGTAAACCAAAAAAATCATCAAACAACACACACGGTGTTTTACTTAATTCAGGTAATAAGAAAAGGTCTCAGTGAGAACGTGACCCTTTTGTTGAGACCTACAATAAAAGGAGTTGGTTATGAAAATAGTGGCCTCGGGAAGGTGAGGACCTTCCAAGCAATGGGCACAAAAACCTGACAGTAGGGAAAACCTGGATGTATTGGAAGAACTGAAACTGTACTCAAGTGTGCAGACTGCATATGGGCAGAAGGAAAGAGTGATGCGTCATGGACAGAAGGTCTGAGCAGGCAGGGCATTCCTAGTCATGGGAAGACATTCGGATTTATTCTAAGTGCAATGTTAAGCTACTGAAAGTTTCTCAGTTGGGGGAGATAGGATCAGACTAGTGTTTTGGACAGCATGACCATTTTCTTTGCATTTCTAAATATCCTTGGCATATTGATAGAACTTGGAGTTCTTGACAAAACCGATACTGTTCTAAGTTCACAGATTTCAGTTTTTCTTCCTCTTACACCATTCATTCTAATATTTCTTGTGTCTAATGTTTGCTATGTAGTGTCTTTGGACACATAGAGAAGATAAACATTTACTGTTTAAGGGGAAAGACACAACACAAAAATGAAAAATATTCATACAAATGACCCATGTGTCCCCAGCCTGAAGTTCAGACACTAGGAGTTCAAAGAGAAGCAAGTCTTTGAACCCAGAGGTTATGAAAATTTCTTTGAGCAACTGTCAGGAAGTGAAAAGGAACCCTAACCAAATGTATCGACTTATAGATAACTGAGATATGAATTTATAAGGTGGGAGGAAATCTGTTAATAATAAATATATCTCTTTTTTTTTTTTTTGGACAACGAAAAAACCTCCTTGAGGAGGTTGCTCTGTCCCTGCCTCCCCCAACCACCAGGATTCTACATCAGTCAACCTATTTTAATGTGTAAGTCTATAGATACACGGCTACAAAGGCCCTATATAAAGAATGCAGAAGTTATTATGTATTTTACTTGTGTGTGTTTGTATGTGTGTGCGGGTGGGTGCGTGGTTAGAGACACCTGTAATCCTGGGAGTTTGGAGGGCCAAGATGGGAACATTGCTTGAGATCAGGAGTTGGAGACCAGCTTGGGCAACATGGGGAAACCCCATCTCTACAGATTTAAAAAAAAAAAAAAAATAGCCTGTCATGGTGGCATGCCCCTGTCATCACAGCTACTCAGGAGGCTGAGGTGGGAGGATTGTGTGAATCTAGGAGGTAAAGGCCGCAGTGAGCCATAATTGCACCACTGCACTCCAGCTGGGAGAAAGAGTGAGACCCTGTCTAAAATAAAATAAACTTAAATAAAAAAAGAAAGAAAATGAAATAATATCACAGAAATGATGTCATTATGTGTAGTAGGAAGATACATGGGAATCCAAACTCCCCACATTAAAAATGTTGAGTCATATAGCGTTACAGAGTTAGACTATTAGCAGATTTCAAAAAGGAATCTAGGAGAACACAGGTCTTACCCAAGGGGATTTTTGGTGTTGTTTCTGATGACTTAAAAATCTGTTTCCATTATGTCAACTAGAAACCCACTTTCCAAAAAGCTAATAGATGGGATTCTTGCTATCATCGAATAAAACATAGGTGCTTAGAGCATAAAGACTTATTTTCACTTGTATTCTTATCTTGGTAAAACAGTCTGCTGACAGTGTCACCCTTTGTCTGGTGGAGGTTTAGTGCTGCTGCTGTCGGTATTAAAGCCAGAAAAAGAGAGAGGGGCGCTGGGAGATACTTTAACTGCCACAGGCATAAGCCATTATCTTCACTCTGTGAAAAATTGCCCGATTTCTTCTCTTGATAAAACTAGACATGGGTTTAAAAACATCACTTAGAAACATAAACCTCAAATACCTAAGTCCTTACTTCTCTTCCTTTATCATTCGCCAGCGCCTTTGAGAATTGGAGGGGAGTAAGGTAACTACTTGTAATGAAATGCACTTAAAGAGGGTAAAATGTTAGATTTCACTTTTGAGGCACAGTTGATAGAAGCATTATCCCCGGAGGGCTTATTCAATCAAGAGTCTGAGATGCTGAAGCAAGCAGAGATTAAGAGACGGGAAAAGGGTTTCATCAAGGCACATGCTGCGGCGAGAACTCCTGTTGGCTTCCCTTTGCTCTGGCTCTCTTAGAGCACACGCTTCTGTGGGGATCATGCTCATTCTCTCTGGTGAAGTTGTGCTACCCCACATGCCCTTAAGGTTCACTCTGGACACCTCGGCAAAGCCTGAAGTTTCCCTGCCCTCAGCCCCAGCCCACCTTGTCTTTCCCACCTCACTTCCATCACGTATACCCTATGTCGTATCCATCCCAAACTTTCCATCATTCTGCAGACTTTCTTGAACTTGTTGTCCCTTTCTATGTTTTTGTTCTTGATTTTTATATTTATTTATTTATTTATTTATTTATTTATTTATTTTTTAGATAGAGTCTTGCTCTGTCACCAGGCTGGAGTGCAGTGGTGCAATCTTGGCTCACTGCAACTTCCACCTCCTGGGTTCAAGCGATTCTCCTGCCTCAGCCTCCCAAGTAGCTGGGATTACAGGCACCCACCACGATGCCCAGCTAATTTTTGTATTTTTAGTAGAGATGGGGTTTCAACGTGTTGGTCAGGCTGGTCTCGAACTCCTGACCTCAAGTGATCCACCCACCTCGGCCTCCTAAACTTCTGGGATTACAGGTGTAAGCCACTGCACCTGGCTGTTGTGATATTCTTATCACATTAAATGACTCCTTTCAAATTTCATCATTTTTTTCCCATTTAATCTTCGTAGTAACTCTGTTTAGATCATTATTATCCAGTTTCTGTTCCTATAGCACTTTGCTTTCATTCTGTAGTTTTAACATTTCTACATTCCTCTCTGTATTCTGGTTGTGTTTCAATATCCCCTTTACCTTCAGACTGTAAGTTCCTTGAGAATAATGAATCTCTCTCTCTCTTTTTTTTGTTTTTTTGTTTTTTTGAGACAGAGTCTTGCTCTGTAGCCCAGGCTGGAGCGCAATGGCATGATCTCGGCTTACTGCAACCTCTGCCTCCTGGGTTCAAGCGATTCTCCTGCCTCAGCCTCCTGAGTAGCTGGGACTATAGGCGCCTGCCACCATGTCCAGCTAATTTTGTATTTTTAGTAGAGACGGGGTTTCACCATGTTGGCCAGGATAGTCTTGATCTCCTGACCTTGTGATTCACCTGCCTTGGCCTCCCAAAGTGCTGGGATTACAGATGTGAGCCACTGCACCCGGCCAGAGGACAATGAATCATTTTCACAATTTTTCTTTCAAAAAGTAGTACTCCCAAAGAACATTTATTGAGCACATGCTGATGAGTGCCAGGAAAACAAAGAGAAGGCATGTGTAGTCTCTGTTCTCATGGAGTTGATATTCCACTGGCAGGAGAATAACAATAGATGGGAAACATAGACAAACAAAGTAGTTACAAACTGTGATACATGCTATAAAGCAAGCACACAGGGCGATGGGATAAGAGAGTCTTGGGGACGGGGATATTTTATTAGATAGAGTATAGGAGCTAACTTCTTTGTAGTGGTGATCTGGGAGATGAGAAATGGCAGTGGAGCACTCCGAAGAGTGGCAACAATGTCCTAAGGCAGGCAGGAATTGTCAGAAGTCATTTTGTGGTAAGGGATAGACAGGTAGAAGATAGAGTTGGATATTTAGGCAGGTGCCAGATCATTCAGGACAAGAACAAAGAGTTTGGACTGTGTGGTGTTTTTTTTTTTTTTTCTTTTTTAGACAGAGTCTTGCTCTGTTGCCCAGGCTGGAGTGCAGTGGTGCAATCTCGCTCACTGTAACCTTTGCTTCCTGGGTTCGAACAATTCTCCCTCAGTCTCCCAAGTAGTTGGAATTACAGGTGCAGACTACCACGCCTGGCTAATTTTTGTATTTTTAGTAGAGACAGTGTTTCACGATACTGGCCAGGCTAGTTTCAAATTCCTGGCCTCAAGTGATCTGCTTGCCTCAGACTCCCAAAGTGCTGGAATTACAGGTGTGAGCCACCATGCCCAGCCCAGACTGTGCATAGTTGGAAGCCATTGCATGGTTTTAAGCAGGAATGTGATATTGTATATATATATATATAAAATACATAAACCTCTGCCTCCCGGGTTCAAGTGATTCTCCTGCCTCAGCCTCCTGACTAGCTGGGATTATAGGTGCACACCACCACTCCCGGCTAATTTTTGTATTTTTAGTAGGGATGGGGTTTCACCATGTTGGTCAGGCTGGTCTCGAACTCCTGACCTAGTGATTGGCCCACCTCGGCCTCCGAAAGTGCTGGGATTACAGGCATGAGCCACTGTGCCCAGTCAAATGATATGTATTTTTAAAGATAATATAGATAATTGTTGAATTAAACTATCAATTCATAAGAAGAGGGCTTATTTACTCTAATTGAATATTAATGGTCTTTGTTTCTTCATATGAAACATTTGAAGAACCTTCGAAGACTCTGTGAATAAAACCATTAAAAATAAAAGAATAGTTAATTCAAATTTTTCATGTTCTTTGTTTTGGTCAGTTAGTTTTAATTGTTTCATTTCTACTGATTTATGAACAAGGTTTGGCTAAACAACAATAATAAACAATCTTCTAGTATAAATAGAGCCCTGGAGAGTGGGGGGTGGTATCTGTTTGTGTGAGTGTGACACCCCTTTAATTGAATTCACAGAACACATTTAAAAACTAGTACAATAATTTGTCTTTGTAATAAAATCCCCTCCCTTCCCTTTATTTCTCTCTTCATTTGGGGTTATTCCTCATAAATTTACAAAATTCCTTTATTGTTCTAAATAGGAGTTTACACATACCTGGGAGTAATTAACTTTTTATAGATTTCTTTGTAGTGTGGGGTAACTTTCTGGCCTTTCTTCTATTTAGAATGAATGAATGAAATGATACTGGGTTTCCATAGAATAGTTTAAAGAAGGGGACAAGAAATGTGATGGGAATAACAACTTTTAGACCCAAATGGGGAAGAATCTTAAGAACAGACTTTCTGCTCGAAGAGATCCAAGTCTATTGCTCTTAGAAAAGTTTTCTGGTAATAATTCAACTTGGAATAATGCAGCAAGTTTATATTGGTAGCCACCTATTTGTAGCTGAAAAAACTGGAAATAGTTCACACAATGAAACCCAGCTACAAGGCAAACTGACATAAACCAAATGTTCCTGATAGATCCACCTACTCTTCACAAACAGAATGGGATCTGCAACAGTGGGAGTCTGGTCCATCTCTAATTTTATTCTGCCTTATTGGTACTCATCCTGATTAGATTGGAGATGGAGTAAATGTCTTAATTAACTTAAACATAGAACTACTCCAGGATATATTTCTAAGTTCAAGGTACTCTGGGAGAAAATAAGCTGTTTAATTTAACAAATGTGATTTATGGTGAAATTTATCATGAAATTAGATGAAATTTCTAAAATTTTTAAAAATAGTTTTCAGAATGGTAATTGCTGTAAGCGGTAAAATTATTATGTGCATATTAATAGCCTTTAAGCATTTTATGAAGTAATCCAGTAAAATTGACTTCTAGTCAGTCCCCACTATACTTGCTTTATTGGCAACATTTCATCTGTGGGTTGCTGTTGAGACATTTTTACTGTTTACCAGATGGGGTAAGATTTTACATAACTTAAAACATCTGCTCTCATTGCAGTCCAATATGATCATCTATTTATATTTTTGAATTATATTATTCATTTCCTTTTAAATGATCATGAAAATGTTTTCAGAAGGACAAGTTTACATGATATTTGTGAAAGACATTTAACTTTTCCCTCTCTTTTTTTCTTGTGTATCTGCTATTAGGATGAGCCATATTTTGAGTCATGAATATAGTGAAATATTTAGATACATCTCCTACTTATGAAGCATTTGATTTCCTAAATTAACTGTTGTTAATGTCACCTCTGCTTTCCCATACACACCTGTATATAATCATTTCACTGTAAATATAAAATACAGAAAGCCATTTTAGATCATGCCCAGGGTCTGATACACAAAATGTCTTCAAAAAATGCTGTAAGGATAATGCTGCTCCTTAAAAAACAGAAGAAGGAAAAGCTATACAAAATAAAAAAGGAAATAGAGTTATTTACTTGGGCTTTGAACTAGCTAATAGTGAAAATAACTATTGTGTAATTTACAAAGCACTTTTATATATAGTAGTGAAAAATTGGTTATAGATGTTACTATTGTTGTCCCATTTTATAGATGAGGAAACTAAAGCTGAAGGGCATTTAATGACTTACCTAAGGTCAGGGTGGTGCAATGGCACAATCTTGGCTTGTGCCAAGCTATTGGGGTTCAGACCACAGTCTCTTGCTCCAAGAACCTCATTTAATTCCAACATAGCCTAGTCTGAATTGTTGAATCCTTGAAAATCTCAGCTGGCAGCATACATGTTAATGATGCTGAGAGGTTAGAATGAGAAGTCTCCTTTTGTTTATGGTTGGAATATGGTGTGTAGAGCCTATTGCTTCTGTGGGCTTAGTTAATCTCTTCCTGGGTCACAACGTCTTTGAGGTGTACTAGGTTGAATTGTGTCTACTCAAACCTATCTGTAGTCCTAATGCAGTGCATTTGAATATAACCTTATCTGGAAATCATCTTTAAATGTAATTAAATTAAGGATCTTGAAATGAGATTATCCTGGACTTAGCTTGGGCCCTGACTCCAATGCAGAGTATCCTTATAAGAAATAAGAAAGGAGAAGGCACAGAGACACAGAGACCAGATAAAGATGGAGACAAAGATTGGAGTTATGCAGCTACAAGCCAAGGAACACCAAGACTTGCTGGCAACCACCAGAAGCCAGGAGAAAAACATGGAACGGATTCTCTCGCTGAGCCTCTAGAAGAAACCAAGCATGTCAACACCTTGATTTTGACTTTTTACTTCTGGTCTCCAGAACTGCGAGAAAATAAATTTTTGATTTTTAAGTGATGAACTGTGTGGTAGTTTCTTAAATGGTAGACATGGGAAACTAATACAGTTTGACTCTCTTCTAGAAATTGTGAAAATCATAATATATCAAAATCTGAATTTGGGCCATATTTGTTTGATATAGAAAATGAGAAAAAAGGCAAGATGACCAGAAGATACTGACAGAAAAAAATTTAAGAAGCAGCACCATTAGTGGAAGCCAACAAGCCTTTCCAGTGCTCCTGGAGAGCTGGTCCCAGGTACTATTTGTCTGTTTTATTTGATCTGCAGTTTGAGGAATAGGTATGAATGTGATTCAGAAGATTAGAAGTTTAGGACATCACTAATTAATTATGCCACCCTGGAATGTCACTTAAATCCTTCATAAAGTCAACTCATCTTGAAGCCTGTGGACCTGACATTGCCAGTCACCCAGCAGGGGACTACAGCTTAGTAGAAACAGGGCTTTGGAACCAAAACACCTTGGTGCAAATGTCACCTCTACCACTTACTATATATAAGCAGGTTTGTAAATCTCAACCTTGTTTCTATACCATAATGACCATAATACCTTCTTTAAGAGGTATTGAGTGGGTTAAATGGAATAATCTGTGTAAAACATATATATGTTTAACTTTTTTCCCAAATCTTTTAGGGCAAGTTTATCATCATGCCAACTCAATCCTAGAGTCCTAGTGACTGACTAGCAGGTTTCTCAATCTCTTTAAACATTTTTCATGTGTTAGATTTGTATCCTTTAAGGGCTTTCTGGTTCAGTATTTTCCATATCACCAGTGGATGAGAGATGTGTGTCATATTCTCTTTAGTTTGTTTTCAGAAAACAATAGGTTGAGTATGTGTATTTTCTTTCAAACTATACACTCATCACACCTCACACATTCCCCAGTTTGAAAAATCTCTGAACTAATCTTCTGACTGCAATACACAGGAAATGGTGCCCTAACATTGTCTGGAAAACATCAATGTCAGGCATTTCTCACTGGCTTTAGAGAAAAGCTTTTTAAATCAGACGGTTTTTAATATATACCTAAAATTACACATTTGTATAAATTTAGGCCTTCTTAAAAGTAATAGTATAAAATCAAACCAGGGACCCATAAATAATAAAAACACATAATACACCCTTAAAAGTCTGGATGAACTATTCTGTTCAGTTTCCATTGGTATTTTCCAGTTTAAATAAAACAAATTCAAGCAACCAACAAGTTCCAAAGTAACGAATTTTAATTTGCATCTCTCAGCCTGTGACGGGTAGTGAGCTATATCACCCGAATAGCACTTACGAAAACTCTTCTTTCTTTTCTCCTCTCGTTTCCATCACACACTCGAAGTTGCTCTGGAGGGCTTTTCTCTGCAACTCCCAGACTTACGGCATATTCCCCAACCCAGTGTCCTTCCTCCTACACTCTGTGTCTCCACACACTCCATTCCTTAACAAGGCTTGTTGACCTATCTCATCTCTAGCGGCACACACTTCCTTCTGATTGAAAGCAAGGAGGAAGGAGCGGGTTGACTTGGGCAATGTGACAAATCTCTTTTGTGGGTCAAAGGAGAGGCTGTGAACTTTGAGGTAAAAAGTAATTTTTATCCTGTCATAATTGTAATAACTTAGATTAACTTACAAATTAAAAGTACTTTCAGTTATATTATCATATTTTCTTGTAAAATATCGTATAACATTCTTACAATACATTATTATTATTTTCAGAGAAGCCTACTAACTAGATGGAAGGCAAGCAGCTGTGAGCTGTCTCTTTTAGCACCTGACCTTCCTGGCTTGGCTAAGGTAAGTGCAGAGACAAAACTTGAATCTAGGTCTTTGAACTCCTAGTCTTGTGTTTTCTGTCTGCCTGTCTCTGTTTCTGTCCCTTTGTCTATTGATCTATGCATGTATGTATGTATGTATGTATGTATCTATCTATCTATCTATCTATCATCTATCTATTATCTATCTAATCTATCTACCTATCTACATCATCTATCTACAGGTATCTGCCTGTATTCATCCATCTAATTTCATTGCCTCACTGTACCTGTTTGAATGATTGGATGTAACTCAAAGTCTGTGAGTTGACTCCAGGAGGAATAGTCATGTGGTGACATCCTCCCAACTGCACAGTGATGTGTGATAGGAGCCAGCCCTTATGGTACTGAAGCTGCCAGTACTTCCTGAAGGGTCATGCCAAGGAGAGGGAACTGTCAGAAGGGGGCACCAAACGGGGGGAAATAAGGCACTGAGACAATTTTATGAGGTGAATGTGCTATAAAACTTGAGTGTCACTTATTCCTAATTCCACCTTTCCTGAGCAATGCATCTGACCCAAATGAAATGCAATAAAAATAAAATGAAATAATTAATTCCCCAGTCCATAAGTGGAAATCAAAAGTCAGTGGAGAGGAAGCTTTCCAAGTCAAAAATACCATTCAAATATGAATAAATTATATCACATTGTTGTTATTAATTTATCATTCCATTCAAAGACCTCTTGGGTAGAAAAAGCAGAGGTTTAACATTCATAAACCTTTTTTGACAGTCAGTAGGGTCAGATTCTCATTCCGTGCTCATTGTAATTCTCCTCTCAGTTATCCTACTGAAAATTATTTTCAAAACACATGCTTTGTTACATGTGAATTAAATAGAACTGTAAGGTCTCTTTTCCCAGATTAGAGGTCACCAAACTTTTCCTGTAAAAGTTCAGATAGTAAACACTTTAGGTTTGAGGGATATATGGTTTCTGTCTCTACTACTAAACCGTCTGGGCAGCTGGAAAGCAGGAATGAACATAAATTATGTGCCTGTGTTCCAAACAATGTTATTTACAAAAGCAGGCAGTGGGATGGGTTTGGCTCACAGGCTGTGGTTTGTTGACCCCTTTTCTAGATTAAATGGAGAAGTCGGGAGATGGGGTGTGATCCCGGAAAATCTGTATTTTTGCTGAACTGACATGCAAGATAAAAATCTATGTGTTGCTGAACATAACCACATGAACCTATCCCTATTCATTAATATATGTATTAGTTCACTTTTCCTTCTATGTGGTTAAATAAATCTACTTACATTTTCATAGCACAGAAACAAAGGTACAGTTCTCTTGAAGGCTCAGCCTGCTCTATAGGTGAATGGAAACAATTGCAATTGGAAAAGCAAATATTCTCCTTACCAAAGTTTTAAAATCGAAAGTGAAAAAAAAAAAAACCACAAAAACTTCATTAGCAGTGAGAACTGCGCCTTGGATGCTTATTGGTTTTGAAAGCACCAAATAAGCGAAAAAAAATGAATGCATCAATCTTTCAGAATCAATGCATTTCTCTGGAAATAAAGTGAACTTTCCATTTCAACCCCATTCTCCCTTCATTCGCCATAGACACACCAGAAATCAGTGCTCCCTGAGTTAAACTGCATTACGGTACCAAGCAAAGATTCTTGGTACATAGATTCTTAGCAAAATGACAACCACACTACAAACCTTAGAAAATGTAACATCAGATCCATAAAGAAGCCTACTAACTAGATGGGAGGCAAGCAGCTGTGAGCTGTCTCTTTCAGCACCTGACCTCCTGAGATGCTTAATAAAATTGCCTACAAAGTATTACTCTCTCATCAGTGCCAAGAGGCATTTGTGGAGAGATAAATAAAGCTATTTTCCAAAATGGGGAATATTCTGGCATGCCTGTATTGAAATGACAGTTTCTTTATGGGATAGGAGATGGGCAGGAAAATGCAAGCCAGGTAGTTGCCCCTGTGCCCACTACTAGTAGAAGTTCTATAATGAGATTCCAAATTAGATTGCTGAACCTCAAAGACAAGGTGCTTCACATCTGTGAGATGTTCAGCTTGACTTTATAATGAGTTCACCGAGCAGAATGAACCACACTTGAAATCAAATACTTTGCATGCAGGATGAAATAAGTGGGGATCAATCATAGTCAGGGAAGTGGCAATTGCTCGGAATGTAATGACACACTGAAGGGGGAAAAATGAGAGCGTAAAATGGATCAGATGAAAGAGCCAGTTCATGACTAACACAAATGGGCAACATTTGTGCCAAGGCAGAGCTGCATGCATTAGCCTGTAGAGATGATATCTGAAGAGGGTGGGATGGTGAGAAGTATAAATGTTCACACTCTCTATCCAAAGACATCAACCTACTCAAGAAGCAGCCATAATCATCGCCATCTTAGGAAGCATTTTCTGAGAGTCTTATTCTCAGAGGCTTTGAACTGGTGACAGACTTTGGAAAAGCAAACATATTAGTCTTGGTAACAGGTTGTTTTTTGTTTGCATGCAGATTAGATTCTAGATGAAGCCGACATAACCCACCTACTGAGTATCAACAAATGCATGGCATAAGCCTTAGAGGTATCTTCTTCCCTGTAAGTAGCTGAAGGACTGCAAAAGCTCTCAGGAACCAGTATCTCTCCCTACACAGGCAGCTCACTTGCAGACTCCCTGAGAGAAGTATCGGCACAAAGGTCTGTAGGCTAGCATGACCATCACCCCAATAATCCAGGGTCTTTTATCTCAGCCACTCTGCTGTGATTAGTATACCTGCCATAGCTAGGGTTCCCCCAAGGTAGGGGTCAGCAGATGGAAATAATCATGGATGCCCCAGGTGTGATCCACCTCTCCTGTTTCAGAACCAATATCGTTACCTGTTTCAATGTCTAGCGGGGAAATGTCACTGGAGGCCTCATTAACAGCAGACAGTACAGAGAGTCATAGTCTAACTTCTGGCCTTTCTGCAGGATTTGAAGCTTATATTAAGGAAGGAAGAGAAAGAACAGGTGTCGTGACTTGTCTTTTTCTTTTTTCATACCGTAACTGTCACTCATAGGGTTCCAAGCAGAATGAAAAGAGCCAAAAGGAAGCCCAGCGAGTTGCCTGGCCTGGGAGGTCATGATGGTTTATTGCAGCCTTTGTTTTTACGAGAAAAGGACAGCAGGCCGGTGTCTCGCCCACCTTCCCTTTTAAGATACTCTTTTGACTTGACAGTCTTTTGGCTGTCAAAGTCCCATCCAAACCCCAGCAGGCTCCTGCCTGGGTCAGTGCTGGACATGGTCCCGCTGCTGGCTTCAGGCTGCCTTCTGGAATCCTCTGGAATGCTTTCTGGAAAGTCACGAGGGAGTAAGTGTGTGTGTTTCATCCTTTCTGTTCCTAGCTGAGTCTGCTAATGAAAGCTTTCTGCTTTGAGAGGAGAGAGAGGCTGCCCCATCCGGTGCTCTCCTGCCCCCTGGTAAGATTATAGTAATGGAGGGGAGATGCATTTAGGACAGCAGTCTCTAGCTGCTGCCATAGTTCTTTCTCTAACCTCACCCTGCAATGCAAAGTGTTCCCAGCTTGGCAATGGAATAGAACTAGGAATGACATGATGGAAGGGCTTCGGGGTCAAACAAAGCTGGGACACACAGTATAATGCAAAGTTAAACAATGAGGATGTGAGGGATGCGCCTATGAGAAAAGGTGCTTCCAAAACTATCTGATCTTATAACTTGTCCTCCAGCATCTCCCAAGAATATTATTGTAAGAAGAACATTAAGGGTTACGTAGAGGGAAGGATAATTGCTGTTTATTATATGTACATATAGGGGTACTAGATTAAAACACACATGTGCCTGCACATGCACATGCACACGCACACAGGCACTCACACACACACTGGACATTGCTCTCAAGGAGACAAGGAGACTGTGGTCTCTCATTAAGACAAGTATAAATTGATCAGGGGTCTTCAAGGGCAAACCATCAAGAGAGGTACTATTGTTCTGCTATTTGTCTTCCTCTCTCTTTCTTTTAAATTTACTCCTCTCCAATTCTTTGAATTTTTCCCCTTATTCTTAGAATCTCTTAGGAAAAATTCTGTGCACTTTTCTAAGCCAAATCTCATTTTGCTATTCTTGCCCATATTCTTATTCCTAAGGGAAATACATGGCTAGAATTCTTGTGTGTATGACTGATAAAGCCTTTAGAAAAAGAGATAATGAGGCAGAGACCAACAGAGATCAAAGAATCTCCAGCATAGACATAACACAACAGCTATGTCATCTCAAAAGAAGTCCTGTCATTAATATGCTGGGGATGGGAGTCCTTGTCTGAGTGGTCAGGCAGGCGGGCAGCATTTACTAAGAACCTGCAGTGATGCAGACAACTGTCCCAGTCACAGCAGGGAATTATGTGGGAACAAGGCACTCTAATAAAAATAAGAGGGACAGAACACAAAGTACTGAAAATACACAGAAAAAAAAAACTTATATTCAGAGACATGTGTAATCCTGTACATCACTATCTGAGTGTTAAGGATGTTGCTATGATGAAAGAAGGAACCAGGACCTACAGAGGATTGTCTGGCAAGCCCTTGAATACCAAGACACATTCACAACTAGTAGAAAAAAGACTAAACAGAGATGTTTGGTGGGCTGCAACAGTGAGGGTGCAAAGCAACAGGAAGACCTTACCGCTCTTAGCTTTTTCTGCTCAAACGCCTCTTGGGAGTTCCTATATATGTTCCATCTTAGCTTGGATGGCTGTTTTGGCAAACTAAGCCCCATTTCCTGTCCATGAATCACAGAAAACTTGAAGCCTTAGGAAACATAATTTGTCTTCATGTAACCACAGGTGCATCACCATGTCTTCCATCTCAGAAAGTGATTTCTGAATGAAGAATTTGACGTCTCTTAGCTAACATATGTCCCAAAAAGATCAGACCAGTATGTCACTATCTTCTCTGGCCCTTTCAACATTGCTAGGCAGTTAAAATGCCATATGGTAGATGACAAATAAAAGCCATAGCCAACGAAGTCTCTCAAAGCAACTGTCTCAGATGTTTCCCCATTTCTGTGTGATGTCTTGTGCTTGCCATCATCTTCCTAGCTCTGCAGTCCCGTTGTAATCCTTGCTTCTGGCCTGTTTCTCTTTGGCAAACCTTGGGACTACTTCAAGATATTAGAGAACAGATCCTCAGTTTGTGGTCCTGGTTCCTTGGTTTCCATGTGTCCAGTGGATGTGGGGGCTGGGCGTGGCATCATGGTTGGCCTAATCACTTTTCCTCTCTCTGCTTTCACCCTCTGCCTCCTTCACCTCCCCACTTCGCCCTCTACCTCTTTTACATCCCGTCCTTCCTTGCCATTCTTCCTGCCCGCCTATACACATCACTAGGGGAGCATTCTGGTACAGATGTCTCAGTGATTAAAGTTCTCATACTGATTGAGGAAAGAGTACGACTAAAATAATTTCCCTGAAGTGATGAAGTAATTTTTATAAAGTTAAAATAGTGATAGAATGGAAGTGGACGAATCTAGGAGAGTTCATTGCCAATTAATTACTCCAGTAATCTTCAACTGAGAGTGAATTTTGCCCCACTCCCCAGGCTACATTTGGCAATATCTGACGACACTGATTTTCACAACTGTGCTGGGTGAGGGTAGGGGGTTTGCTACCTGCAGCAATTATTATGGGCTAGGGATGGCCCTAAATATACTTCAGTACACAGGACTTCTCAAGCCTAAAATATTAATTGTAGCTTTGTAGAGAAATACTGAGTTATCTTAATTATAACAAAGTCATATTGTTTACAAATGGTAATTTAGTTTATCTAGGAAGAAAAGGATACGTTTTCCGTAGCTAGGCAAATGGATGTAATTTTCTATGGAACAAATTTTTATCTTTGGCTCCTTCTCTTACTCTGTTTCCACTAATTGATCTATGCCAGAGATCACCAAACTTTTTCTGTTCCAGATAGTAAATGTTTTAGCCTTTGTAGGGCTAAGAGGCAAAATTGAGGATACTTATGTCTTGAGAGAGAAAACGCCTGCTGTTTCCCACTATGTTTGCCTGGAATGGACAGTCCCTCAGTGGTGGGCAAACTTCACATGCAGTTGTGTTTCAGTGGAGATATTCTCTGGAGGAAGAGGAACTGATTCCAGGGGCTGGCATCTGGTGGTGAGGTGACTCCTGGACTGAGATTCTACCACTCAGTGCTGACAGTGAAGTCCCTAACGTTCAGGTGTCAGAGAGTGCTGGTCCTGTGTAGCAACAAGACTCAGCTGCCAGCTAGAGGGCAGGTGCTGCTGTGGATCAGGACACAGGGCAGATGCCCTATGCACCTCATAATGCTAGCTGGTTCATGCGGTGCCCATGGGCTCTAGAGAAACAGGAGAATTTGGTTCCTGGGCTGCAGTTTGGTGTATTCCCCAACCCCTGATTCTGTATTGTCTGTTTCACCATCTTCCTTTTTCTCCAAGAGGATTATTTAATCTCAGTCTGAAGGAACTTTCTCAAACTTCAAATGTTTTTGAAGTTTGTAGCAACAGTAGAATTTGACTTATTATAGCAACAATATAATTTATTTTGAACATGGAGAAAAATCATATTTAAGGGTTACTTTCTCTAAGTGCAATTAGCCTTGTTCAGGTCTACCATATAAATATAGCTTTGACTAACCTTCGGGGGGCACTTTGAATCCATTTAAAAACATCTGCATCCAGATGGCCTACTACTTAAAAAAAAAAAAAAAGCAAACATAACAAAAACAAAAAACTTGAGGCTATTAGGCATGAGCTCTTCTTCATCCACTAAACCTACAAACTTACAGTCCAAAATATTGTTCTGATTTTATTGGCAGAATGGTTATTAGAGTTAGTCTAACTAAGTTAAGCACTTCATATATTTTATATAAAACAAAAGGAGGTAATTACTAGAAAACAGCCAAAAACCATTCTCACCTCCTTTCTCTATTCTTGGAGAAAGAGTTACATTCTCTTTTGTATGCTTCTTTGTTCAAGCCTATTCCTTCACCTGTGTGCTTGGTCTATCTATTTTTAATCTCCTTAGAAATAAACCCTTTAACAATCTTCCCACTGATGTCTACCAAAATTTGCCAGAAACGTCATTCCAAATGATGAATATTTTGGAAGCACTCTTATTGTACTTGAGAAAAACACACTAATGCTTGCTATCACTGCTATATAGCACTCTAGTGGAGGTTCCAGAGGATGCAATAACACAATGAAAAAAATCTATTTGCTGGTTGTATTAGATGGGGTTCTTCAGAGAGAATCAGTAGGACAGACATAGATATAGACAGGGGGATTTATTAGGGGAACTGGCTCACATGATTATGGTGTCTGAGAGGTCCCACAAAAGGCCATCTGCAAGCTGGTGTCCTGGAATGCTGGTAGCATGCATCAGTCCAACTCTGAATACCTCGGAACCAGGAAAGCTTATGGAATAACTCTCAGTCAGAGGCCAAAGGCCTGAGAACCAGGGGAGGACACTGGTATAAGTCCTGGAATCCAAAGGCCAAAGATCCTGGAGTTGTGATGTGCAAGGTCTGGAGAAGAAGAGTGTCCCAGACCCAAGAAAGAGAGAAAATCATCCTTCGTCTGCCTTTTTGATTCCATCCAGCCCACAACTGATTGGATTGTGCTCACCCACATTAAGGG
Source organism: Papio anubis (assembly GCF_008728515.1). Lineage (NCBI taxonomy): Eukaryota > Metazoa > Chordata > Mammalia > Primates > Cercopithecidae > Papio > Papio anubis. The sequence goes on from NC_044990.1 coordinate 32,008,235, forward strand.
TGGATCTTCTTCACTCGGTCTACTGACTCACACGGCAATCTCCTCTAGAAACACCCTCACAGTCAATCCCAGAAGTAATGCTTTACCAGTTCTCTAGGCATTCCTTAATCAAGTCAAGTTGATGCCTAAAATTAACTTACACACTGGTGTATCTTCTGCTCATCCTGAACTGGTGTGCTCTCCAAACTTATATCCTGAATGCTTTTATATTCTTACTCCACATGCCCCACCTAGGTGAACTCATTGCCTCCTATGGCTTATAGTATATGAATCAAGAGTCCAAATTTATACTGGAAATTCTGACTTTTCTTCTGAATTGCATACTCTTGCCATCCAAATCTTTATTAGCACTAGCTGTATGCCCCACAGACATCTCAAAGCCAACATATTTAACATATACAATACTGAACTCATGATCTTTCCCTTTAAATATTCTCTTTCTTTATTTACAGGACTTGTTCACAGCAAAATGTCAATGATGCCAAGACTGAGAAATCTCCACTCTTTCTATATTTCCAATCATGGGAACAGTGTCAACACTCACTCACCCCACGATCCTGAATCCTGGGAGTCATTCCAAGCTCCTCATTTCATGCATAACTGTGCAACAAAATTCCATTTCCTTACTATTTCACAATTTCTGTCCCCTTCTCTTCCTCCTCCACTATTAGAGCCTTAGTTAAGACTTTCATAATCTCTCATCATAACTATTGTAATAATATATTGATTGGCCTCCCTGCTGGAAGTATGACACCCCTTCATAATATTGCAATTAGAGAGACCTGTTGAAAAATAGAAATCTAATGATGTTATTTCCTGACTTAAACTATTTCTGGAATCTGAAAGCCTTTGCAGGTAAAGCAGAAACTATTTAGTATAATACATAAGGTCTTCCATTTTCTAGCCCTGTATTGTTAACAGCCAATATTTAATTATTCTTCAGATTTATCACCACATTTACTTAGCACTAAGTGCCAGGCACATGCATTTATGTATATTTAATGTAATCTCAAACCAACTGTAAAATGAAGGTGCTGTTTTAACTGCTATTTATGGTTGAAGAAACTGAGGCATAAAGCCTTTAAGGAATTTGTTCAAGATAACACAGCTAGGATGCTGTATGTTTGGAATTTGAACCCAGACGACCTGATACCAGAGCACAGAATACCCTTTGTCCCTACCCCCACTACCAGGAGAAAGCAAGTGTCCAGGAAAACATTTTTTTCCCCTTCTTTTTATTCTTTGAGCTGTAATTACACAAAATTGGTTTAGTGTTTTGTTTCATGACACATTCTTATTGTTGCCATGCATGGATAATTTATTATTTTTAATAATGTGATAAATGCCCCCAAGTGCTATTCCAAACACAAGGTAAGACCTTGACAATAATTTACAAAATGTGGTCCTTTCATTTATTTCCTTTCCACTATTTCCCTGAAGTAACCATTATTAAGAATTTACTTTTCTTTTTATATGGTCTTATTACTATTATATGTATTCCCAAAACATATATTTTTATGTTAGATGCTTTTCACTTCAGAAAACCTATCATGATGTATGGAATCTTTTGGGACTTATTATTGCTAAAATTGATCTACATTATTATACTCTGATTACTAGATAATAAGCCATTTTGTGAATGTTCTACATTTTATTGATCTACTTTTTAGTTGATTGGCATTGGGTTGTGGCCATAATTTTTTTATTTGTGAACAGTACTGCCATGCACATTCTTACACATGTTTTCTATTTTTTGTGTGTACAGGTTTTCTTTGGACAGAGCTCATGTTCTCCATCCCTATACTATATACTGTCTCCCACCCTGGCTACCTTTAGAGTCATTCAGTCATTCAACCAATATTTTTAATCTAATATGTGACCAACATTGTTTTAGGTGCAGAAGAAAAAAATAGATGAAACTCCCACTCTCAAAGAGCTAATAAGGAAGACAGATGGAACACAAATATGTATATACATACATAAGGAAAGCACAGCTTACTTTCTTCCATTTGTCACTTTGCAGTTAATGTTACAGCAATTCTAAATTCCTTGCACATGAAGTTTAATCCTCTGAATCTTTGCTTATATTGTTTCCTTTGAATAAAATATCCTCTGAGCCCTTATTTTCTGGCTAACTTTATTTTAAATTTGAAAATTTAGCTGAGATATTGTATCCCTCATGAAACCATAGGTGATACTTCTCTGACTGGAATAAGGGCCCTTCTTTGCACTCACATAGCTCCTTATCATACCTTTATCATATCTCTTTTCTACTTTTCACCTCCTCTAGAATGTACAGTTAAATCCTACTTATCTTTAAATAGCTCTAGTGACCAGTGTGATGACTAGCAGATAAAAAGTATCCAATAGATCATAATCTATTGAAAAACAAAACTGAACTGATTCTGAAAATTCTGAGACTGAATCTTCTATAGGAATTCATTTTCAGGGCTTTTTTTTTCTAAGAAATAATTTTCATTCTGTATATGAGGATTACATTGTTATGATGAGAGAGTCTCTTCACTTATGAAAAGTAAATGTGGTCTGGTCATGCCCTTACTCAAAGGAATGAGACAGCCTTCTCATTAATTCACTCAAGAGACATACTATTCAAAGTGGTCATTAACGACTGTTCCTTTTGTACAGGAGATCAAAATGGGTTTAGAAACTCCAATAAAATGGTTTGAAAAGCAATGGGATTTAATGGAAAGAGCACTGCCCTAGAAGTCACCTAGAAGACCCTGGTGCTGTTATATGTAGAGGGGGATGGGTTTACGTAATGATGAAGAAAAAAAAAATCACAATCCTGCAGAATGTGATCTGAAGGACAGGAGTAGATGTTCTACAGCTATCCCTTTCATTAACAGAGACTTTTCTCATTTAGGATAAAGCCCTCCCTAAATATTTAAACTTTAACCTGGCCCAAAGTTAAGAATAACTAATACTTCTAATCTTTTGATCTATATTCATAACAGAAGATATAGACTATGTCTCTTATGATGACATTTGTTTTCCTTTACCTCAGTGATACTTTGGATTGGGAAAGGAAAGATCCTATGGGTCCCCCTCTCCCCATTTTCTTTTCTGGACTGCAATAAAAGATGACATCAAAGATGACTACATTGATTTGCAAACAAGGTAATAGGAATTAGGGGACATTCTCGAGAGTTGGAGAGAATGGTTTCTTAGAGCCAAGAAACTGAGGAAAAGAGAAGAAAGATGGAGAAGAAATCCATACAAATTGGGAGCTACAGTGCAAAAGTGGACAGTGAGAAATTTCTGTGGTGTCTATGATCAGAAATTTGACCTGAACCACATGTATCAGCCTTGTGTGTGGTTTTTTAAAGTAAGAATAGGTTTCGTGTCCAGTGTGGAGTAAAGCAGAGAAGAAAGGAAAGAGTCGACTCAGAAAGCAAGAAGAGGATGGGTGTCAGGGAGTCCGTGGGGGCAAGAAACTGGAGGGTTTCAGATCAAGAGGAAGTTAAGCACTCCAAGGACTCCTACGACACACTGCTGTTGCTGGGTTGTGTAGAACTGGGGCTGTTTTATTTACACATTAAAGGAAAAGGTGACACAGGATGACTAGAGTTCTTGAAGACGTTCAAGTGGTAGACACTTGGATTACACTTGGAATTATAATAGGTTTTTGTGACTGAATAGGCTTAACGAATTGGATATTATTAAGAATGTGAAATAACACCAGGATGTTTCAGTGTGGCCCTGAAGAGGGTGAAGATATAGGTTTAATGTTCACACAGATTTCATTTTCACCAGCATTGCACAGATTTCATTTTCTTAAAAATAATTTTAAATATATATATGTATACATATACACACATATACATATATATATTTGCTTTCAATTATTTTAGAAACATATTTTAAAGTGTTAGAGTTCAGTATTAGAGGTGACCGGAAAAGATAAATTTAATTAAGTGACAAGTGCAATGGAAGATGTGTTCTTTTCTTAAGAGCACCCATCATTTGGATTTCCGTAAGTCCATATTCAGACAAAAGAAAAATAGCAAAAGAAAGATAGCCACGGCACTTTTACATTTGTTGGCAGGAACAATTGGCCACGGGCTGGCATAGGGCCCCCGTGGAAGATAGAAAGACTCAGTTTATTTCTATCTTCTTGCTTTATTATCAGCAATGTGTGTCTTCTACGCTGAGATCCAAGATGACTGCGTAAGATCTAGCTACCATGTACTCCCATTTCAGAGTGTATGAAGAAGAAATAGTTTGAAAAGGGGCATGTCCCCTTAGGAACATCCTGTAGTTTTTACCTTTGACATACACTTACATTCCACCTAAAAGAACGTAGGCTGGGAAGTCGGGCGCGGGGGCTCACTCCTGTAATCCTAGCACTTTGGGAAGCCTAGGCGGGTGGATCACGAAGTCAGGAGATTGAGACCATGCTGGCTAAAACAGTGAAACTCTGTCTCTACTAAAAATACAAAAAAAAAAAAAAAAACCACTAGCCCGGGGAGGCTGGCTGAGAGCCTATGACCCAGCTACTTTGGAGGCTGAGGCAGGGAGAGGGAATATGCGTGAACCAGGGAGGCCAGGCTTGCAGTGAGCTGAGATCGAACCACTGCACTCCAGGCTGGGAACAAAATGAGACCTCCGTCTCAAAAAAAAAAAAAAAAAAAAAAAAAAAAAAAAGAAACAAAAGAAAGAAAAGAAGGAATGTAGGCTGGGAAATGTTGCTTTATTCTGGGCAGCCTTGTACCCAGCTTAAAATCAGAGATTGGAAGAATATTTATTGTCTCTGTGATCATGTTCTGTATAATCTTTCCTGGGCTATATTACCTGGAAGAGATATCATTGACAAGAAACAATCAAACGGTGAGGACAATTGACAGATCTTTAAAAACCTGATAGCATTCAGTGAATGATTTAAAAATAGTAGCCAAACAGATGTTAGTTATCACTATGTTGTGAACAGGATGGTGGCGGGCAGGGTGCAGGCAAGATGCTGGGGGGAGGGAGAAGGAGTGGGAGAAAGAGGGAAGGAGGCTTATTTGTGACTTATCTATTAAAGGAATATTTAAAGAGCAAGGCGCACTTCTTTCTCTAAAATATTGATTTTTCATTTTCAGTTGGAGCCAAATATCAATATAGGTAAACTTGGTAGTTCCCTGAACTGATGAGAATTCACAGAGCTTAACAAAATGAATGCATGGCTTGATCTTATTGCAACATATTTACAAGGAAAAGAGAATATTGATCAGCTTGCTTTAGGACACCATCTGTAAATTACCATTGTTTGAAATAGCCTTATTGCCATGAAGTTTATGTACGCTGTATTTTGTTTATTGTAAGGGAATTCAGGCTTTGTACTATGTTTATGTATGCTATATTTTGTTTATTGTAAGGGAATTTAGACTTTGTATTATTTTGTTCATTGTAAAGGAATTCTCAAAACTTTGCTGGTTTTGAGAAATGGCCTAATATTAGGAGTGTCAAGAGGATATGTTTTAATAAGTAATAAGTAAATTCTGGGTTCTTGTCTTACCTCAGTTAGTGAAACATAATTTAATCTATGAAACAGTACAGTATCTTTGCCTCAGTTACATTCTTAGAAACATTAAAAGTATTATGCATTGTACATTTTTTGAGCATAAAGGGAGAGGATGTCATTACACAAAGGCATCTCACTGTTACACTCTTATTACCAAAGAGTAAAATACAACCTTCCTGAAAGTAGAATGATTCCTATGTTATTTTCACCTTTTTTTCTTCCTTTGACTCACTTTCAAGCCAGCTCTTATTGTTTTGAATCATAATTCACAAAAACAGCCTGTAGCTACAACAGTGTCTAAAAGCATTCGTGCTTTAATGGCTTCACATATAACATTTAGTAATTACTAAGTTGACACATTTCATTTATCTAAATTTACCCAGCTATAATGAAAGCTGTCCACATAATTTTCTATTGTGAGTGACAAATACACAATTATATAATAACTCCACTTATTTTGGAATGGCCCCTAAAGAAAGCTGCATATAGGCTCTATATAGTTTTAAACCACAGATTTTAAAAATGCTCTTATATCTATTGGAGATTTTGAAGATTAGAAAAAAAGAGTTTGCCTTATTAAATTCTGGAGAAATTAATTAGCAGAAAATCTATAATAATGGTTATAAGTAAGTAGGTTATGTCTAAGATGATTTTGTGTATTGCTATTTGGTTTTGGAGAATAGTAAAAAGTTAGATTCAGACAATAAACTCTAGGTATCTAAATGTTTAAAATAAGACTGTGGCTGGGCATAGTGGCTCGCACCAGTAATCATAGCACTTTGAGAGGCCGAAGAGGAAGGATTGCCTGAGGCCAGGAGCTCAAGATCAGCCTGGTCAACATAGTAAGGCCCCATCTCTACAAAAAGTTAAAAAAATAAAACTAGCTATGTGTGGTGGCATGCACCTGTAGTCTCAGCTCAGGAGACTGAGATGGAGGATTGCTTGAGATCAGGAGTTGGAGGCTGCAGTAAGTCATGATTATGCCACTGCACTCCAGCCTAGATGACAGAGTAAGACCCTGTCTCAAAATAAATAAATAAATAAGTGATTAAAAAAACAGAAAATAAGAGCCTAATATTCCACAATATTCCAGAGTTCTTTTCCAAATATAGAGAATGCAATTTGAAAGTATCAGTTAACATTTGATTTAGATTCAAAATATATCAGTAATAATCTTTTATAGTACATTCACATAAACTATATAATCAGTAGGCAAGTACCAAATGAGTGTTTAAGATACAAACACTGTAGGAATTAAGGTTTTCATAGTTTTCACAGGTAGAAAGGTTGGGGAAGCCGCCAAACAGGGACCTTCTGCTGGATCACAACAGATAGACCAATCAGACAAAGATTAATGGAGATGTCAGAGCATAGCATTCCTGGATGGTGCAATGAAGCAGGAAGTGCTTGAAAGTAGGAGCAACTAAGATGAGTTCTGATGTCCATGAAAAATAGAGCATTCATCCTAGGGGTTGATACAAACGAGAATGATTATGTTGGTCTGCGGGTGATAGATCCTGGACTTGATCCACTAGTCTGTAGATACAATTCCAAGGATTTGATCTAGAAAAGATATAATACAAGTGGTGTTCAGAATGATTAAATGGCAAGTACTGCATGAGCTGGTGATATGATTTGGATCCGTGTCCTCACCGAAATTTCATGTTGAAATGTAATCCTCAGTGCTGGGGGTGGGGCCTGGTGGGAGGTGATTGGATCATAAGGGTGGTTTCTCATGGTTTAACACCATCCCCACCCTTGGTGCTGTTGTAACAATAGTGAGTTCTCATAAAAACTGGTTGCTTAAACATATGCAGCGCACCTCCCCCTACCTCTTGCTCCTGCTCTAGTCATGTAAGATATGCCTGCTTCCCCTTCACCTTCCGCCATGATTGTAAGTTTCCTGAGGTCTTCTCAGAAGCCGAACAGATAACATCACGCTTCCTATATAGCGTATGAAACTGTGGGCCAATTAAACCTCTTTTCTTTATAAATTATCCAGTCTTGGCTATTTCTTTATAGTGACGCGAGAATGGAGTAATACGATAGATAGTTTATAGGAGACATCAGTAGATTGTAAGAACACAGCGGATTTCAAACTTGCTCAAGTTAAAATCACCTGGGCCAATTGTTAAACACATAGCACCTAAAACAGTGTCTGGAACTTGGTAGGTACTCAATAAAATACTTGTTGAATTAAACTGAACTTTTTCCAATCTTGAGTCTATCCAAATCCAGGTGTTATTTGTTCAGGGCTTATGAGTGATAATCATTATAGATATTGTGATTTAAGAGGACAGGAATACTACATATGTCAAGATTCAAATGAAAAAGTTGCAATATAGAATTGATTCACCCATACATTTATTCAGTTAATAAATATTGAGCATCCACAGTGTGCTTCAACTCATCTGTGTGCTAGGGTACAGGGGCGAATGAAATAGATAAAAATCTCTGACATCATGGAATTTATGTTTTTAACTGGAGGATAAATAATAAACAAGTGTAACATATTGTTGTATAATGGAGAATATATCTGGTCTATGTCCCCAGTTCCTCATGCAGAGCTTCAGAAACATTTGAAATTTTTTGAGTGATAGAGTGTCTTTGTTATGTTAATGAAGAGACTAATGGTAGACTTCTAGATAGTTTTAGGATGGGGCCTTGTAACCAGAGAGACCCATCACATGATTAGAGTTCGAACTTTTGACGAGCCCAACCTTCAGGGAAAGACAGGAGGAGTGGAGATTGAGTTCAGTAATGTGCCCAAGGATTTAATAAAACTTGCTTACATAATGAAACCCCAATAAAAACTCTGTGTTGGAGGTTGGTGAGCACATTGACATGCAGGGAGGATGACATGATTTCACATGGAAAGGGCATGGAAGCTCCGTGTTCCCTTTCAGATCTGTTTTTTTTCTTTCTTTCTTTCTTTCTTTTTTTTTTTTTTTTTTTGAGATGGAGTTTTGCTCTTGTTGCCCAGGCTGCAGTGACTGCAGTGGCGTGATTTGGCTCACTGCAACCTCTGCCTCTGGGGTTCAAGTGATTCTCCTGCCTCAGCCTCCCAAGTAGCTGGGATTACAAGCATGTGCCGCCATGCCTGGCTAATTTTTAGTGTTTTTAGTAGAGACAGGGTTTCACCATGTTGGCCAGGCTGGTCTTGAACTTGTGACCTCAGGTGGTCCACCTGCCTTAGCCTCTCAAAATGCTGGGATTACAGGCATGAGCCACTGTGCCCAGTCTCCCTTTCAGATCTTACTTAGGTGTATCTTTTATAATAAAACTGGAATCATAAGCATAGCACATTCCCAAGTTGTTCTAGTGAATTACTGAACTGGATAGGATTGTGGAAACCTATGAATAATAGCTAGGCAGTCAGAAGAGCGGGTGTGCTGGCGATCCTCAAAGTATGGCTGTCATCTGAAATGAAGGTACTCTTGTAGAGGACTGAACCCTTAACATGTGAGTTTTGAACTACTCTAGTTGGTGCCAGAAGTGAATTGAATTGCAGTACACCCAGCTGGAAATGGAAACAGGGAAACCAGAGTATTTATAAATATGTATATTGGATGCACTTAAGTATTAGGTGTGTTGCATTTTAAGATAGATATGGAAACTACCATCAGAGTGAACAGGCAACCTACAGAATGGGAGAAAATTTTTGCAATCTACTCATCTGACAAAGGGCTAATATCCAGAACCTACAAAGAACTCAAACAAATTTACAAGAAAAAAACAAACAACCCCATCAAAAAGTGGGCAAAGGATATGAACAGACATTTCTCAAAAGAAGACATGCATACAGCCAACAGACACATGAAAAAATGCTCATCATCACTGGCCATCAGAGAAATGCAAATCAAAACCACAATGAGATACCATCTCACACCAGTTAGAATGGCGATCATTAAAAAGTCAGGAAACAACAGGTGCTGGAGAGGATGTGGAGAAATAGGAACACTTTTACACTGTTGGTGGGATTGTAAATTAGTGCAACCATTATGGAAACCAGTATGGCGATTCCTCAAGGATCTAGAACTAGATGTACCATATGACCCAGCCATCCCATTACTGGGTATATACCCAAAGGATTATAAATGATGCTGCTATAAAGACACATGCACACGTATGTTTATTGCGGCACTATTCACAATAGCAAAGACTTGGAATCAACCCAAATGTCCATCAGTGACAGACTGGATTAAGAAAATGTGGCACATATACACCATGGAATACTATGCAGCCATAAAAAAGGATGAGTTTGCGTCCTTTGTAGGGACATGGATGCAGCTGGAAACCATCATTCTTAGCAAACTATCACAAGAACAGAAAACTAAACACCGCATGTTCTCACTCATAGGTGGGAACTGAACAATGAGATCACTTGGACTCGGGAAGGGGAACATCACACACCGGGGCCTATCATGGGGAGGGGGGAGAGGGGAGGGATTGCATTGGGAGTTATACCTGATGTAAATGACGAGTTGATGGGTGCTGACGAGTTGATGGGTGCAGCACACCAACATGGCACAAGTATACGTATGTAACAAACCTGCACGTTATGCACATGTACCCTAGAACTTAAAAGTATAATAATAATAATAAAAAAGATAGATATGAAATGATGAGGATAATGTTTAATAATTTGTAGTAAAAACTGACCTGATTTCCTCTTAAAATATGTTCATAAAAAGGGCTACCTAATACATCTTACTATTGGCTCTTTGGTGGTTGCTTTAAAGAGAGAGTGGAACATGAGTGAGAACTCAAGAGACTGGTGATAGTTGGAAAGACAGAGAATGAAGTGTAAAGAATAAGCAATGTTGTCTGAACTCCTTGCTCTCCACCCTATAACAAAGTTTCCCTTTAAAATTCAGGGCCATTCATTATTGTTTTATTTGTCTTCTTTGTGTGATGGTTAATTTTAGGTGTTAACTTGACTGGATTATGGGATACTCAGTGGCTGGCAAAGCATTATTCCTGTGTATGAGGCTATTTTTAGAAGAGATTGGCATTGAAAGAGTGGACTGAGTAAGAAAGATTCACCCTCACCCAGTATGGACAGGCACCACCCAATCTGTTGAAGTCCTGGATATAATAAAAAGGCAGAGAAAATGTGAATTCTTCCCTCTCTGTCTTGAAGCTGGGACACTCATTTTCTCCTGCCATTGAACATCAGAACTCCAGGTTCTCCGGCCTTCAAAGTCTAGGACTTGCACCAGCAGATTCCCAGTTTCTCGGGCCTTTGGCTTCAGATGGAGAGTTACACCATTGGCTCCTCTGATTCTTAGATCTTTGAACTTGAACTAAGCCACACTACTGGCTTTCCTGGTTCCCCAGATTGCAGATGGCATATCATGGGACTTCTCAGCCTCCTATTCATGTAAGTCAACTCCTTTAAAAATGTCTTCCATCTATCATGTGTCTATAATCTATATTTCTATCATCTATCTTTCAGCTATCTATCTATTATTTATCTATCTTTCATCTCTCTGTGTCTCTCTCATCTATCTACTATTGCTTTTGTTTCTCTGGAGAACCCTGACTCATAAAGTTCAGTTTGCTTTACTCCTCCTCATTTACTGGAATTATAACAAAACTCAAAATCATTATTGAATAGAATATTTAATTGGTCCTGAAGGAGGATGGTGATGAAATGTGTGTTTCCACCTCAAGAGCAGTGTCCTGTTTCTCACTGACCATTGAATTTCATTCCATAAGGGTTCAAAATAAAAGGATGCTTGTAGAACAAAGAATAAAACATTTTTTAAAAAGACAAAGAAAGCGTTTTATCAGATATGTGCACTGCTCAAAAACAAAATCTCTAAACTGTAAACTTGGGTTGAAAACTGGGCAGAATTGGGGTCCTTAAAATTAATGATTCCTCTAGAAAACATATATATGTTTCTACCTTGTGAAATGTCCTTCAGTGAGCATTTAAGTAAATATAAGTGGACTAAGCCTATCAATTTTTAGCCATTTTGAAACTGAGTGGGATTTTGCTGAGTTTCAGGGGTTCAGTAGACTCCTGTTGGTCAACATCATGAACGACTCCTCCATGTAACAAGACAGAAGATACCGGTAGTGTCCTCAGTCATTTCTATTGAAAGTCATAACAATTTTCCTTTGAATAAGATCACTTTTAAGATGAGTTGATGGGTGCTGATGAGTTGATGGGTGCAGCACACCAACATGGCACAAGTATACATATGTAACAAACCTGCACGTTATGCACATGTACCCTAGAACTTAAAGTATAATAATAATAATAAATTAAAAAAATTAAAAAAAATAAATAAATGAAGTTTTAGTGAAACACACACACACACCAAAAAAAAAATCTTGATGGTGAATTATTTATATCTTTCAAGTCTTTGCTGCTGAGGTGAAGAACTTGAAAATGGTTTTCTTACAGTAGAAATTTACTTCACGTTAAACACATACAGGAAACAAATTTACTACTTTTTTAAAGAAATAAACACAGAAGCAAATGAAATGTGCTAATGTGCTCCCAATTAGCACATTCATTAAGGACTATTTTGAATGCAATAATGAACTTTTTGCTTCTGATTGAAGAGAGAATTCACAATAATAAATTAGTGAGTATATCTGCTGGAAGTTGCCAAATTATAGGGCTGAGTGAATACTACTAATAAAATCATTCACCACCCACATGAAATTGATAAATATGAATCTAAAAACGTGAAAAACATCCTTACATAAGTGTAGGTCTTTTTTTGAGGAAATGGCAGGTAAAAATTAATCTTGAACATAAATGTGGCTTCAACTTGTTGATTTATTTGCCCAAGAGTTTGGGTTTGAGACATTAGCTTTCCTGTGTTCAAACAAGGGTGACTCCCATTAAACCTAGAGTGAAATGAAAGAATCTTTTATTTTCCGTTTATTGGATCCTGCTTAACACTGCAGGAATCACAAAGCCTTAGGCATGTTAACCAGCATGAATGTGAGCTGGTTAGAAGAAACAGCTTTAATGCAGATTGCAGTAGAAGTGAAACACTGGAAACTTCTACCTGATACGTTCAACCCTATTACTGGTGATAGGATAGTAATATGGTAGTAGAAGTGGTGTGAAGATGTTCGTGATAATGATAATGGTGGTGATGATGATAGGAACGGTTTCAATTTGTTGAGTTCTTGCTTGATCCATGTGTTATATAGATTATTTTTGTAGCTTTACAATCATGTGAAGAAATTATTCCTGTTCTCTTTCTCCAGAGGAAGAAACAGAATACACCAATATTATTTTTATATAATTCAGTACTTCTATGGTTGGTAAGACCTTCTCTGATTCCTACAATATCTCTTTTGCCTAGAAAACCTTCCTTGGTCATAATTCTCTGTGTTTTTAAATATTAGCTAATTGAGGAGTGTTGACTATGCAGTTAAAGAGAGTTCACCAGCTTAATTTTGGTTCAACATTTTAAAATATTTCATAGTTATGTTTTCCATCTTCCCACTCAAAGTTCTTCAAAGTTAGAGAATGCCCTCTGTTTATTTTGATCCTCCCAAGACTCTATAGTAAGTCCTCTAATTAGAACAGAAATTCAATAAGCTTTATTGTTCAGTGAGATGAGACTCGACCATCTATTTAAATATTTCTGAAAATGAGATACCTCAGCGTCCTCTGGAACCACATCCCATGGTTTATCAGCATTAACTATCAAGAAATTTGCCCTTGGTTCTTGTCTGAATACCTCCTGCCATTTCCTCTTTTCACTGTCTTTCAAACATTCTCTGATGATAGCCCTTTATATACTTGGACTTTCATGTCTTCCTTCAGCTGCTTCTTAAGACAAAATCATGGACCTTCAAATGATCATTATATATACTTTTTAACAAGGAAGTCTTGCTTGTAGTTGTGTTCAAAAGAACACCAGAGGAAACATGCAAAAACTAAATAAAATCAAAATTGAATTATTCTTTTAATTCTCTTGTATTTTTGCTCATAGAAAAGCCATGACATACTTATATTCTCCAAAATGGTTGTAATGATTAATTTTGAGAGGCTAATTATTAGACTTGTTTGCAGTGCTCCAGGAGCTTGAGTTTTCTGTAAATTACATTCACAGATATTTCTTTTTTTTCTGTAGAAACTTAGGTTTTTATTTTCCTCTAAAAACTTTTGATTAAAGGTGGTGGTCAGTGGGGTGGAGGGGATAAATCAGAAAGGTACCCGACTACTTCTAGCCAGAAACGTTGAACTTTTTATTCTATTCTATGTTTATTTTTTCCTAAGAATATAGAAGTTATATTTATAAAGCTGGGTTTTCTCATGGCAGTAGGTTGAGGCATTGGTGCTTATAATGGATACGTTTCAGTATTTTTCCCAAACAGACCCAGCCCCTAATCCCTGTTTTAAAGTGTTCCTTTTAGTGTCACATTGCAAAATTAATCTTTCCATTTGCTTCACTCCACACCGTTTAATACTTCTTGACTCCACATAAAGCACTGTGACATAAGCTTTAAATAAAAGCTGGATAGGGCTAAGTTGTGTGCATATTGTGTTTGGGATTAAGAAACTAAATTCGACAGGTAATGGAGTCGGATTTAACTGCTCTATGATGCTAAACTGTGAGGTGTCATGTCAATCATCTGTCCAGGAAATATAAGCTATAAAAGAAAAGTGAGATGTATTTCAGATGCCTAATCACACAAGCAAAAGGTTAGCTCTTCAAGGAGGAGTAGTGTGTAGACTGCTACTCTTCACCTCTCTCTGGGGGAACTCTGGGAGTTAAGGCTGTCATACAAATAGGCTTATTTGCTTGAAGATTAGCTAGGTTTCCTAGGAGACATGATAAAGAAACCTCTGCAACAATTGGACAGTTCCTCATATTAATAAAGGGAAAACAAAACTTTAAAGCAGTCAGGAAATGAATGTGGGGCATTTAGAGAGTGTCTCCTACATACTTAATAGAAAAAAAAGCATGTCAGGTATAAAAAAGAGAAATAGATTTCAAAAAATTTCTTGCTAAGAGAGTTACCAATAAAATGAAACACTTGCTCTTATTTTTGATGACCAGGAAGTTTTCAACTCAATTTTGTATTCAATCACAATAACTATATTAGTTTATTTGATAAATTTTATTCTATTTCTGTGCTCCAACTTAGTATTTTTCCATCTACTTTAACTGCCCTTTTTGATTGTAATTCTTTCTTTGAACTAGGTAAGATATAATTAATAAATGACAAAATAAAACATCCTTTACAAATAATGATTATCTATCTATCCATCTATCTATTCTGAAGGTTGACACAAAGGGTGTTTGGAACTGAATTGCTGAAGTGTGTGATTACGCATTTAGTCCGGAGTCTCAACTTGATGTGTAGTGCTTTTACTGTGCAATTCCCATTAACACTGATTGTCCAATTTAGTGCTTCATTAATGAGCCATAGACCACTTGTAAATTTCTGACTTACAGAATCAACCACATTTAAAGTTTTATTCTCCTGGAAATGTCTTCACCTGACAAGCTGATAATAAATACTTTGCATTATTTTAGCCACTTAACTCTTCTATCATGTCAATTTGGGTTGTCATCAGTTGGCATTCTTTCTTTAAAAAATGTATCTAACATTTAGGGCAACAATAATTATAAGAGCAAACATTTGTATGATGCTTACTGTGTGCTGAGTTTGAGTTTTAGTGTCATTTACTGATGGCTTGTGATGTTCCAGTGTGCTGTTGAGAACATTCTTCATCTATAAACTCATGTAATCCCCCTGACACTGTGGTGATGTGACTACTCTTATTATGCCCATTTTATTCATGAAGTAACTGAGAGAGGTTAAATAACTTGTCTAGGGTTACAGATCTGCTAAGTATTGGATCTGGAATTTGAATTGGGAAAGTCTAGCTCTAGAGTATGTCTTCTAAAGTGTGGTCTTATGAACTAAGTACATATTCATCCCCAGGAAATACAAAAGAGCTTTACAAAGAAATTGATGGATTCATCTATAATATCCAAAGCAGTTGCACCATAATCAAGCTTTACATAAAAGGTTTTGCTTTTTGCTTTCTTGATAGAACCCTTGGTCGCTGTACCCATATTAATTCAGTTAGCTCTGAGGCAGCATTCTGGGTACTATGTTTCATATTCAGAAAACTAACAATTTATAGATAAACACTGACCATATTTAGAATAAAATAATTTGAAATTTTTGTCATCAAAAACAGTATTATCAATTGGGTCCACATACTTTGAAAGCAATAAATGATGACATGTAAATATCACTAATAGTTATGATCAATTGAATCCATAGAATGAATAAAAGTATATAAAAAATGTATGTAAGGCATTTGAGGACTTGACTTTGATAAGCAAAAAAGACACAGAATTATTTTCTGCCTGAAGCTGGAAGAAAAAGTTGTTATATCTGGAATGTGCTTTTACCCAATTCTGCCAGTCAAAATCATGCCCATTCTTCAAAGTCCATGTCTTCAGAGAGCTTTCTTGATTCTCTGACTCCTCTAGGATACTGTGTGCTTCTTTGAAATTTCCTCTAAAACAGTGCCTTGTATATTAGTTTTTTGTGTAATTCTCTCACATATTACTTTGTAAAATCTCAGAGGGCGAGGACAGTATCTTCTCCACCTTTATGCATGTTGATAGGCAATCAACAAATATGCACTGATTGACTGGCGGGCAGCCTCGGGTGGTCTCCAGTGGTTTTCTACATTTGAATTGGGTTATTAATACACTGGGAAACAAATCTGTAAATCAAATTTATTCCAACACTTGTAATGAGTGGATAAAACCTAAAGTGATCAGAGAAAATTAAAATAAAAAAGCAATTACATATGGACAGTCTAATAAGGAGAGCTGCCTCACCTTGCAAAGTAAGTTGAATGAATTAGTTCTCAGAAGAGGATAAGAAATCATCCACTGAAAAATGTAGACTAGAAATATTTTCCTGATGGGTTAAAGATTCTTTTATTTATGTAAGCAGAAAGCAGTTAACTTAAAATATTACCAGTTCCACATCATCTACAAACTTTGAATTATAATATGACAAATGAAGGAAAGTGACTTAATGACAAATTCAAACAAATGTCAGTTGTCTTAATGGGATATATTATGAGAACTGGAGGGTGAGACCATATCAGAAATAGCCCCTAAATTAGTCAAAAGTTGAGGAGACAATATTTAATAGAAACATTTAAATTACTAGAAGGGCAAACTGTGAAGCCTCAAATATAATAGAAATTATATGTGCTGTATTACTATCCAAAACATTTTGTTTTGATTCTCGGTTTAACAAAATACTTTCAGATTACCAAGTTGGTGTTCCACATCCTTTGATAGTATTTGTAGGTGTCTGGATTTTAGACTTAATTGTTTTAGTTTCACTTTAGATTTATATTTTATTGATCAATACTCTTTATGTTAATATCCTGATTTATCAATAATACTCTTTAAAGAATGGATAATGTGAATCAATTGACAAAATATGTTCATTCTTGAGTGATACTCCCATCCTAGGCCAACCCTCTTGCTACAATGCTTGCACTACTCAGGGCACCATTTTCTTGGATATAATTTAGGACACAAAACATATGCACAAACACCCTCATGAGTTTTCTCTGTGCTTTTATGCATATTCAGCCAAATCATAACAGTTATTCTCCTTTAGGCCGAGTAATTGCCAGATACCACCATTATGTCTGGGCAGATTGTTTGGGTCCTCTGAAGACAATCTCAGAATATCACTTGGCTTTTACTCAATTATGGATAATTTGCTGAATCCTTCATTTCTGCTTTTCCAAAAGTCTTTCTCATCAGATCTTCTCACAAGAAAATAGAACTTTTCTCCCAAGGACAGAGTACATCTTGAATGCACAATTATGTATCTTAGCCAAAGTTTATCTTTTAAATAGAACACGGAGCCTGTGTGTACCCTTGGCTCATATATTTGCCTTTCTTGTATAATCCCTTTTAATTACTACTTTTTAACAACATTTCTTTATTTTAATATTAAAATAGTACTCCATTAAAATTCTTGGTTGCATTTGGTAACAGCTAAGTAGCCAGTGCTTGATAAATGACTTTTGCAAACAGAAGCAATGTGAAAGACTTCAGAAGCTATCATGAAAGATAGGAGTCCTCAAAAATCATTTGGACGTACTTAAAATAGGGTCACTGTTTTTCACAATGACTGAGTGCAGAGTTCCAGAAGAAGTGGGGATCTCTAAAGGTTACCCTTGCACTTTTATTTTGCAGTAGACATGGCAAAAGGCACAATGTTGAAGCTATTAAAATTTAGATTGGTTATGTGATTTGCACAGAAAACAACACACTGTGTTTTGAGTCGAAAATCTTTTGGGAATAAGTCTGATGCCAGAGAGGATGTGTAACTTAGAAACAGAAGCATACATTTCTTCCCTCGGGTGGAGGGAAGGGAATAGAGAATGTTTTTTAAAGTGTCGTCTGCATTTACATCCATAGGAGGTGGGAGAAAAAAAAAAGCACTCCAATTTTCTACTCTGGTTCATTAATCATATTAGCAATGTTTAGGGAAAACACAAGACAGAATGAAACAGTTCCAACTGGCACAGTGCAGCATTTTGGGTTTCTAGAATACAGCATAAGACTAAAAAAATACTGTAAATAATTTCCAAGAAATAAACCTTAATAATTATTTAAAAATTCAGTGTTTTGAGGTTCTGAGTTTATTTTAAAGAACATAAGCTTACAAAAATATAAGAGAATACAATAAGATCTGAACATTTTATAAATATGTATGTAATAGAATACTATCAAATTATTTAAAAATTAGAGATAGTTACCTAAAAGGAAATAGGCATTACAGGCCAGGTGCTGTGGCTCACACCTGTAATCCCAGCACTTTGGGAGGCTGAGGTGGGTGGATCATGAGGTCAGGAGATTGAGACCATCCTAGCTAACACGATGAAACCTCATCTCTACCAAAAAAAAAAAAAAAAAAAAGCCCAGAAAATTAGCTGGGCGTGGTGGCATGCACCTGTAGTCCCAGCTACTTGGGAGGCTGAGGCAGGAGAGTTACTTGAACCTGGGAGGCAGAGGTTGCAGTGAGCTGAGATCACACTACTGTACTCCAGCCTGGGTGACGGAGCAAGACTCCATCTCAAAAAAAAAAAAAAAAAAAAAAAAGAAAAAAGAAAAAAAGAAAGAAAGAAAATAGGCATTGCGTTTGTTCTGAGTATGATAATTTACTCATCTGATTCATGGCTGTGATTATCAGCTTTATGGGGTTCATTACAAAATCCATATCTCTAACCTAGTTTTTCTTCAAGATTCGGGTTAATGTTTCAACTATTCCTACCTAGTTTTACTGCTATTTCTCTCATCTCAAGCACAACTCATTATGTTTTTGACATCCTAATTTGATATCCTTCCCTAATTTCCTACTGCTAGAAATGACCAAACCATAGTTTGTATTACCCAGGTTTGGAATCTTGAAGATATCTTTGACTCATGAGGTGTTTTCAGCCCCACCTCACAAATAATTTACTAAGTTTTCTCTAGTTCTACCTGTAAGTATCTCTTCCCTTCACTCTTTCTCTCCCAGTGTTACTTTTTCTTTCTTTTTTTTTCCAGAGCTTCCAGACTGATTAACCTGGATCAACTTTTTCCTGTCCTTGTCTACTCTCCCACTATCTTTAATAAATGTCACTGAAACATACATCTCATAAAAAATTTCCTCCCCTCAAAAACATTCAGACATTTTACCTTGCTATTGGGATTAAGCTGAATTGGTTCTTTACTGTCTTCAAAAGCCTTAACAACACGACTCCATTGCTCCTATGCAGAGAGTAAATAAATACTAATTGAATGCCAATTTTTCTATGTATTCTCAAGATACCTGGGATATGAAAAACCCTATAGACTCTGAGATATGTCTTCAAGAAAATAAAATCTAGTTCAGAAAGTACAGAAAACATGTAGAAGGTAATTATGTAAAGAAGTATAAGGGCCAAATGAAGGATTCAGATGGTAACTACATATACATTATGATTTGAAAGAATTAGAACAAAAAACTCTTGCCCTACTAATATGTTTTTCTATCCACAATAGGCTATGTATTACATATTTCTATCTTTAATTATTTATTGTTTTGTATGGTTATCTATTGTATATATGTGTGGTTTGAATCCCAGTGATACGTAAGATCTTTGACATCCTGTCTGTATACTAACTAGAGATGCTCCTTGGTATAGGATGGGGTTATGCTCAGATAAATCCATCATAAGTTGAAAATATTGAAGTTGAAATGCATTTAATGCACCAAACCTACTGAACATTATAGCTTAGCCTAGCCTGCCTTAAACATTCTCAGTACTCTGTCAGTACAGTATTTGGTGAATTACATGAGCTATTCATCATTTTATTGTAAAATTGGTTTTGTGTGGCATGTTCTGATCCAGCATAATGAGAGTACTAAACCACATATTACTAGCTCAGAAGAAGATCAAAATTCAAAATTTGAAGTCTGTTTTCTACTGAATACATATTGCTCTTGTACCATTGTAAAGTCAAAAAATAATAAGTTGGGGATTGTCTGTACTTACTAGGCAGATTATGAATTGAGTTAAAGAGCAAAACATTTGTTCATTAATTATAATAATCAATAATTATAATAATGTATAACACAATACTTATTCATGAAAATTGCCATGAGTCTTCAGCACCCTACTGAAAACATTGTGTAGCCAATCATGCTGTAATTATGAATTATATATAATGCTATAAACAAGCCCAATAGCATACTTATTAAGCCTTTTAAGGGTATATTTACACTTTTCCCAGATTGTATATGAGGGGATTTGATGATGGATAAGAGAATATTTGGGAAACATTTTGGGAAGATGATCCAAAGTGGGGATTAAAAGCATAGGCTTTGGTGTCTAAACCATTCAGATACCATGTTTCTATTTCTTTGGAGAAGTCTAAACTTTTCATTTGCTCTTATGTAAAACTGGGATAAAATAGTATGTATTATTAGTGTATGTTTGCATGGTCAATGAATACACACTATAAATAATAATTTATTATTATATTCTCTTAGATTATCATCAAAGATGTTTACAAATGAAAAAGATAAAGTAGTTAAGAGAAAAGTGATTGAAAACAGGTAATTATATATACTGTTATAATTTTGTCTATGACTATTGCGTGCAAAAAATGGTAGCAAAATTAATAAATTCAAATGGAAAATGACAGTCATTAAGTTTTAATAACTTTTTATGTTATTAAAACATTATAGGAAGATTATTGCTTTGCTAGGCAGATACTGTTTTTTCATACACTTCATTCTTTCATATATATTTATACATATTCAGACATATTGATTGATTACCAACTATGCGTAAAATATCCTGAACAGTGCCTGCCTTCAGGAAGCTTGTAATTAAGCAAATACTTTTTAGATAACAATTCTGGTTAATATATGAGAAGAAATGCTAGTTTCTATGAGAATGTAAATGAGCAGAACCTCTGTAGTCTGAGGGAATCAGAGAAGGCTTTTCAGAGAAACTAAAATTTAAGCCCAAAATAAAGGATTTGAAGCATTTATTAAGAGATAGGTAAGTTATCCAGGAAGAGAGATCCATGTATATGGATCCATAATATATGCAAAGTGGCCTGGGTGAGAGAGGACTTAGAACTCCAAAGCACTACTAGCTGTGCAATGTGGCTGGAGGGAAAGCAGCAATAGGGAGGATAGACTGAAAGAGGTGAGAGACTGAGGCAGAGGCCAGTCGGAAAAAAACCTCCTCATCTAAGTCAAAGTTATTGGGCTTTGTTTTAAGAGCAGCTAGAAGACGATGAAGGGTTTTAGGCAGAAGATAGAGTAGACTCTTGTCTCAATGTTTCTAAATGAATGAATGAATCACCATGTTACTTTGGATAAGCCTGTACATTTCAGTTTTCTCATCTTTAAAGTGGAAGTTGGCCAGGCATAGTGGCTCATGTCTGTAATCCTAGTACTTTGGGAGACTGAAGTGGGAGGAACTGTTGAGGCCAAGAGTTAGAGGCCAGCCTGGGCAATATAGAGAGACCCTATCTCTGTGATTTTTTTTTAATTAGGTGGGTGTGGTGGCACATGCCTGTAGTCCTACCTACTTGAGAGGCTGAAGCAGGAGGATCACTTGAGCCCAGGAGTCTGAGGCTGCAGCAAGCAATGACTGTGGCACTGCACTCCAGTCTGGGTAAAAGAATGAGACCCATCAATAAAAATATAAAAAATAAATAAAATTGAGGTAATAACAATGAATCTTGGAGTTCTTCTAGGGAGAAAATGGTATAATTAGTGGAAGCATTTGTAAACAAAGAAGTTGAGTGAGGAAAAAAAAGTGAAAGCAAGAGAGAAAGAGAGAGGATGAGAATGAGAAGAAGGATGTGTAAAATGCACTGTTCATAAAACCTGGCCCATGGCCTCAAAGTATTTAAAACTCTTACCTTCCACATTGACACTATTCTGTAGGGCTTGTGAGGTAAGGAGTGGGAAGATGAGTACAAAAAATTGTGAATGATAGACAGGGATTAAATTATTCTATTTATGGAAATAAGAAGAAGAACCCTTTTGTGTTATTGCTGCAAAAGATTTTAGATTTCTGAGTTAGTTCATTTCAGTTACAAAGAGAGAACAAAATACAACGTTAAAAAGATAACTTTATTATTTTCTTTTTTTTTGGAGTGGCATTAAGATACTTCTTAATATATAAACCAGAATCTCTGTACAGAGTGACTATGTCAGGCCCATTGAAGGGTCCACTTAGAAAAAGCTTCTTCTAGAACATTATGTGTAGATTTTGAAATCAGAGACTTAAAAGATTATGAGGAAAAGCAATAAAAATATGTTTACTTTGGGTATCTGACCTGCAGTAAAGACAGCACGTAACTATTTTGGTCAGATGGGGTTTTCTGTCCAGTTATAAAAGATCTCCAGGGCAAAACCTGTTTTATTGAAGAATTTTTGGAATGAACTGCCAAGTAAAAAAAAAAAAAAAAAAAAAAAGCACTAAGCCAAAGTTCAGAGTGATTAAGGAAACAATTCCCACTCTAAAAGCAAGAAAGACCCCAAGAGAACAACGTCGAGGATCATGCTGATACATTGACTTGTCCTAAAAAGACTGTAAAGGATTTGACTGGAATAATCCTAGATGTATTTATCGAGCACCCATTAGGTGACTGGCACTGTTCCAAACAAACCTTCTGGGTGATGGAAGACTGGTCATTTTCTGCAGAGAGGAAAATTGATTTCCTACCTAGCATCACCTTTATGAGGAGCAAGCTATTTGTTTTATTTATGGCTTGAACTCAGCTCCCTGCTGTAATAATTCAAATTCTGTAGGTACAGACCTTCTTATTTAAATATTGACTGGCAAGGGAGTCACCTTAGATCTACCCCCACAGTTAGTTGCAGGGGTTTGATTTATGCTAATGAATGGGGCTGAGGCTTTCAAGGATTTGCTTTTATTATTAAATCCTCAGGACGCTACTTCCCAAGACTCTTGTTTGGGCTTTATAATAAGAGCAGAAGTCTATATGCTCCATGCTGAAGGCTGTTTATTGGGCTCAAAACGAAATTAAATAAAAGCAAACTTAATGGAAGTTCGGTTTCTTAATATAAAGTTTTGTATCAGAGTAAACAGAAACTAACAAAGATCAGGAAGCATATTCATCGAGAGGTAAGACCATGATAGTGTCTTGAGGGTCAGAAGTTCCAACTTAACCTCAACTAACTTGGAAAATTTATAAGGTTTAAAAGTTAGTGATAATTGAATTTTATAGTCCACATAGTTAGATTTAAGAAAGCACAATCTTGAAGTGTTTTGATATTTTTCTAAAGTGAAAAACTTACTTCAGCCTTTACTTTAATCATTCCTGGAGCTTATATGTTCTCTTTCCTGACAGCAGGAAGCCAAAGACCTTTGTACAAATCAATTCTCAATGGAGACAGCCACATTGCTGAACTACAATAAGGTTATGGACAAATCTACTTGGACATAAATCATAAAATTTGAGAGAAGCTACACAACTAGATGTGATATGATTGGCATGCCCCATGAACCATAAAGTCCTTCAAAAATGTAAATAATAAGTACCATTGTGATGAAAACAAGTATTTCTTTTTTTTAAGACATAAGTTGTTTATGGAATTTTTGAATGACTTTCCAATTATTTAAACAAAGCCAAATAACTGGTGATAATTGCTATAAACATACTACTCTTTTTTTCTTTCTTAAAGAATTTATTCACTTCAATTTTTTTTTTTTTTTTTTTTTTTTTTCATTTTTAGATAGGGTCTCCCTTGTTGCCCAGGCTAGAGTGCAGTGGTGCAATCTCAGCTCACTGCAGCCTCCACCTCCTAGGTTCAAGCCATTCTCATGCCTCGACCACCCAAGTAGCTAGGACTACAGGTGTGTGCCACTGTACCTGGCTGATTTTTGTATTTTTAATAGAGATGGGGTTTTGCCATGTTTGTCAGGCTGGTCTCAAAGTCCTGGCCTCAAGTGATCCACCCGCCTTGGCCTCCTAGAGTGCTGGAATTACAGGCATGAGCCACCACTCCTGTCCTCACCTCAGTTTTAAAATCCTTTCTTGGTGTGTTTTATAAAATGGTAATTTATACCTTTAAATTTGTTTGCACATCTGCAAAATATATGCAAATTTTCCAACTTTCTAAATTTTGAGACTATTAATACCTTTAATTTACTCTCATTTTTCTCATGGGTTTTTTTTGAAGAAGGCCATGATATGTTTTCTTCTAACTCTGTCCTTCATATATTTGGACCCAATTAGAAGCTGGAAATGTACCAAAACTATCTTATTCTTTTTTGTATCTCTATATTATTCTTGAATATTAAATCAGGAATTTCATCCATTTTATGGGGTGTTGGTTATTTAATTTTCTCACTGCCTTTAGATTGACCAACCATCTTCAACAATCTGTTGGAAGACTTACTGCTAACAGAAAGGCTAAGGAATGAGTCATCACAAACATTTATTTTTAAGACCTGGTTTTACATTTCAGTATTAAAAGTAGTGAGTGAAAAGAATGTAAATGGGCATTACCTCTGCCCCCAGAGTTTTAGTACATTAGATAGAAAATGACACCAATATCCAGCTTCTAAGAAGGCATAGACAGAGTATAATTCTAAGTAAATTCCAAGCAGATATTTTCAAATTTTATAATTTACACCTAATGTGATATAACAGTGGTCAGGGAACATTTCCTCTTTTTTCTTCTTTGTATTCTTTTTCTTATTTTTATAAATTTAAGGGGTATAAGTACAGTTTTATTACATGGGTATATTGCACAGTGAAGTCTGGGGTTTTAGTGTAACTATCATCTGAATAAAGTACATTGTACTCATTAAGTAATTTCTTCTTTCTCACCCCATGCCCACCCTCTCACCCTGCTGAATCTCCAGTGTCTATGCCATACTGTATATCCATGAGTACACATTATTTAGATGCCCCTTTTAAGTGACAACATGTGGCATTTGATTTTTCAGACTTCTTTCTTTTTTATGGATGAGTGGTATTCCATTGCATACACACACACACACACACACACACACACACACACACACACGTGTATATATATATATCACATTTTCTTTATTTAATCATCAGTTGACAGACACTTAGATCAATTCCAAATCTTTGCAATTGTGAATAGTGCTGTGATTAGCTTACAAGCACAGGTTATCTTCTTGATATCGTGGATTTCTTGTCCTTTGGGTAGATACCCAGTAGTGGGATTGCTGGATCAAATGATAATTGTATTTTCAGTTATTTGAGGAATTTCCATACTGTTTTCCATTGAGGTTGTACTAATTTACCTTTCTGCCAACAGTATATAATGTTCCCTTTTCTCTGCACCCTTGCCAATATTTATTATTTTTTGACCTTTTCATAAAAGTCATTCTGAGTGGCGTAAGATGTTGTCTTATTGTGGTTTTAATTTACATATCTCTGATGATTACTGATGTTAAGCATTTTTTCATATGCTTTTTGGCCATGTATGTCTTCTTTTGAAAAATTTCTGTTCATGTCCTTTGCCCATTTTTCAATGGGGTAACCTGTTTTTCGTTTTATTGTTGATTTGGCTTAGTTCTTTGTAGATTCTGGATATTAGTCCCTTGTAAGATGCATAGTTTATAAATCTTTTCTGCTATTTTACAGGTTGTCTGTTCACTCTGTGAATTATTCTTTTCCTGTTGAGAAGCTTTTGAGTTTAATTAAGTCCCATTTGTCTATTTTTGTTTTTGTTGCTTGTGCATTTGTGGTCTGAGTCATAAATTCTTTGTCTTGGCTGATGTCCAGATGAGTTTTTCATAGGTTTTCTTTTTTTTTTTTTTTTTTGAGACGGAGTCTTGCTCTGTGCCCCAGGCTGGAGTGCAGTGGCGCGATCTCGGCTCACTGCAAGCTCCGCCCCCACCGGGTTCACGCCATTCTCCTGCCTCAGCCTCCCGAGTAGCTGGGACTACAGGCGCCCACCACCTCGCCCGGCTAATTTTTTTGTATTTTTTAGTAGAGACGGGGTTTCACCGTGTTAGCCAGGATGGTCTCGATCTCCTGACCTCGTGATCCGCCCGTCTCGGCCTCCCAAAGTGCTGGGATTACAGGCTTGAGCCACCGCGCCCGGCCATAGGTTTTCTTCTGATATTTTTATAGTGTGAAGTTTAACATTTAAGTCTTTTAACTATCTTGAGTTGATTTTTTAATTTTTGTATTTTTATTTATTGATTGATATATTTATTCATTTATTGAGGTGGGTCTTGCTCTGTCACCCAGGCTGGAATGCAGTGTCAGTTGTAGCTTACTGCAGCCTCAAACTCCTCAACTCAAGTGATCCTTCCGCTTCAACCTTCTGAGCAGCTGAGTTTACAAATATATACCACCATACCTGGCTATTTTTTCTTCCTCTTTTTTTTAAATTTTAATTTTAGAGATGAGGTCTCGCTATATTGTCCAGACTGGTCTTGAATTCCTAGGAGGCTTCAAGTGATCCTTAAAACACGGCCTCTCAAAGTGCTGGGATTACAAATGTGAGCCAGCACACCCAGCCCTTAGTTGAATGTTTTATATGGTGAGAGATGAGGGTCCAGTTTCATTATTCTGTATAAGGCAATTCAATTTTTCCAGCAGCATTTATTGAATAGGGTGTCCTTTCTTCAGTATATGTGTTTGTTGGGTTTGTCAAAGGTCAGTTGGCTGTAGGCATGTGCTTTTAGTTCTGGGTTCTCTATTCTGTTCTATTGATTTATGTGTCTATTTTGATACCAGCACATCACTGTTTTGGTACTATAGCCTTGTAGTATAATTGGAAGCCAAGTAATATTATACCTCCAGCTCTGATTTTTCTGCTTAGGATTGTTTTGGCTATTCAGGTTCTTTTTAAATTTCACATAAATTTTATGATTTTTTTTTCTAATTTTGTTGAAAAATGATTTTATTATAAGCTTATTAAAGCTTTATTAAGCTTATATTAAACTTTATTAAAGCTTTGAGCTTACCTACAGATTCAATGCAATGTATAGCAATATAATAAAATTGCCACTTTATGATATGGATTATTTTATTCCATAAGCATGCGATGTTTTTCTACTTGTTTATCTACAATTACTTTCACCATTGTTTTGTAGTTTTTCCATGTAGAGTTCTTTTATCTCTATGGTTATATATATTTCTGTGTTTTTTGTAGTTATTGTAAATGAGATTAACTTTTTGATTTGATTCTCAGCTTGATCATTATTGGTATATTGAAATGTGACTGATATTTGTACACTGATTTGGTTTCCTACAATTTTACTGAATTAATTGATCAAACGTAGGAGTCTTTTGTAGAAATTTTTAGAATTTGCTAGTTATAAATATGATTATATTATCAGCAAAGAAATAGTTTGATGTCCTCTTTTCCAATTTGGAAGACTTTTATTTTGTTTTCATATCTTATTGTTCTGACTAGAACTTCCAGTACTATGTTAAACAGGAGTGGTAAAAATGGGCAACCTTGTTTAAGCTCTTATGGAGAATGTTTTCAACTTTTCCCATTTCAGTATGATGTTGGCTATTGGTTTGTCATATAGGCTTTTATTATTTTGAGGTATATTCCTTCTATGCCTAGTATGTTGAGAATTTTTATCATGAAATGATGCTGAAGTTTATCAAATGCTTTTTCTGCATCTATTGGGAAGATCATGTAGTTTTTGCTTTAAATTTTATTTATAGATCAATTACATTAATTGATTTGCATATATTGGAGCATCCTTGAATCCCTAGAATAAAACCCACTAGATCATGGTATATATTTTTTTTAATGTGCTGTTGGATTCAGTTTGCTAGTGTTTTGTTAAGGATTTTAAAAATTTATGTTCATCAGGAATATTGATCTGTAGTTTTAATTTAATTTTGTTGTGTTTTGTCTGTCTTTGGTATCAGGGTGATACTGGCTTTGTATAATGGTTTAGGGATTCCTTCCTCCTCAATTTTTTAGAAGAGTTTCGGGTGGATTGTAACCGCTTCTTTGTATGTTGGATAAAATTTGGCTGTGAATACATCTGGTCCTGGACTTTTATTTTGTTGGGAGATTTTTTAAATTACTGATTTAATTTGCGACTAATTACTGGTTGTTTCAGGATTTTTATTTTCATTTATTTAAAAAAATTTAAATATCCTTCTTAATTTTATCATTGATTCCCAAATCCTTCAGAATTATGCTATTTAATTTCTGTGTATTTGTATAGTTTTGAGAGCTTCTCTTGATATTGACTTCTGGTTTTATTCTCCTGTGGTCTAAGAAGATACTTTATATGAATTTTATTTTAAAAAATGTGTTGAGACTTGTTTTGTAGCCTAGGATATTGTCTATCTTGGAGAATGTTCCATTTTTTGAAGAAAAGAATGTATAATCTGCTGTGGTTGGGTAGAGTGTTCTGTAAAGGTCTAGTCTATTTAGTCAAAAGTCCTAATTAAGTCCTGTGTTTTTGTTGATTTCCTGTTTTGATGATCTGTCTAGTGTTGTGAGTTGGGTGCTGAAGTCCCCCACTATTATTGTGTTACTATTCATCTCTTTCTTTATGTCTAGGAATATTTGTTTCATGAATCTGGGTGCTGAGGTGTTGGGTGCATAGATATTTATTTAGGATTGTTATTTCCTCTTATTGAATGGATCCCTTTATCATTACATAATAATTTTCTTTGACTCTTTTTTACCGTTGTTGATTTGAAGTCTATTTTATTTTATATAAGTATAGCTAATTCTGCTTGCTTTTGGTTCCAATTGCATGAAATATATTTTCCCAACCCTTACCTTCACTGTGTATTTTTAGCAGTAAAGTCAGTTTCTTGTGAGCAGCATATAGTTGATTCATTTTTAAAAATTCATTCTGCCAGTTCATATCTTTTAAGTGGAGGATTTAGTTCATTTATGTTCAAGGTTAATATTGATATGTGAGGTTTCCTTTGTATCATACTGTTAATTGTTATCTAGATGTTCTATGAATTCTTTGTTTCTTTTTTCTCTCTGACTTTTTTTTGGGTGACATTATGACATGTTGACCGTTGATTTATTTATCTTTTACCTTTATGTAATTATTTATGAGATTTGTGAGTTTCATGCTTTCATTTGTTTTTATGATGGTGAATATTGATTTCTCATTTCCATGTTTATGACCCTTTTGAGCATTTCTTGTATGACCAGTCTAGTGGTGACAAATTTCCTCAGTGTTTGCTTGTCTGGGAAAGAGTTTCTTTCTTTTACATTTATAAAATTTATTCTGACAGGATATAAAAATCATGATTAGTAGTTTTTTCTTTAAGAACTTCGAAAATAGAGACCCAATTTTTCTGGGTTGTACAGTTTCTGCTGAGAAGTCTGTTGTTAGTCTGATGGAGTTTCTTTATACACGACAAGACACTTTTCTCTTGCTAATTATAGGATTTTTTTCCTTCATATTTACTTTAGATAGACTGATGACTGTTATTGGTAAGTCCTTTTTGCAGTGCACTTCCTGGAGTTCACTGGGCCTCTTGTATCTGGATGTCCATATCTCTTGCTAGACTAGGGAAGTTTTCATCAATTATTTCCTTAAATAGGCTTTTAAGATTTTTGCTTTTTCTTATCCCTCAGGAGTGTCTATGATTTGTAAGTTTGGTTACTTTAGATTGCCTCATACTTCTCAAAGGCTTTGTTTATTCTTTTTTATTTATGTTTGTCTGACTGGATTAATTCACAAAACCTGTCTTCAAGTTCTGAGTTTCTCTTTTGTGGTCGGTCTAGTCTGGTTTTGAAACTTTCAACTGTAATTTGTATTTTTCGCTATTATTTTGTTATTTCTAGAAGTTCAGTTTGGTTTTTCTTTAAAAAATATTCTGTGTTGGTTTTGTACAGTGGCTCATACTTCTAATTCCAGCAGTTTGGGTGTTCAAGGCTGGAGAATCACTTGAGCCCAGGAGCTCTAGACCAGCCTGGGCAACATAGGGAGACCCTGTTTCTACAAAATAATACTAATAATTAGCCAATCATGGTGATGTGCATCTGTAGTCCCAGCTACTTGGTAGTCTGAGGCAGGAGGATTGTTTGAGCCTGGTAATATTATGCTGATTTTTTAATCTTTATTTTATTTTATTTTTGTATTTGGAGAAACAGTAACTCCTTATTTTAAAATTAACTTTCTTATTGAGGTGGGGCTGTCTTTCTTTTTGAGGATGTAATTATGATGTATGTTGAGGATGGCCATTTGGCCTTAGTTCTGGGTGTCTTCAGTAGTGTAGACTTTGTATAATAACCTTGGTTATAAATAGCTTTAATGTGGTGGCTTTTTGAAATGCTGGTTGTAGCAGTGAGTGATATACCAAGCGAGTGAGTAAACTCAAAGTCTCCTGAGTAGCTGAGGTGGCATGGGCAGTGGTGGTAGCAAAAATTACTCAAAGCAAGTGGGAACTGCTCTTCTCTCACTCTGTCAACCCAGCAGAGCTCCCATCCATGGCCTGATACTGGTAGCAAGTTGATACTATTAGCCAAGTCACATGCAGGTTGCCTTCAGATCACAAAACCATTCCAGGCCACAAAACTTGCTACCTGGGTAAAATTCAATCCTTTATGCTACTCGCTCCCAGTCTGGTCCCATGAAGGGGGGTGCCCAACTCCAACACCTGTGGCTAAAGCCTATGCCACACTTGCCTATCAGTTCTGGCCTTTGGGGTTCCTATATTGCCTGAGACCAGATCACTAATTCCCAGCCCAAGAAAGGCATGCTGGCTGGCAGGTTCTCATGTAGCTTGCTATGAGTTAGGATCAGGAATGGTCTGTTGACATCTATGTCTGGGAGTGCACATGGGGTATGTCCCAGTGCCCTTCCTCCTTACTGCCTCCCGACTATCTGCAAGTCAGATCCAGGAATTGAGAAGGTCAAAGAACTCCCCTGTGGCCTCAATTACCTAACTCCCCAGTGGGAATATGTATTATGGAGGCACTCACTTCCCTTCTCACACACCCGGGATTCATTGATGGGTTTCCCTATACCCCACCATGGGGGCTGCTGCCTCCTTTCTTTTTAGCAGTATTTGAAGTTTTCTTTTACGTTTCTGTTGAACTTCCATTTCCTCTTGAATTTAACTTCACAGTATGACTCTCTACACACTATTTTGCTATTTCCAAGTGTGTAAGGTATGCTGGGAGAGCCTCTATTCTACTATGTTGGAAAAAAAAATAGCAAACAGTTCCTTACAGGCTAGATAGTAAATATTTTAGGCTTAGAAGACCATTTGATCTCTGTCACATCTCATTTCTGTCTCTCTAGCAGGAAAGTAGCCATAGACAATACATAAATATATGACATTGACTGTGTTCTAATACAACTTTATTTATAAAAATAGGCATTGGAGTGGATTTGGTCTGTGGGCAGTAGGTTGCTGACCTCTGTAATATAATATGCTGACCTCTTCAGAACTGACTGATGGGAGGCTGAGGCAGGAGAATTGCTTGAACCTGGGAGGTGGAGGTTGCAGTGAGCTGAGATCATGCCACTGCACTCCAGCCTGGGCAACAGTGTGAGACTGTGTCTCAAAGGAAAAAAAAAAAAAAAAAGAACTGACTGAAAAAAAAAAAAAAAGAAATATTATCCTTAAATAGTTTCTACTGGATCATGTTTATGAAGCATACAGATTAACCTTTAATGAATAGTTTGAGTATTGTCTTTGCCACAACTTCAGTTTTTTTATTCTTAAATAGCACTACTCCTTACCTGTTTCAAATGTGGTAGTATGTCGGAAGGGCACAGAATAATATAATTACATAAAAGACACTCAGCAAAAGTGTATCGAATGAAGAAAATGCTTATTGAAGTTGCTTGCTTTGTAAAGTTCTACTCAAATATAGTACTTCTCTACAGTATGTTTTTTATATTTTTATTATACCATTTACCATATTGTCTTATAAGTTATAATTTGACTTTCTTCTTTAAAATATGGGTTCCTCAAGGGCAAGTTCTATGTATGTTGATCTTTGTATCACTAGAAACTAGCACAATGTCTTCCCCACTTACTGCCTTTTAAATGAATGATCATAGCTCATAGCTCACTGTGACAGGCTTAAGATTTTTCAGGATAGCATAAGTTCATGGGCAACATTTTGTTCCATTTTTTCCTCCAGATTTATTAAGATATATTTTTTAAATAAACATATATGCATCTATGATCTATATGTGATGTTTTCAAATATGTACACATTGTAAAATAATTAAATCAAGCTAATTAACACATCCGTCACCTCACAAACTTATCTTTTTTTGTGGTGAGAATATTTAAGACCGAAGCTCTTAGCAATTATTTTATTTTATTTTATTTTATTATTTTTTTGAGACAGAGTCTCGCTCTGTGGCCCAGGTTGGAGTGCAGTGGCGCAATCTCAACTCACTGCAAGCTCCACCTTCCTGGTTCACGCCATTCTCCTGCCTCAGCCTCCAGAGTAGCTGGGACTACAGGCATCCACCACCACGCCCAGCTAATGTTTTGCATTTTTCTTTTTTTAGTAGAGATGGGGTTTCGCCGTGTTAGCCAGGATGGTCTCGATCTACTGACCTCGTGATCCGCCTGCCTTGGCCTCCCGAAGTGCTGGGATTACAGGTGTGAGCCACCGCGCCTGGCCCAAGTTCATTATTAACTATAGTCACTGTGCTATACAATAGATCTCTAGAATCTATTTATCCTGTCTAACTAAAAGTTTGTATCCTTTAACCAACATCTCCCCAATCTCCTCCCTTTCTCCTTCTACCAGCCCTGGGTAACTACTATTCTATTCTTTCCTTATGAGTTTCAACTTTTTATATTTTAAAGGTAAGTGAGATAATGAATTATTTATCTCTTTGTGTCTGGATTATTTCACTTAAAATGATTTCCTCCAGGTTCATTTATGTTGTCTCAAGTGACATAATTTTCTTTATCTAATGGCTGAATAGTATTCTATTATGTATGTATACCACATTTTCTTTATACATTTATCCACCAATGGACATTTAGATTGATTCTACATTTTGGATATTGTTAGTAATGCTGCAGTGAATATAAGACTGCAGATATCTCTTTGACATACTGATTTTATTTACTTTGAGTATGTACCCAGATGTGGGATTACTGAATCATATGGCAGGCCTATTTTTACATACTGTTTTCCATAGTGACCATACTAAATTACATTCAGATCAGAGACATCTTTCTCTTGTCTTCCTTCTCTGATCGCTAAAATAGTGACTGAAATTACTGGCTGTAATTCAGCCAGTTTGAGTAAATATCTTTAACAATAATTTAAAAGACTATCTAACTTGGAACATTATAAAAGATTGACTGAGAATGATGACTGTCATACCAGGATACCAGGAATGGGGTGTACTAAATGCTTTTTTTTTTTTTTTTTTTGAGATGGAGTCTCGCTCTGTTGCCCAGGCTGGAGGGCAGTGGCGCCATCTCAGCTCACTGCAAGCTCCGCCTCCCAAGTTCACACCATTCTCCTGCCTCAGCCTTCCTAGTAGCTATGACAACAGGCGCCCACCACTACACCTGACTAATTTTGTTTTTTTGTATTTTTAGTAGAGACGGGGTTTCACTGTGTTAGCCAGGATGGTCTAGATCTCCTGACCTGGTGATCCACCCGCCTCGGCCTCCCAAAGTGCTGGGATTACAGGCGTGAGCCACTGTGCCTGGCTGGGGTGTTCTAAATATTTAACAAACAAGAAAGTGTACATAAATGTGTAACAAATATATAGCATATTTGCATATTAATTTGCAATTCTTTGTCACTTGGTGTAGTGAACAGTTACTGCTCCACTGTGATCCTCTCAGGTCCCTTCCATAGTTTGTAAGCTTCTGTCTTGATCTGTATACTTTAGCTTGTAACAGCTCACATGACAATTCTCTTTGGAGGACTGT
The DNA here is from genome assembly GCF_008728515.1 of Papio anubis. Taxonomy (NCBI): domain Eukaryota; kingdom Metazoa; phylum Chordata; class Mammalia; order Primates; family Cercopithecidae; genus Papio; species Papio anubis. The sequence goes on from NC_044990.1 coordinate 32,042,192, forward strand.
CCTCAAAATATTAGAGCTGCTTTGTCTGAAGTTGCAGCGAGTTGCAAATGCCTGGGAGCTTATGATCCCCTTGATGTTGCCCCTAGCAAGTGACCAACTAGTAGAGGAGTATGGAAATCCAGCTCCCTTGCCCTGAGTAGAGATGAACCCTAAGGCACAATTTATACTATAGGGCTCCTCTGTGGGATCAGGCTGAGGCTGGGACTGTGCCTAAGATGGCCACCTTGCTTGAATTGCTGCCCTTCACTGTCCTATTACTCTCTTATGAATCACTTATAAATCACAACTCCCTTACTCTCTTATAAATCACTTGTACACAAATCCTGCCTCAGAGACTGTTCTGGGAAATGCTAAGACATGAGTGAATATTCAGCTAAAGAAATAATATTTCGACTTGGTCTTGATCTTATTTCTCCTTTTTCCCCCTCTTCTCCCTCCTCTTCTTTCAACCCCATCTTTCTTTCTTACACTGCTCTGCATCCTTCATTGATATTTTCTGGCCCACACACCATTCATGACCTATGCCATTTTGGGTTGAAATGGCCTTTCAGCCCCTTAGCAGCAGGAAGGGTTTCACTGCAGCTGTTTCTCTGGCAGGAAGAGTGCAGCTTCTGTGTTGAGTTCAACCTGAAAAGTGCTTCCCTACTGGGTAGAAGCCATGAATTGTATAGCACTCCCTGTTTCATACTATTAAATAGCTGCTTGGGCTGAGTCGTATCTCTGGGTTTAAATTTTTTTTTCCCTAAGGATATATTTTTATTGAAGTATAACACACATACAGAAAAGCATACAAATCATAAAAGCACAGCTCAATAAACGTAGTAAAATAAACAGAGTTGTGCCACCACTGTCAGGCCAAGGAATAGAACATTATCAGGACCCTGGAAATGAGATCCTGCTCCTCTCTGGTTATTACATGCCCTTAAAGGTAACTGCTATTCTGACCATCATATTGCGTAGTGAAGAATTAATATTACCCAAAGAGAGGTCTGGATGTTACCCTTGGTTACTTGAAGCTGATCTCTAGGCCTCTGAAGTGTCCCATCTGAGAGCAGGGTCTTTGCTTGCTTGGGGATTTTTAGCCACCAAAAATTCTAACAATATGACTGTGATTTAAGGTGGGACTTAACAGATCAATTCTGATCTCTGGAAAAGCTGGAAACTAAAGGCATTAAGCCAAACCTATGGGACAGGCTGAAACTATTGCAAACAGTAACTAATCAAGCCCCAGTAAAAACTTTGGACCCCAAAGGCTCCAGTGAACCTCTTTGGTTGGCAATTCTCTACGTATACTGTGACACATCTCTTCCAGGACAGTAATGTGTCCCTGTGAATAAGGAAGTTTCTCATTTGAAATCTTCCCAGATTCTTCCCTATGCTTCCTTTCCTTTGCTGGTTCCAATGGTATCCTTTCACTTAATAAGAATATAATCATAAGTAGAGTAGAATTTCCTGAGTTCTATGATTTTTTCTAGCAAATTATAGAACCTCAGGGCAGTTGTGGAGACCCACAAATTTGCAATTAACTGGTCTGAAGTGAGGGTGGCCCTGAGGACACCAAGCTTGAGGCTGGTATCTGAAGAGAGGGCAAGCCTAAGGTGACTATGCCCTCTACCTTTACATGTTGCTTGGCTTATTGCAACCATAGGTAACTTTGAATTTATGTTTGAACTTTATAAAAATAGAATAATTATACATGTCCACTTTCATTTTCTGGCTTTTAAAAAGCAACATGTCTGTGTTATTTGTATGTATTAGTCCATTATCACTCTGCTTTATAATAAAGGACTGCCTGAGACTGGGTATTTTATTTTTTGAGACGGAATCTCACTCTGTCACCCAGGCTGGAGTGCAGTGGTGTGATCTCGGCTCACTGCAACCTCTGCCTCCCGGGTTCAAGCGATTCTCCTGCCTCAACCTCCTGAGTAGCTGGGACCACAAGCACATGCCACTATGTCCAGCTAATTTTTGTAATTTTAGTAGTGATGGGGTTTCACCATATTGGTCAGGCTGATCTAGAGCTCCTGACCTCAGGTGATCCACCCGCCTTGGCCTCCCTAAGTGCTGGGATTACAGACATGAGCCACTGCACCCAGCCAAGACTGGGTAATTTATAAAGGAAAGAGTTTAATTGACTCACAGTTCTGCAGGGCTGGGGAGGCCTCAGGAAACTTACAATCATGGCAGAAAGGGAAGCAAACACATCCTTCATCACATGATGGCAGGAAGGAGAAGCAGAGAGCAAAAGGGGTAAAAGCCCCTTATAAAATCATCACCCGTGAGAACTCACTCACTATCATGAGAACAGTAGCATGGGAATAATCACCTCCATGATTCAATTCCCTCTCACTGGGTCCCTCCCATGACATGTGGGGATTATGGGAACTACACTTCAAGATGAGATTTGGGTGGGAACACAGCAAAACCATATCAGAGTACTAGTGATTCTTTCTGTCTTTCATGTAGTGATTCCATAATGTGAGTATACTATACTTTACTTATTGATTTTACTATTGAAAGATATTTGGATTGTTTCCAGTTTGTGGTTTTGTTAAAAGTAATTCTTCTCTGAACGTTCTTGTATGTGTCTTTCAGTGGACATCAACACTCATTTATCTTGGGTATCTACAAAGGAGTGAAAATGCTGGATCAGAGTAGATTAGTAAGTAATTCTAGCTTTAGGAATTTCTATGAAACATTTCCAAAAACTTGTATTCATTTCCACTTTCACCAGCAGAGGACGAGAATTCCGGTTGGTGTACATTCTTGTCATCTTTGTCAATACTTAGTATTGTCTGTCTCGTAAATTATAGCCATTCTAATACGTGTGAATACACTTAAAACTGCATTAAACAAATCTTTCATTTGTTCGAATGTAAGAAGTCAAAGAAAATATACACAGAGATGGTAATAAAATGATATGTTGCCTGAGAAAATATAGGGTGGCAACCCAGATAACTTCAACCAGTGGGTATTTGCTTGGAAATTCTTCATGAAACTGGGTTTGAAAGGCAGTCAGAGATTGCAGACAATCTCATCAGTGTTCTGTAATTGACCAAATGCTAGGATGCTACTTAGAGTTATGATGCTACTTAGAGATAGCAAAGCTCTTACTTAGACACATCAATATTAATAAATATTAATATTAAATGTCAATATTAATATTTTCTATTTAATTTATAATAAAATTAAATTGCTATTAGAATAGGGGCAGGTTACCTTGTTCAAATCAGGGATTCCAGTAATTTGAGGCAAAGTTTTGGCCTTTATGGGCACCTTTCTATCTCCTATTTACCCCTTTCCCTGCACCTAGCCCTCACTATTCTTAATTGAAAAACTGGAGTGTTTACCAGGGCTTCTTATTGGTGGTGGGTTCTGATTTCTATTTTCATTTTCCTACCATTGAGACTCCTGAAAAAGCTCTATTTTAGCTTTTCAGCATGCTAGCTACTTCTGTCTGCTTTGTTTACTGGCCTCTCAGTATCATCGACTAGGAATTTGCAGATGGCTTGAGGGAAAAATAATGATGTCCTCAATTCTCTGAGGTTATCTTTTCTCTAAGGTCTTGGTTCCTCCATTCCTGGTTGTTTTAGGCACACTGAACTTCAGTTATTTTTTTCCTCATTTCAAGACAAAGGTTAAAACTTTCAGAGCCACTGCTTTCTGCATCGAAGCCCTGTTTGCCATGGAGAAATTGGCTTATGCCTTTAGGAGAAAAAGTGGCTGAGAATTTTGGTTCAGCTCAGTGCACTTGCCCCCTCTATGGCATCTCAGAACCTTTTGTCTTATCTGCCTATGTGCTCACTGATGCCCTCAAACTCTTTTGTTTTTGCTCTGTATTTTATTCAGCTTTTACAGTTGATCTCAGCAGAAGTGTGGATTGAACACACTCTCATTGTCATAGTTAGAAGTGGAAGTTGTGTCCTTTCAGGTTTATTTGTTTAACCATTTCATTTTTTTCGAAGGGCAAACTAGTATTTTTATTTCAAAGTAAGTTACTCTGCATAACACAGTGCTTATTTTTTAAGTCTCTATTCTCTAAATGATACCATCACCATTAATGAATCTTGGATTATCTCATTTTCTCCAAAATAGGCCAGAAATGAAGGCATCCAAATGAAGGCACCTCATTTCTCATCCGTTGGAGAAATGAGGTAGCCAAACAAGTGACACTTTTCTGTCTTAGGATGGCCAATGATTGTGTATCTCTCTCTCTCTCTGTGTGTGTGTGTGTGTGTGTGTGTGTGTGTGTGTGTGCGCGCCCTTTTCTCTTCCTAGTTAAGATAGAGGCTTTTTGGGGAGTAGCATGTAAACCAAATAGGTGGCCAAAAAGCCAGTGTAATTTTTCACTGAAACTAATTCTTGAGTCATAACAAGATATCTTAAATACACTTATCTTTGGCTATGTAACTTACATACATATATTAAAGCAGTATTCATTATTTTCAAGTTCTGGTTGGTCTCTACTTGAAATATTGATTGCAATTAAGCCTTTGCATTAATATTCTGCTTTACAGACGTAAGTTTTGCTTTACTTGTTTTAGCATTATTATTTTGCTCAAGACTAGTAATGCAACTACAAGGTCAATAATTCAAAAGATATACAACTATTAAAGTGAAAGTAACTCTTTCTCTCATCCTTGTTCCACAGACTCATGTCTCACCAGGTAACAATCACTCTTACTTGTGTCTGGTGCATTCTTCAAGAGAATACAGATATTTATACCAACTAAAAATAGTTAATACAAACTTTAGTATTCAATCACATTGTTCATCACCTTGTTTTTTCCTTTTTTTCTTTTTTTTTAATTTATGTATTATTATTATACTTTAAGTTGTAGGGTACATGTGCATAACGTGCAGGTTTGTTACATATGTATACTTGTGCCATGTTGGTGTGCTGCACCCATCAACTCGTCATTTACATCAGGTATAACTCCCAATGCAATCCCTTCCCCCTCCCCCCTCCCCATGATAGGCCCCGGTGTGTGATGTTCCCCTTCCCGAGTCCAAGTGATCTCATTGTTCAGTTCCCACCTATGAGTGAGAACATGCGGTGTTTGGTTTTCTGTTCTTGTGATAGTTTGCTAAGAATGATGGTTTCCAGCTGCATCCATGTCCCTACAAAGGACACAAACTCATCCTTTTTTATAGCTGCATAGTATTCCATGGTGTATATGTGCCACATTTTCTTAATCCAATCTGTCACTGATGGACATTTGGGTTGATTCCAAGTCTTTGCTATTGTGAATAGTGCTGCAATAAACATACGTGTGCATGTGTCTTTATAGCAGCATCATTTATAATCCTTTGGGTATATACCCAGTAATGGGATGGCTGGGTCATATGGTACATCTAGTTCTAGATCCTTGAGGAATCGCCATACTGTTTTCCACAGTGGTTGAACTAGTTTACAATCCCACCAACAGTGTAAAAGTGTTCCTATTTCTCCACATCCTCTCCAGCACCTGTTGTTTCCTGACTTTTTAATGATCGGCATTCTAACTGGTGTGAGATGGTATCTCATTGTGGTTTTGATTTGCATTTCTCTGATGGCCAGTGATGATGAGCATTTTTTCATGTGTTTGTTGGCTGTATGAATGTCTTCTTTTGAGAAATGTCTGTTCATATCCTTTGCCCACTTTTTGATGGGGTTGTTTGTTTTTTTCTTATAAATTTGTTTGAGTTCTTTGTAGGTTCTGGATATTAGCCCTTTGTCAGATGAGTAGATTGCAAAAATTTTCTCTCATTCTGTAGGTTGCCTGTTCACTCTGATGGTAGTTTCTTTTGCTGTGCAGAAGCTCTTTAGTTTAATTAGATCCCATTTGTCAATTTTGGCTTTTGCTGCCATTGCTTTTGGTGTTTTAGACATGAAGTCTTTGCCCAAACTGGCACAAGACAGGGATGCCCTCTCTCACCACTCCTATTCAACATAGTGTTGGAAGTTCTGGCTAGGGCAATTAGGCAAGAGAAAGAAATCAAGGGTATTCAGTTAGGAAAAGAAGAAATCAAATTGTCCCTCTTTGCAGATGACATGATTGTATATTTAGAAAACCCCATTGTCTCAGCCTTTTTTTCTTTAGACTTAACAATTTATCTTGGAGAAAGTTCCATATTGATATAAATATGTGTGTATTGCCTTATTTTAACTGCTGCATAACAGTTCATTATTTCTACACACATACATATATATATATGATGTATTTAATCAGCTTTTTATTGAATGTTTAGATTGTTCCTAATATTTTACTGTAAAAATTGTAATAAGTATTGTTGAATTACGTTTTTGTGAACACATGAAAGGACATCTGAAAGATAAATTTCTATAGGTAACTTTGCTGGGTCAAATGTTATAAATATTTATTCTTTTATTTTTACGAAGCCTTTAACTTGTTTCTCAGAGTTGAATTGCTTGATAAATATGCTGAAGTTCAGAACATGATAAAGCTGTTATTGAATTTTATTTCAAAAACTTATAATCAGGAAGTCTGTCTTATTGAGGCTTATTTTAGCAAAATCACATGTAACCTAATACTTTTTTTGCTCAAGCTTAAAATACTATAAGAAAAATGGTTGCAGAAAAAAGTAACTGTATTACATTTATTTTGTTGTTCTTTTTTAAAAAAAATTATTTTAAGTTTTAGTGAATTTTAAGTTGAAATTGTGCAGGCTAGTTGTATCCAACGAGGCAACCCTGATATCTTCAAATATCCTCTCCAACTACTTGATGTTTTTCAGATCTAGTTCCGCATAACCAAGACTATTCAATTTTGATCCAAATAAAGTTTTATTAGATAGGAATTGGAGAAAATAATTAGTTAGTGATTGGAAACGTGGCTGAAAAGAAAATGGTTCAGCAGATCTGTATACCTCACCAAAAATTGAGGACAATTTATTTCCAAGCTCTGTGGTAGACAGAAATTCAATCAAGAAATACACCCTTGTTTAGAACCCTCTGATAGACTTTTAGCTTTCAATTGCACAAGAGCCTGCAGACAAATAACTGACTGCAATTTTTATGGTGTTAAAATGCTATGGTTCTCTCGCTAGTAGAGAGTTACCCATGGGAAAAGAGCAAGAATGGAGTTGGCTGTGTGCTAACCAGCATTTTACTGCTGGGAGTTCTCTATCATAGGGAATTCCTATATCTTCACTTGAATAATAATGAAAGCAACCATGCTTCTGTGTCCCCTCAGTCACACAGTGGCTTTCATTATTATTTTCATTCATATTTTTCTGAATTTTCATTCATTCAGCAAATAATACAGTATTTTCTTGTGTGGTGATGCTTTGTCAGACTCTGCAGTTGATATGCATAGGCTATAATGATGAAGGGAAAAGGCAGTTTCTGCCATCAGACAACTACCTTCTAAAGGAAGTCAGGGAGTTAAACAAAGAAATACAATACAATATGATGAGAGCCAAGGCTGAAGAATTCGAGAGTGCTATAGGGATGTATAAGAGCCTCAGGGGATTGAGTGGGGGTTTCCCAGAGAAACAGAGGAAAAGTCTAGTTAGTAAAATTAAAAGGTGCCGGAAGAGAAGATTCTAAAGAATTCTAACCCTATCCTTGCCCTGACTGCATGCAAATGCCTGCAAACCTTGAGACTTCCAAGATCTGCTGTTTTGTTTCTTTTTACAGTAGCAGTGAGACAATCGTAACAATTAGCAGATGTTGTGGACTGATTTAAAAATTACCACAATTCTTTACTCTTTTCAGTATCCATTCTCTTTGCAATGTGACTTTGCAGTTCTTCTCATCAAAAGATGGAATCTTTTCCCCCGACTTCCTGAGTCAGTGCTATGGCAGCACATCATGGTAGAAGAAAAGATGTGCCAGTACCAAGCCCATGCTTCTGTTCTCTTGAATCTGTGCCTATACCATGAGATCAAGCCTGGCCTCCTGGAGAATGAGAGATCCTGTGGAGCAGAGCCAGGTCAACCCAGTTGTCTCAGACGAGGTTCTTAATTATTTTGATCCAGAGCAGTGTGGTCCTATACTGATGGGAAATAATAAATGGTTTGTTGTATTTAGGCACTAAGTTTTAAAATGGTTTGTTATACAGCCACATGTAACATCAGAGGATGGTTATGAGGTAAATAAAATGATACACACAAAATATTTCATCTACTGTGTATCACATAGTAAATAGTGAAAATTGTGATCATTATTGTCCTATGTCTCCTGAAGTATTCTTTAATTTATAGTTCCCCTCCTTTACACACATGTACATTCCACCTCTCTTCAATTTTCATAAGAAACTTGGTTAGTTGTCTGGTAGAGTTTCCCATGGTCTATATTTTGCTGATTGCATACCTGTGGCATTGATAACATGTTTCTCTGCACCCTCTATTTTCTGTTTTATGGTGATAAAAATTATTATTTTTGAAGACCAATTTAAAGTCTGAAAGTTAGTTTCCTTCTCTTGGCTTGAATATGCACAAAAATACCTGGGAAACATATTTTACTGGATAAATTAGTGTTTTCCATCTGAAAAACTGCTGACCATAGTTTTTGTAAGAAATTTTTATTAAGGTAGTAATAATTAATAGTGAAAATAGTAGAATAATTATCCTTAGCTTCAGTTCCATGATGAGGGCCCACATGGCTCAGGGTTTGAATGTTCACTTATTTTGTATACTCTTCTAATTGGCTAGAGTTTGCTACCATTACTACCCTACCCAAAGGGGAGGCTTGACATTGTCAAGGTAGCTGGTTGTGAATGTAAGCTACTTACAAGCTTGAAAAATCCTTGTAAGTCCACAGCTTCCCCCTCACTGATTTGCAAAGCCTTCTCTAGACCTAGCACTGCCATGAGGGTGCTTAAATTCTATAATGTAAACTTACATAATATATTGCATTTTTATACGGTTGGCTATCCTGAAATATTGGAAGACAGAAAGAGGGGCCAGTTGCTACCAAGTTTGGAGTATTAACAGGAGTCTGGGCTGTCTCCCAGAGGAAGCATCATCATTTTGCTTTTTGCAGCTTCTTCAAGCTCCTTCAAATAATTTATGGATGCCATCTGCTGCTATCTTCAGGTCTTTGCTTGGCTTTCTTAACAGTCCAGATGACTTGTGCTTTGAATCTAGTTACCTTTTACTTTGCCCATATAGCTACCCTTCTATTTGTACCAGGAAAAAGTAATAAATCTTTTTTAGTTATTTTGTGCTAGAACAATTTTTAGAGTTCTCCTAGAAACTGAAACAATCTTTAAAGTTTTAGAAAACTTATTTGCTTTAGTAGATATAATGGATTTCTCTCTTAAACATGTCATTAATTAATCAAATATTTATTAAGTGCTTATTATATGAAAGATATTGTACAGAGTCATAGTTTGGGTTCTTCCAGGAGTGTACCCTGAGATGAAGATTCAAATGCAAGTGGTTTATTCCATTCGGGTGGGTGGAGCTTAATTCTATGGGAAAATCTGAGAAAAGGAGTAAAACCCAAACCTCAGAAGTAATCCATTTAAAGGGCTAAGAAACTGAAGCATTTATGTGCAGTTTCTGAACCATTGCCTAATGGCTGCTGTGGAAGGGAGGCAGGTGTTAATTTTGCATGGGCAAAGTGACTTTTCAAGATTTTGGAGAAAATGTCCTGAGGCACAAAATGAAGTTACTGGCAATTGGAAGTCTGTCAGGGAACACTGGCAGCTACAAGGCATATGGGTGGAGGACCAACAGCATCTGCTACAACTAAGCACTTTACACATATTATCTCATTTGATCCTTACAGTTCAAGGAGGAAGGGATTTTTTAATCTCTATTTGTTCAAAGGGATTAACTGAAATTCAGATTAGTTTTGTAATTTGCCCAAGATTATATACTAATAAGGGGCAGAGTCACAATTTAGACCCAGAAAGGTGATCATAATCTGTGGACCCAGAAAGAGTAATGTCTTCCCAAATGTCAAACAGCTGTTATTTAACAGAGGCAGGGCTATGACCCGGGTCCCCTGATGTGCAGCCTGGTGACCTTTCTGTAGACCTATCTGGTCATTCTCATTCCCTGTACAGCCCCAGTGCCCTGGGAGTTTGATCCCTGAGCTTAGTTCTCACATGTCCTTCTTTAAGACATTCAGTGCTGCTGCTTGGTTTTGATGCTGTGGATTGTCACCAAGGGGAACTCTGTAAGTTCCCCCTTCCAACTTGTGAGATGCTTATTACCAAGCCCAGTATTATTTCTGAGAATAACCTTTCTGACTGAAGATACTTTGTTATGTTTATTGATCGCTCTATTGCCTTGAAATTGCTTTGTTTGCTCCCACAACAGCATCTTTTTACATGTTTCTCCCTCTTTCTGAATGTACTTCTTTCCCTTGGTTATGGAGCTGATTCCTACACCTTCTTCTCACAGGTATCATTTACCCAGGAATGTCTCCTTTGACCTTTCTGACTACATAAAATTGAAGCACCAAGAAGCTCTTCTCTATAGCACCTGTTGTCGTTGTAATATAATTTTTATTTTTTAAGGGTTTCATTAAAGCCTGAAAACTATAAGAGGGACCATGTCTGCTTTTATCACTGCATCCTCCTCACCTAAAACAGAAAATCCTCTGTAAATACTGTTGAATAAGTGGATGAATAAACAAATGCATTTTAGTTACAAAGCACTGTCCATCTTTTTTTGTTGTTTTTTAACTTTTAGTTTCAGGGGTATATATGTGGGTTTGTTATATAGATAAATTACATGTTGCAGGGGTTGGGTGTACATGTTATTTAGTCGCCCAGGTAACATAAGCATAGTACCTGATAGGTAGTTTTTCGGTTCTCACCCTCCTCTCACCCTCCACCTTCAAGTAATGTCTATTGTTCCCTTCTTTGTGCTCATATGTACTCAGTGTTTAGCTCTCACTTATAAGTGAGAATATGAAGTATTTGGTTTTATGTTCCTGTGTTAGTTTGCTTTGGATAATGGCCTCCAGCTTGTTCCATGTTGCTGCAAAGGACATGATTTCATTCGTTTTTATAATTGTGTAGTATTCCATGGTGTGTGCGTACCATATTTTCTTTATCTAGTCTACCATTCATGGGCATTTAGGTTAATTCCATGTCTTTGCTGTTGTGAGTAATGTTGCAATGAATATTTGTGTACATGTGCCTTTATGGTATAATGATTTGTATTCCTTTGGGTATATACCTAGTAATGGGATTGCTGGGTCAAATGGTAGTTCCAGGTTCTTTCAGGAATTGCCAAACTTCTTTCCACAATGGCTGAACGAATTTGCCTTCCCACCAGCAGTGTATTCTTTTGTATCTGCCACTTTACCAGTATCTGTTATATTTGACTTTTTAATAATAGCCATTCTGATTGATGTGGGATGATATCTCATATAACCTTGGATCCTGCTTTAGTCCAGACTTAGCTCTTGGTCACAGTCTCTGTCTAGCACTTAAAAATACCTCCTTTTCCAGAGGCCACACCCTCATATGCCAGCTAATTAAGCTAAAAGCAGCAAACCCAGGTGAGTCTGTAAACATTTAAAGGATACTCTGCCTATTTCAGTTGCTTTGTTTATAATAATACAGGCATACACACGAGGAAAGAACATGATCATGCCATACACACCATTTAGCAGTAAAACTGCTAACCTCCATTTTCTGAAATGCTCATTCGGAAGCTAGAGGTTAGAAAGTTACTCTCTAGTATGTCTCCCCACTCTGGCAGCCACTAGTTGAAATTTTATCTCATGAAAAGCCAGTTGGGCTCTTCCCAAGCCTGTTTTTGCCACTTGCACTTGCTACAGCACTTGCATGTTTTAATATATCATTATGTAAGCCATTGAAATATGAGCTCAAAAGGAAAGACTGTGGTTTCCATAAACTAAGTTGAATGCTATAAAAGGACTCAATAAAGTCCAAGTGGTTAAATGTTCAAGAAATGTTGCTGAGTTAATTAAGAATGAGATGATTATAAAAGATGGAGATAGAATCATAAATATCTTGTTGGCTTCTGATCATCATAAGTCTTTTTAGGAAACAGATACTGAGATGATGGAATGATGCATTTTGTTGTAGTTTACACAATAATCATGAGGCTAGATTTCCTTGAGGAGATGTATATTTTGTTTTCTTCATGTTGTTAAAATGGGAATAGAAAAACCCAACAGAGTTTTATAGATTAGGTATAGTAATGTTTTTCAAGTGTCTTGCCCAGTGCTTGGCTCACAGTAAGTGATTAGTCTATTTTGCCTCCCATTCTGTGTGTGGAAGTCCTTTGTAAATGTTGGTGCTTAAATGCCAGTTGTTGTTCCAAGGGGCCACGGAGGAAGCAGCCAGGAAAGGAGCCAGGTTTGGAAAGTCTGGAGATGAAACTACACAAGGGAAAAAGTCGGGTTAGGCCCAGGGCTGCAGAAGGTTGATTTTTCCTTTAATCAAGGGGCTGCACTCAGAATCGAGATACTGGAAGAAGATGGGCTTGATCAGATTCATCAGAAGAAGCAAATGCTTCAGTCTCTGCTGGGTAAGGTTCTCAGCAAAGGCTGTAGCCACAATGGTTTTTATCTGGAGGGCAAAGTACAACACACAGCCCTTAATTTAAAAACAAAAAACAAAAAAAAAACACAAAATAACAACAGGAGAAGGCTAGTGATGCATCAAATGAAACAATTCTCTACAACAACAAGGAAAAAACTTTTTTAAAAATGAAGAGTTTGAAAGTAAACTTAACAAATTCCTATGGGTCAAAGGCTCATTCCCAAGCACAGATCGCTGACTGAGAGGTTTCACTTTTTGCGAACTACTTATTATTTCCGGAGTCTCAATGGGGAACAAATCCTATCCTCTCTTCCTGCTAAGAGCATTTAAGCACTCAGTGAAAGCAGAACATTCTGGCATGAACTTCGCAAAGTGTAACCTCTGGAATATGGCAAGCAGGCTGCATTGGGGACTGAGCATTTTTTGCATAGTGCCTATTATGCAACATCAATCCTTTAAAAAACTGCCAACAGTGTTGTCTCTGAGGAGAGTATGGATTGTGGGCAGAACAGCGACAATTCAGTGGTCATGCCTGGCTTGTTGGTGCAGTGAAGAGGTTAAACCCTGCAAATACACAAATATGAACAAGTCAGCTGACTCCAGCTGTCTGCTCCATGGGGTGGAAGGAGTAAGATGGGGGAGATATGTTAGGCAGATTTTGTTGAAAAATTTCTTTTGTGTCTGTTGTCTTAGAAATTTCGTGAGTACTTTCTTAATGAAATCAGGCTTATAGTAGAAAGCAATGAGAAAAACTGAATAAATGATTTGAAAGAAAACACACCCAACTGAACTCCTATTCTTTGCCAACTTTTACATTTTCCTCTCTTTCATCTGGTAAATTTTTGCCTCGGCAGTTAATTCCTCTGCTACCCTGTCAAGGCTTTCTGAAGGCAGGGTCTTGTTTTACTTACCCATGTATAGCCCTCATCCACTGAGGTACCCAGCACACATTAGGTTTTCAAAGAAAAAAAGAAAAATGAATGGGGAAAAATATCAAAGTAATTATAAAGAGGAAAAACTCAACCAACACAGGAGTTATGTGCAAAATCTATGTGTGTAAATCAGTTGTTTAGAATACATACCACTCTGGACATTAATCTTTTGTCAAATATATGCTTTGAGAACATCTGCTTCACGCCTATGGCTTGTCTTGGAACACAATAGCTTGTAGAAATATTGGTATAAGTTAATTTAGTTCTGTGTTTGGCAGCCAAAGCATCTCTAATCCTGGCATAACAGAAGGACTGATAGCAGAGCCATAAATGCCATCGCCTGTTAACCAGAGCCATGCAGTTCAGGAGGAGTCAGAAGAGAGAATGAGATAACTCTTTTTTTCCTGCATCTTTTAAACATGTGATCTGAGCTTAAAGCAAGATTTGTGAGTAGATGAAGTATCTTTGGCACCTTCTCCTTTCTTTTTGTCTTTGCACCCAGTTGCCTGCCTAATTTCCCATCACTTTCATTTATCTGTGCACTCACTCCTCTCTTTGCACTTTCCAAAATTCATATTCCCCTCACCCTTTCCCCTCTAAGCCCTCCACGTATAGCAGAGAATTTCCATCAACCCTGATGTGTTCGTATATTTAGACGCTTAACTCATATGCATCTCTGACTGGTGGAATTTCAAACCATGAGATCACATGAAAATAGTGTTTGTGTGTTTGTGTCTGTATGATTCTGGGCAGAAGGATTCAGGATATTGTCAAGTCAGCCCTGCCTAGAATATTGTCCCCAAATTCACTTTCTTAGGGTGCTTCTGGTTTTTTAATATTTCATTTTTCATTGGTAAATTAATTTGAACAAATATTTACTTGCTTCAATAATATTTGTTCAAAATATTTACTTTCCTTCTTCTAATTGTGAAATTACAGATTCTCCAAATTCTCCAAGGCTTTTTTCATGTGGTTCCCAAAAGTGAGAGAATTGACTGTCTGAGGTGGGAGAACTGGCAGTGGTGCACATTTTTATTTATGTGTGTATGTGTATATATATGTATATATAAATTTTTTGGTTTTTTTTTTTGAGATGGAGTCTCGTTTTTTCGCCAGGCTGGAGTGCAGTGGCATCATCTTGGTTCACTGCAACCTCTGCCTCTCAGGTTCAAGTGATTCCCCTGCCTTAGCTCTGAGTAGCTGGTACTACAGGCGTGTACCACCACGCCCAGCTAATTTTTTGTATTTTTTAGTAGAGACAGGGTGATCTCGATCTTTTGACTTCGTGATCTGCCTTCCTCAGCCTCCCAAAATTCTAGAATTACAGGCATGAACCACCGCGCCTGGCCATGTGTGAATATTTCTATGTCCAATGTTCAGACATTCTTTATCTTCGACTATTTATTTCTTCAGCCTTGTCAAATTGGTTTTAATCTCCTTATATTTGAAACATTATGATGTGTTGTAGCCATTTTATATTGGTTCTCTTTCACTTAGATGTTTTTTTTTTCATCTCTTTGATTGACAAAATTTTCTTGATGCTTTTTTCCCATTAGCTTGGAAGATTTAAATTATTTTTATTTTCTTAGAGATTACTGTTACATTTCTATCATACATATTTAATATAGTATTTAAAGCGTGACGAAAGAATCTTAGAAGCTCTTCCTACAAAAATAAGACAAAGAAATTAGCATTTCCAAAATTTTGCTGTGATAGAATTCTATTTTGAGTATTTTTAAACTAACGAAGTATAGTAATAATGGCTTCTTTTAAAAAAGATGTTACTTAATAGATTTGCCAACATTTTCATACCAATTTATTTAATTTATTGACTACATTGCTTTCTTTCTATATTCATTTTGTTTCACTGTGTATTCTGAGAAGCCTTATTCCCTTCCTTAACCCTTTCATCTTGTTCCTACTCACCACTTCTAGGTGACCTGTTTGTTGTTATTTTTGTTTCTGTTTCAATCTGTCTTGTATTTCTTTTTGCCAAAATAAACATATGTGCATACATATTTTCAGACTTTCTAACAGAAAACACTGTGTACTCTTTATATTTTTCTGTGCTTTTTTCATGTAACGATGTATCCTCTAAATCACTGTATATGAATTCATAGTGATCTTTCTCAATCTGTTTTAGCAGCTGTATAATATTCCATTATGATGATAAATCAAGTTTATTCAATTGGCTTTCTATGGATGGGCCTTGAAGTTATTCTAATATTTTGGTATAATAAAAGTTCCACCATGAATAAACTTGTGCATATATTGTTTTAGTTTATTGATGTGTATCCTTAGGATAAATTTCTAATAGTAAGATTGCTGAGTCAAATAATAAATGTATACCTTACCGTTTGCTTTTGTTTTT